>NC_139243.1:34964090-35341468 GCF_977018435.1 Lepisma saccharinum | reverse complement strand
ATAGGTCCATACTCAAGAAAGCAAAATCATCCCAGAAGTATGAATGATGGTGTCCATTGGTGAGAAAGTATTTGTAATTAGATAATTACATTAGACTCATAAGTAATTTAAATCTGTAGAGTGTAAGCCTATTTTATAGGGACTATAATAGAAGCAATAACAAATAACCACCCGTATTTGTTTTATCTTTATGTTTTGTGCATGCGCACCTTCAACCTATAGACTATACTCTTTTTGGTCAACAAATATCTGGTCACCCTAGTGAAAGCAATACTAATAATGGAATAAAACTTCACAAATCAAAGCAATCTGCTTCCAACGTGACTAAGAAAGTAAGGGTGTGTGCGTGCTTTTTCTGTATTTCCTAGCGTCTTGTTAATGCTTCTTTCCTGGACATGGATCAATTAATTTTAACTTATGCAGGGTAGTACATTTTCTCCCTTGTTTGTATTTACATATTGTTATGTAGCATCGCTTTTCTGTAACTTTCGGATTATGGAACATGAAGTTGTATTGTCTCGGCCCCATTGATTTATCTACCAACTACACCCTAACACCCCACACAATTTTTATAAAAGGACAAATTTATGGTCATTTTGGCTCTAAGTATACCTTTTCACACACATAAACACAAACTTACACCCCTCAAATAAAAAAAAATCTGAATAAACCTTTGCTCAACCCCCGAGCCGGCTTTCCCGCTTTTCGTTGCATGTTAATTCTATTGATAGTTAAACTTCAGCGACCCAGCGTCAAGTCAACCTTGCAGCAGGTTTTCGCATATGTAGTTCCAAACGTGCGCGGAAGAATATAGTTCCACTGAGACTGGTTCTATTCCGACACAACTGCATACTTGCAAGAAAACAGTTATTTAATTTGTAATATACAGACAAAATAATACATCCATTAGCAGGTATGGACTTAATTGGTTTCAATCACTGTGCAGACGAACTTAGAACCGCAGATTCGCCAACTGCTTGGTGTATTGCGTTGAAGAGACACTGAAACTTTAGAGCGAGTCGAGCGAGACTGAATGCGTTGCAGAACGCGTGGAATCGGTGATACCAGTGTTGCACATCCCACTATTTTAACCCTATGTTTATTGTAGAGCGGCGAGAATGGCTGAATCTCCTGTTCAGCGCGCGGTTTTACCCGAATGTTATTTTGGGCTTAATCCGAAGGGAAATGCTCTTCAAAGTCAAGCAAGTTTTTTTAAATGCATAATCCGCCTTGCGGCAACAATATCAAAGTAAAACAGGGCGTGAGGTGAATGTGCGCACGAATTGAATCACGGGTCTTGAATGATTTGCGGTTTGAGTTTAGCAAGCAAGAGGAAACGATTGTTTGTTGTTTGACGACAAAAGAATCCCCGCGGTATTAAAAGATATTGCAGTGAGAAGAAACATGTTTATTATTTGGACGAGACGTCCTTCAACTCTGTGAGTGGGGGAAGGGGGAATAAAACATGGAAGGATACCACCATGCAAAACCACCGCCAGGGCTGAAGAAACCGACAATGAGGGGAAGGGGGAGGCTTATTGTTTCACCCACTCTCGGCAATAAAAGCTTTGTTGAAGGCGCATATTTACTGTTCCGCGCAAAGAAAGGGTGATTATCAGCAAGAAATGGACAGACCAAGATTTGAATCCTGGTTTAGTGAAGTGATTCATAAATTGAAACCAGAGTAATAGCAGCAGACAATGCACCTGATTGTATATATCACCAATAACAAATCATGCTTTTTTGGTGGTATAACTTGAATTGCGTGCGTGTGTCTTACAGGGACGGGTGTATTGCGGACGAAGCAACCACGTTTTTCATAAATGTATTTCTTTCTAAACCAAAAACAATAATTTGTCATTAAATTCAAGAGGGGCCTATTGTTGTTTACTTTTATCTCCGTTTATTTTTCGTTTTGCGTGCTCGAAATATACACACATGCTCTCATGTTTAAAAGTTATTTCGCTCTTATATTAAGTAATGACACATTTATTAAATAATATATGCGCAGAAAGTACTTTTAAAATTTTATGTTTCAGGAGACAAAGAGAAGCAAAAATACATTCCACTTGACATGCATGCGGGGTTTTGTGTTGTGCGGTGGCAATACTGTGGATTTTCTCAGTGTCTGCGATGTAAGCAGCTCGGCGGTTGAGGAAAGACTGGCACGGAAGATTCTGAGCTCAGTTCTCGCGCGGATTGATACATAAAACCTGCTGCAAACTTAGCCTGACGCGCGGCTTAGATATAGTCTGCTCTATACATATACATTTACTTATACACACACGCCAGAACATTCATTCGATTTTTAAAACAAATTTATTTCCGAAAACACGGAAGAAGTGTGAATTCCTATGCCGTTGTTGGTCTTTGAGTTGTCCCGTGGCTGACATCATCCGTGGAGGTTCACGAATGGTTCCGAACGCCAGACTGCACCTCACACTATAAGTCCCGATTCCATTATCAGGTTCTCACCAAGGTCCGTCGAAGCCCACTTTTCCCCGCTCTAGAAGGTCTGGTCATAACACGCCTTTTTGTCAATCCTCGTGTTTACAACCTCGGCTGGGTTCTGTGAATTGATCAGCATGATACTCTCTGCGTGTCTGCTATTTTCAGCACTGTAAAGCATACAACGCTCTTGTTTTTAAGAGGAAAAACACATACTGAAGAGCATCGCAAAACAACTTACACAGAATACATGAAAGTAATGGCGTATAGAAGAATTATAAGTATGTAAAAGCATAAACTTACCCACGGCTAGTGCTGGAAAGAACTGGAAGAAGGGCAGCTCTGGGTCCATTGTTTTTGTTTAATTTGCTTTCTATTACTTCCACCTAGATCCGAAACTATAGCGACTATTTTATACCCTGCTACCCCAACCATTGATATATGATCAAACAACAAAGCCTTGATCATAGCCGTATCAAAGTTATAGTATACTGGCTGTTTCCATTCACCTGTCAATCGTCGAAGCATTGCAACCTGAACATTTCTATGGGGACCCAAAACTCTGTCATTTTCACTCGTCCGTTAACATTCATTTCATCAAACAACAGGACACTCAGTTTTTCCACTTCAGTCAAGCACTGTCCCTGCTGTTTCATAATATTCAAAACTGGTGCAAGAATCCCGGTGGGAGTCTCAATTTCTGCGCCCAGCGACGAAGTGTTACAATGCTGGGTAATGGATAGTGTTGCCCACGGGACGAGACGGGACAGGCTTTTAAAAATTCGAGACGAGACAGCATTTCACAGCATTTCCACGAGACGAGACAGGCCAAAGTCTCGTCTCGTGGGCAACACTAGAGTGCGCGTCAAATCTCCTGCATATGGCCTTGAACAGCTGAACAGCACCATCCAATCACAGACGTGCGGCGTTGCCTAGTTCAGAACCTGCTTCACCACGCTGTCTCTTTTCCGTGTGAGATTTCGACATGGCACCGCTGCAGTGCGCTGCTATTGGCTATTGCCATATGCAGGAGATTTGACGCGCACTATAGTAATGGAATACCGACCTCTGATCTCATGTGGGTATACGATCGTTCACTGATCGTCCTTTGTGTTAATGCAGGAATTATATCTTCCTGTTTCCACCTCTGCTTTCTTTTAACCTTAATTAACATGTTGATTTCAGTAGCTTGCTCAAGGGGGGGTTAATGGGGGTTATAACCTCCCTCTTTCGCCCAGTATTCCTAAAAAAAGAACGTCAAAGGTAGGAAAATATGACAAAATGAGAGCTGACTACCAAGAAAAAGTATACATAACCCCTCCCTTTCGAAAATCCTGGGCACGCCACTAGTTGATTTGCCCTGGACTAAAGGTTTTGCTAAAAATTTGTCTCACTTTTTTGTTCACGATAGTTCTTCCGCTCGCTTGTTTTTAAAGCCACTTTTGACTGCAATACCTTCTTATACCTTGCTTGCCATTTTTGCAAATTGATTTTAAGATCTGTCTTTAGCTTTTCATTTTCCCCACGAAGCACTTCCAATTGTTTTGTGTTTTCGATTTTTTCACTTTCTATTGAACAAACGAATGACAACACAGATAAAGGCTTTTGTTCTTGAGGTGGCACGCTGCTGTTAACAAATAATTGTTGACTTACCTTAGAGAGAACCCTTTTCCTAGCACATCTTGCCTTTGCACGTCTTGCATGAACGCTGTTGTCGTGAATTTATTTAAAAATGGTAAAGGAAAAAATGGCAACGGAAAAAATGGCAAGCGGAAAAAATGGCAAAGGAAAAAAATGGCAAAAGGAAAAAATGGCAACGGTAGAAATGGCAAGAATAAAAACGGCAAATACAATATACCTATTACGATTTTACGTGAAAATTGAGAAATTATGTGTCTTGCATGCATTTCACAGTTTGAAATTAAAATTCAATTCAATACTAGTAGGACTTCAAGTCAGCCCTTATCTAACCCCCTCGCACTAAGAGGGACGAACTTGTTTACTTTTTTAAAATGAAAATTGTTAAATCTTGGAAAGCTGGAGATAAGCTCTTCTTTCTACAACAGTCTGATCTGAAGAATGTTATAAGGTGGAGGAACAATTTCAAATGTCGAGGAATTCTAAAAACAAAATTATTGAAACAAAATCCTGTGTGTTCCTATGACCATAATCATTCGCCTGAATATGATGCTGTGAAGGTTTAAGAAATTCAAAATATTAACCCTCCCTTCATATGAAATGTCATTATATGCGAGAAAAAAATATTGCGCTACGAAGTTCAATAGAATATACATATAACACCCGAAATAATGACCTTCTAAAGCCATACTTCACAACACGTGACTGCCATGAGACCCAAAAGTGGGTCTCAAGTATCGTCATTCATGAAGCCGTGATACCCACTTGCGTGTCTCACCTCACCTGGCAGTCAACGTTTAACATTAGTTCAAGAGGAACCCGAACATATGGCAATTAAAATATTCAATAACCTACCAAATGATATTAAAGCAGGAAATATGACAAGTTTCAAAAACAAATTAAAAAAAAAAACTATAATATTCCTTATTAACTAATAGTTCTAGTGAACATCTAGATTGTAAATTATAGAAATTTTGTAACTATATTTTTTATCTGAACTGTACTAAACCCTCCAAATACCAATGTACCGTGCGTTCATTTCGATCTTCGGCCGAGAGATCGGGAGAAGCGTGGCGGGCGGCGCTGACGGAGATGCCGACATTTGCGGCCTGTAATGCCCGCTTATTTTTATGGACATATGCAGACATTTATATAAATATTGCAAAACGAGCACTAACCTTTGTTATAAGAGTACGGTTTTAATTTTTGTACCTTAGTGGCTGTATGTGCTGATGATTTTGACACGCCCATCTCCTGTGAAACACGGCGTAGAGGTTTGTTTGGAGAACGTTCTAACGCTGCACCAATTTCATCGAGTTTTGCTTCGGTTAGAATCACTCGTTTTTGCTTAGGTGTTTTAAAATTTAACGATCCAGTTTATCGTAATTTAAGGACAAGATGTCTAACCGTATCTCTATGTGGAGGTGAAACGCTTGGCAACACACACCGACACGAGTCTGTTTTCACGTGTCATACATAAAAATTATTTGTTCTAAAGTGAAACTTGAGCTGGCATTCCAATCGTCTCACTGACACAAAAAAAACACACACACACACACACACACACACACACACACACACACACACACACACACACACACACACACACACACACACACACACACACACACACACACACACACACACACACACACACACTGCAATAACACAAGTAACGACAAGTAACCAAGAATAACACTCTTGCGCACAGTACGAAATTAACACGCTCTTGGTATACATCTGCTCGCCACTATATTCACAGCTCTGAGATTTCGGATTGCAAGGAAGCTCACGAAAACCATTGACTTTTGACGGTTTCGTCTGCAGCGTAATCTTGATACAGTGCACATTCGAAACCTCCAAACGATCCCCATTGATACAAAACTTTTTCAAGGATATAAACTTAAGCAGGACGTTACTGGTCAAAACTATGATTAAAATGTTTTATTATCTGTGGCTCTTAACATCGTTTCTAAAGCGTATTTATTTGTGTGATGAATTACAGAAGAACTTTTGCGTGTTATAACACAGGTTAGTGCTCGTTTTGCAATATTTATATAAATGTCTGCATTAGTCCATAAAAATAAGCGGGCATTTCAGGCCGCAAATGTCGGCATCTCCGTGAGCGCCGCCCGCCACGCTTCTCCCGATCTCTCGGCTGCAGATCGAAATGAACGCACGGTATATGGTTTATATGGAGTAATGCAATTCAAATTCAAACATCCTACAGAGTAAAGACTGTAGGCTTATTGTGGAAGCTAATCAGGTGCATCTAGCAAGAAAATGAAGCAGTGGTAGCGATCATTCTGCACGCTGAGAGAGGGCAACTGCCAAAGAAGAAAACTTGCCATTTTCACTTTGGCCATTTTTTCCGTTTCCATTTTTACCTTTGCCATTTTTTCCGTTTGCTATTTTTACCTTTGCCATTTTTTCCGTTTGCCATCTTTACTTGGCCATTTTTTCCGTTGCCATTTTTACCGGACACCGTTGTGACCTGCACGTGTGTGACTGGAAGTAACAATGTAGGAATGGTATCTTTCTTCAGACTCTTCTTTGGTGTAATTCCTAATAATTCCGATTTTAAATCGCGTTCGTAACATTCTGGTGAAAAATGTGAAGAACAAATACTCGAGTTAGCAACCTGAAATTTGTCTTTTCGATAACATTTGCTCTCCCAAATTTTTTGGAACTTCTCGTTGGGAGGAAATTTATGGTAAACAATATCAAAATTTTTAGTTTTCCTGAGATAGTTTCGACATGTGCTAACAGCACAATTAGACATTATTATTATCACTCACACTACAATATGAAAAACACAACGAAATGACTAAAAATACACGCGAATACACGAATACAAGAGCAATGAAAGACCACAGAAACACGTTTCCCCTGCTAAAACTAGCGGATACTAAACTTTCCCCAGCGATCTGTCATGTCTATGACGTCACAGTTTTACAACCACCTCGGCTTGCTCAAAAGGCGCGTTATGAACGGACCTTCCAAAGCGAGCGGCAAACACAGGTCAACGGACCTTGGTTCTCACCCTTTCCTACAGGGACGTCTGCAAGTCTGGCAACACTGAAAAATTGAACACGAAGCTTCCCTCCCCACACTTCCTCCCCGTTCACCCCCGAACCTCACCCCGCACTGGGCTGGCAGTCTTCTCCAATAGAGATTAGGTAAAGCCATCCGAAGATTACCGATCTTGCACGAACGTGTGACGTCACCGGAGAAGCAGTGAGCTCGGCTGAAGCAGACGGCCCCTAGCATTTATATGGGAGATTCAGAGAGCGAAAGTATATTATTACTTTTAGGAGGGGGGGAAATATTAATTGTCATCCTCCAAGATGGTATTGAGGCATCCTTTTAATGATTAGTAACATAATTGAAAACGCGCTACTTTTAAAAGGGGGTAAAGTACATGTCAAAAAATGTATTTTGAAAATACATATTCCTGAAACTTTCTGATCGATGCGCTACAAAGAAAGGTGCGTGTTCTCCTTTAGAATTTCGTCATTTTACAAATTGTAATATAATTTTAACAAAAACGTGGCATGCTAAAGAAGAATTAAAGAGTTTAATAAAATAATTGATTAATAGACTTAGTTTATTTTACTTCGCTTATCTGTCACCTAATCGCAAAGATGAGGATGCGTGATGACATGATGAAATTGAAGAGAGGAAAGTAGACCCATGCCCGGGCGGGGATTCGAACCTGGGGGCCCTTGGCATCGTAAAGCGTTGTGCTAACCACTTCGCCACGGAGGTCAGCATTACAAGGAAATAAACAGAAAATGGCATATATGTTTTAATATGCGAGAAACATTTGCGAGGAGGTTATTGAAGTAACAAATAATTATACAAGACGTTGTGATGAAAATTAATATATCTGAAATGTCGAGAGTTGACCTTGCAGTCTCTAAATGTACTTTTAGGGTTACGCAAAACCTTTACTCAAAATTGCTAGTGTAAATTTATAAGCTATTAAAATTTGAAGCTTATTCCTGTTCGTAAAAAGAAACTGCCAAGTCAAATTAATATTTCGTATAAATACATATATTTTTCTTTCATGAGGCCAAGAGAGTATTTGGAGGGGACAGTGGCTTGGGAAGGCTATAGCCCCGGATATCGATCTGCAATGGGGCTTCCAGTGGGAAAACATTGCTATGAAATAGTCCAGAAGAAGGGGCGAAATGATTTTTTTTTTAAATGGCTCAAGAATACAAAGATATAAGTGGACATTTGGCAAGCTTAGTCTAAAACTTACAACTGATATCGTACGTGTGTGTGTGTGGGGGGGGGGGGTGGCTACGTGAGGTAACACAGTGGAATATGATTCACAATACTAAAATTAAAATAAATATGTGGGAACAATAGAAATGAAAATATGTTGTAGCTAGTGACGGCGCAATAGTAAAGATGGAGGGGTAAATCATATTTTCCCGGGGCAATCATGTTTATTATTCCGTTACATATGACACAAAAATGCATTTTTTGGCTAAAAGAGCATTCATTCATTTATTTATTTTTGTCGTTTTACTGGGAGCAGATAATAGAGAGAGAGAGAGAGAGAGAGAGAGAGAGAGAGAGAGAAATTGTTTCACGAGAATAGGGGGGCGTTCCTGCCTCCCCCCTGTAGTGTGGTCACTGCCTATTGCTATGCTGGAGACGAATGCACCAATTAATACACTATTAAATAAAACAGATACTTTTAAAACTTTTAATCAAATTATTTGTGAACTATGATTTAAATTTAGAGAGAGCACATTTAATTTGGATGAGTTAACTTCTGAAGCCTGCCATTTCCGAGCCTTCTTCCGGTGTAACTGCACTGCCCTTTGAGCCCTAGCTGCTACGTTCAGGTGGCGGAACGAGCAGAATACTAATTAAAACAAATATGTGATATATATATATATATATATATATATATATATATATATAAAAACAACGTGTTGAAGCTATTGACGGCGCCAAAGAAAAGACAGAAGAGAAACGTACAGAGTGCAGTGATATTTTACGGGAAGCAGCAGGCACGTATCCAGGGATTCCTTTTGGGTGGGAGGCTGAACACCATTTTTTAAAGGGGTATCACAATTGTATGTTTAAGACCAGTGGTGGCAATTGGGTTCCAAAATGTGGGGGGGGGGAGGACAAAGAGACAAGCATTAAGAGGCCATAGTGTGATAGTGTGGAGGCAAAAGAATGGGGAGCAACTATCTACTAAATCGTCGCCACTGTTTAAGGCTGTCATTTTAATCAGAACGTGAAATCGGGACATTTTCTACCACTCAACTCCTCTGTTTCCATGCATTAACATTGTGAACCGGAACCATCTCAGTATGTGCGTTTGTCCATTTCTTCTCATCAGGCATCAAAACATCTATGTACCAGAAGTATTTTTACAAAGGTGTTACACATGCACGGAATGGACAATCCACTCGACAACGCGAGATTCAAACTGTGTGAACTGGACGCAGACAGTTCACGAATATTTCTCTCTCATTCGAGCCTGAACACCACTAATGTGCCTTGTCCTCCCATGTTTGCAGCTCTTATAAAATCCGAAACCCACCAAATTGTTCATATTCAGGCCTAAACACTCGCAAGTGTTCAAAATTGTCTGTTGAGTGTGTGTCGAACCCAGTAGCCTTAAACAAAAGTATTTTTTTATGCCATGAAATTCTCGGACTGCATACACAAAATTTGGTCCTGGCACAAGCAAATCATCACTCAAAACTTTGATTTTCAGTTGATCTGTGCAGCTTATTTCTTTTTTAATATATCGCTCCAATGCCCAGCCCGATACTGCCGAAATATTCACTTTAGGGAGAGAGACCTTCGATCTCTTCGTCTTTCGACCCGAACTACTCGTAGCACTACTCGAAGTTCCGCTGTCGTCAATGTCTTTAGCTTTGGGACCGAACTGGAACTAGCAGTAGACTTCGTTACTTTACGGTATTTAGTCCATTTCATTTTCGAATCACTAGAACTTATAAAGCAACCAATGGACACTGACTGATCTAAAGCCCGGATTTTTATGTAATATCAACCCCTAAAATATGTACATAAATATGTAATAAAAATGTCTGAAATATGTAAAAAATATGTAAATTCATAATGAAATATGTACTATAAATATTTATTCCCAATGTTACTTCCTATTCTTGTTACATTTTTTCCTCACAAAGGGATATGTTTATTTCAAAAAGACTTACAAAAATTGAAGTTACAATATTACAATGCTTACATTAAGTATTTTTTATGTTCTTATAGAGCAAACATATTAACCACAATTTGAATATATTCAATATTTAATATACAATGTCACCAGGTACCATTCAAAATGTTCAGTAGTAAATTTTCGTTGCCCAAATTTTTCACTCAAAAAGCACTTACAAAAATTCAGGTTACCTTTGATCTTGGGGCAGGCACTGTATTTAATTATTTAACTTACAATCATTGCTTCGCACATTTCCTTGTAAAACACACTGAATGAAGAATCCTCTTGCATCTGGGTTAGTAAAACTTGCTTCTTTTCACTCCGTAGTTTGTTTTTCACATGAAGTGAAGTGCGAACATGTTGATCTAATTGAGACTTCATAGTGCACCCAACTTTTTTATCGCACACTCGACAAAAAATAACTTTACCATCCGTAGTAAATGCATCATCGACTGCTATCCAAGATCGCAACTTTTGAGATAACGAGGAGGTAGGCGGAGCCATTCCAGCTTTCTACAGCTAAAACACTGTTTAAATACTGAGGCAAGCTCTTCTTAAAACTCCAATGGTTAAAATGAAAAGGCGACGAAATATATATACGAAATTCTACGGTTGAGTTAACAATACTTCATTCAAGATTTGTCGCCGCCGGCTGCAAAAATCAAAACGATCACAACAATGTACGGATCAGGGGCGCCGACTTGTCACAATTTTTGGGGGGGCTCTGATCACTGAAATAAATTAATGAATGACTCACTCTCTCCCTTTTTTTAAGTTTTGGCCTCAGTGTTCGGAATCTCATAAAAACCCATGAATTCCTCAAATATATCAAAATTTTTCGAATGCAGAATATTAATTGTCAACGAATGGATATGTCACCAGTTTCGTCAACCATAATAGCAAAATATTCCCGACTTTTAATATCTGCTACCACCGAGCGCAAAACAGAGCTTCCTAATATATCAATGATCTCGTTCTGAATGTCATGTGAGAGCCATGTGTAGCCCGAACGTCCCATCCACTACCCTAGTTCGTCTTTTGAAACTCTTTTTTTAGTAAAAATGTTAACAATACTCATATTTACATACTTAGTATATAGTGTTAAGTCATGTGTTTTGCTGTCTCTGGTCATAGCCCCCCCCCCCCCCCAAGTTGATGGTTTAGTGGTCTCAGCCCCCAAAGATGATGGTCTAGTCCAGAACATTTCAAATGTGTATTTAAAGTTAAGTTCATGTGGCACAATTCAGAGTAAACTTATCTGGTAGCAAAATAATACATTAGATTCTCTTAAGCAAAATTATTTGGGGGGCTCTGCCCCCACGTCGTTAACATTGGGGAGGCTCGAGCCCCCCCCCCCCCAAGCCCCATGGAGTCGGCGCCTATGGTACGGATGAAAGGTAAGTGCCTCTCAGCGTTGTACTTGCCGCCTTCCATTGTTGTTTCTCTTCGTTCGCTGTATGTTGCTTGCCGCTCCATGCTACAAACTGGAAACTGAAACACTGTCGAATCTTGATGTAATTGTTACGATGCGGCGAATCAACGAACTGCTATGTACGTACAACGAAGGCAAATCGCACTTTTAAGTTACTGTATTTTTTTAGACCTGGAAATGGGGAGGGGAAGTGAGAAGATACTTTTTTAACTAGTAAGCCAAAAGTTCATTAGATTTTCCTCTTAAGGACTGTTTTATGTAAAAAATATTTCATATCTTAGGAATATGTAACATTTAGTAAAAGATGTAAAAATATGTAATATAAAACTTCACTGTGACATCTCTACTGACGTAATTCCTCAATATATTTTAATTCCACGCTTGTACATATAAAGGAAAAAATATGTAATTACATAGAAATCCGGGCTTTACTGATCACTAATCGACTGTATGAATTGTCATACTTACCTCTGAAGTCTCCACCTATTCTGTTGTACAGATCAACCGGGAAATTGAAGCCGCGTATTAATATCCTCATTATATTCTAGAACGTTCCGCAGATACAACGATTCGTAAATATTGCCAGTAGTTCGACTCCTTCTCTGAACATTCCCTCTCGCGCTTTCCGGAGATTAAAAAATTACAATGAATCCGAATCGCCCTACGTGTGGCGCTACCTCTGTTGTGCAGCTTGCAAATGCTGACAAGTCTCTACATAGAGTTCAAGTTCGCTACGACAACACCGAAAGTGTAAGAAACGTTTACGTGCAATATTATCAACAGCAGGGTTATAGAACATTCTCCGTCTATCCTTGATAAGTATTTCTCTCCTAAAATTATCGTCACATTATTCAAGAAGACAACAACCTAATTTTATCTAGTGTAAACTGAAAAATTTCCTGGTGGGCGGGGGGACACGAGTTACGATCCCCACCTTGGATACGCGCTATAAACAATAACAGGGTTATAGAACATTCTCCGTCTTGCTTCGATAATTATTTATCTTCTTAAATTATCGTCACATTATTCAAGAAGTCAAAAACCTAATTTTATCAGTGTAAACTGAAAAAATTCCTTGTGGAGCGGGGTGGGGTGGGGGGGGGGCTCAAACCACCTGATCTTTACCTTGGATACGCGCTATTAACAATAACAGGCTTATAGAACATTTTCCGTCTTGCCTAGATAATTATCTCTCAAATTATCACCATACGTATTATTCAAGAAGCCAAAAACCTAATTTAATCTAGCGTAAACTGAAAATTTTCTAAAGAGGGGTTTGAGCCCCCTGATTTCCACCTTGAATACGAGCTGTTACCAATAACAGGGTTATGGAATATTCTCCGTCTTGCCTCGATAATTATTTATCTTCTTAAATTAACGTCACATTATTTTATTTGACACCACAAGAAACAAAAAAATTCATTTTATCAAGTGTAAACCGAAAACTTTTGGGGGGCTCGAGCCCCCTAAGCCCCCCTTGGATACGTGCCTGGGAAGCAGTCACGTTTATTACATCCTTACATTTATATACAATATTAAAAAGTTCTGTTTTTAGATCTCGCACAATGCCTTTTTCACAAAAATGGGCAATACCGCATTTTTTATATAAGTCAAGCTGTGATATTTTAGATTTATTCCGTTAGTTTTCTGATAATAGTTTTCACAGCTTTCCACAGCATTTAGGCATGATTTCAGTTGACAAGAACAAAATAATCTTATCTCAAAACATAGAGAAAAAAGAAGTTAAAACTCCCTTACATTGGAAGCCTGGAGAGAACAAAATAGGGGTTCCTTCGTAACACGATTTCTTGAAAACCATTTTACACATTTGAATCAACTTTGTGATAAATTGATTAGAAAGGATGAATCTTAACAGTAAAAGTTGTAACTCTTCCCCTGCTACTATATTTTAGAAGATATTCGTTGTCAAATATCTCAATTTTTGCATAAGGAACCAGCCTTTTCCGTGCCGAGTGTTTCGATGATGACGTCATGCATCCACGGACAACTGCGCATACGATCTGCGCCGCCGAACGAGCACCCCCTAGTCTTCTCAGCTCCCAACTGCACTTGTAACTTTAATTTTACTGCATCCCAAATAAGTAATCAAGTGGATGTATTTGTACTGAAATCATGCTAATGTTGTATGTAACAAATGACGTGATCTATACTGCTGCACAGGGTTGGCAAAATTTGTGTTTTTTTTAAAAAAAACCCAACAAAACAAACTGTTCTTTTTTGTTTCAACATGTTTTTTTGTTTTAAACAGGAGTTAGAAAACATGTTTTAAACAAAAGTAAGTCAACCTTTCCCCAGTAAATTATAGTTAAAGTCGTTAAAGAAAAAGAAAAGGGGTGTGCGGGATCCGAAAAGTTGGGACCTGGATCGGGAAAAAAAATCGAGACGGGATATGTTCGAAATTTCCCGAAGCTCTTGACATCTCGAATTCTACGCGTAAATTTTCATCTTAAGTGCTGGTTTTTGCACTTTTGGTACAAAAACTAACAATTTCCTATACGTTCCAGACATACATTTACAATGAAGAAAATGTCGAGAATTGACGACTTTTTAAAATCACTATTCTGTATTTCCCTACTGCTTGGGACCTCGAAAAGTCGGGAAGTTATTTCCAGAAGTCGGGATCGGGACGGGAATTATTTTCCCGATCCCGGTCCCGACTTTTCAGGATCCCGCTCACCTCTACTTCAGGGACAAAAGTAGGGAGTAATAGCCCTCCTTTTTCCGCCATTGGTGAAGTAGGTTAGGATTCATATTCCATCTAAATTTCAAGAAACTAAATATTGTAGAATTGCTATCTTTGTCGTGGAAAAATCAGGGTGAAATATTTCCTGCTGCCTGAACAGTTTATATAGGAGAAAACAACCTGCAGTGTCATAATTGATTCTCCAGATCAATTTATCTATCCAAAGTACAAAATTATGTTACTAAAGTAAGCATCTGCGCTTCAAAATTCGATACGAACCATATTTCAAAAGAATATTTGGATTTTGAACGATGGGTTGCAAATATAGTTGAAATTTCAAAATATGCATATCTACCCATTGCAAGATAATATTTTTTTGCGTTTTTCATAATTTATTTTCTTGCTACTGGTGTTGAGAATAATAATGCTAGTAAAGAGAATGATATGTTTGAAAACATTTATTTTGTATTTATTCATTTTGCCCCGATTTCAGGTAATTTTCCAAGAGGAAAATATCCAAAAAATCCAAATTTTACTATTTTAATTTAATAATAATAATAATAATTTACGTCTAATATGTATATAATATTTTTAGAAGGAAAGCTATATAAAAATATATATGTACGCACCTCGGTGTGTAGAATACTAATAACATATAAATTTATAATTAATTTTTATTAAGTATAAATTGTTCTAACATTTTTTTAAAATAAATAAATATATAAAACCTAACATTTAAATATATATATATATATATATATATATATATATATATATACACACAAATCATAAAAAATGAATAACAAAAAATTAAATTAAACCAAAAACAAAAAATCTTGTATATTCTGGAATGCTAAATATAAATCCTCCACTATTTTTTCTTGTATTTTGCAAACGTTTTAATTGTGGTGTACTATTTAATAATTTCATTCCATTTCCTTTGGCTATTCATTGTCTCTTCTTTTCCTGTTGTTTTTTTTTTAGTTAAAATTGGATTAATTTTTAAATTTGTAAGATCATGATATGGAATGTGGTACACAATTCCTTTAGGTTTCATGTTTTTTATTATTATTATTATTATTTCAGGGTATTTATATTTATATATATATTACAGACCCCATCCTAATTTTTGTTTTGTATTCATAGCAATGGTTGTACCCAATGCTGTTATTCGTTCACCTAATGATGCATCTCTGCTGGTTAATCTTCCAAATGCAGTCTCTTCCAATTTTTGATCAGCCACATGACGAGCATCCAGATCTTTGTGTGTTGTATGCAATGTTATGTTCTTTACAAGCTGCATCAAGCGGATTGATCCCCCTGTCCCCTCTTTTTAATAGTTTCTCAAGTTTTGTCCCAGGACCACAGTATTCGTAACCAAGTACGTGTACCTCAAATGGGAGCTTATTAACAATATCATTTGCCAAACCTCGACCTTCCGCTACATTCAAAATTTTAATTAAGTATCCTATACCTTTGGGATCATTTACAATAAAATGAGCTAGTTTATTGCTAATCAAGTCTACAATACCCATTTTTTCGTTGTAAAAGTTGTTGTTTCCAGCATTTTCCTCTCCTGCTATAACCAGCAATCTATCTATGAGTTTTCTCACATCATCTACCCACACAAATTCTTTAGGTGAAGTATTGTATTGTTTGATGCCACTACCAGTTTTGAGTTGGTTCGAGATAGGTTTAATAAGATTCTTGTATTTGTCCCCACTGCTCGATTTAACACGATTTTGCGTGGCATCGTTATTTCGATATAAGGCATCAGATAGTATCAAAATATCTGAGTAACTCTAATAATCTTCTTCTGTAAAATGTTTTGGTTGTTTCTTGGTGATGAGCTCCCATAATCCAGGAAAGCCAGGATATCTGGACCAGCTATTTTATCCCACCTAAATTGATTTCTATGTTGTCCCCTTCGAATGTTACTCTAGATTTCCCAATTTTCCAAACCACTCCTTCATTGGGCTGCGTGGTTGGATACTAGCCAAAGACCTCATCTTTTACAAATTTGCCTGTACTTAGGTAATCTCTTGCCAAGGGACTAAACTCGATTTTATCTGGTTCTTCTATGGCTGCTTTAGGTGGTTGTTGGAGGGTCAGACGTGTGTGAATACTAGATAATGGTGTAGGAGGAAAATCTGCATAATTTTTAGCACTAAGAGGTACCAATTCATTTATGAGATTTTTATTTTGTTCTGTGACACCCTTAATCTCTTTACCCAGACCACTGATTGCATCTATAATTGGTTGGTCTTGACGTTTGTGTTGTTCATAGAATCTTCGATTCTGTGATTTCCAGCCTTTAAATCGTTTGGTCAGGTAATCACATAATTTCAAATTGTCTTCAATTTTGTGTTTTGACATATTTATTTTTTGATTAGAGGTTATTTTATATCATTTCAACGTTCAAAAAGTCGTTGATTTTATTTCTAAATTTTCCATTGTTAGGTTTTCTAGTCATGTCAATGGTAACAATTCCAAAATAATCTCCAACAAGATGAACAGAATTTTGATAATTGGTTATAACTTAAGTCACCCCTACATAATCATCATATACATGTTTCAAATTAGTGTGATCTTGACGAAACAAACAAATTAGGTTTGTATTATCTTGTAGTAATTGTTTAGGAATTTTGGAATAAGTTTGAGCTAAATAAAAGCAGTCTATTTTTTGTGACGACCGTGTGTAAAGAAATTTCGGATTTCGTTTTGATTTTCTAGAATGACGTCATCAAAAACTACAACAGAATTTTTCAAACAATCATTGAGAGGTTTTATTTTTGATGCAAATGTAGCTATGTTAAGTCCCTCGTACAGCTTCATGAGTTGTTGATATTTCGGTTGTTCTAAACTTTTAGAGAATACATACAGGTGTCTATTTACCCAATCTATCCAATTAGGGGCGAGCAGCAAATTATCTACCAGCAGAGCGGGTTTTCCACAACCAGAGGGACCTACAATAAGGCACCTTATATTATCAGGCAACAACTCCTCATTTTTTTACTAGTTTCTACTAAATCTGGTAAACGCTGTACCACATTCCATGTTGGTGTCAAAGAATCACCTGGTTTGCTTCTATCCAACTTTTTCCTGGCAGTCCTAGCCATTTAACATACAATTTATTATTTTTCTTACGTAATTTTTCTCAATTAAATATGTATCTGGTTATTTTGTTTAACTGAGTTCCTCTTCATAGAATCTCCCATTCAATATTATCTTATGATTATCTTTTATGATATATGTATTTCTATTCCCTGGTAAAACTTGAACTACAGTGAATAACTCTGTACTCCAATTTTTAGTGAATCCCTTTTCAAATAAATGTTTAAATTTACTAATTCTCACTTGATCTCCTATTTTGTATTTTGGTTTCTTGGTAATGTATTTATATTTTTGACAATAAACAGTAGAAATCAACCTAGACTCATCAGACTTGGTTACCTCAGCAGGTTTCATGTGAATAGTTCTGTGTACTGAATAATTATAATTATGAACTAGCTCGGGTAAAATTTGTACCCATTTATAGTTACCATGTAGAGTAAATTGTCCCACACGTGATTTTTTAATGTTCTGTTGAATCGTTCCACTATACTGGCTTTCAAATCACTGTATGTAGAATAATGTTTAATATTATATTGTTGCATTAACTTGGTAAAATTACAATTATAGAATTCTTTTCCTCTGTCTGTCTGTAAATATTTTGGTATCCTACCCTCACTAAATATCGACTTTAAAGCCTCAGTAACACAAGTACCTGTCTTGGAATTTAGAGGAATAGCCCATGTATATTTACTGAATGTATCAATAACTGTGAGCATATATTTGTAACCATGATTTATCTTATGTCATTTTTTTAAAGTTCCTGTGCTCGTTTCTATCAGATCAGTTTGAAACAAATCATCTACACCTTTCGTTACCACACTCAATCGTTTGTAGTTGCGACGAGTTGCTTTATGTAATTCATTAACTATATCTTGTCTTGACATCGGGTGCTATAAGAAAATATGACATAAAATGGATTATTTTCAGGGTATAATTGTTTCACTTCAAACAATAATTGGTCACCAGTTTCCACATGAAAACCAGATAATTCTTCATCCTCATGTATTTCATATTTCTTTGCAGATTCATCCCAATATGCAATAGGTATCTGAAGTGCTCTGTACACACAATCATTTCTCTGTATGGTGAAATTTGGCACTTCTACATGGTTTCCCTTCTTTACATAGCCAAATTTTAAAAACCTAATACTGCCATCAAGAAAAAAATAATGAGACTGACTGTAGGGATACAATTTGTAAACATTACCTGCATTAACATAAGTCCAGTGCTATCGTACATTTGCTACACTCCAAGTCTAACTATCTCAACAGTGAAAAATTGACGTAATTCAAGATCGTCTAATCTGCTTAATACTGATTCTTGATATTCGTTTATGGTGCTTACCACTTCATCGTAGCTAGGTTTGATTTTCACATCGACATTGAATTGTTTAAATTGTTCTTTGAGATCATGAAGTTGTGAGGTAAAACTTGATAAAGCAGATTCTTGACTTGTTTCGAGGGTACTAAAGTAAGAATCACGAACCTTCCGACCTTCTGTAAACAACCGTCTCACTTCGAGTAACGTATTACTTCGCGCCAGCTGTTCGAGAATGGTGCGGCCATCATATGCGGCTCACTCGCAACCTTTAATTTTACGTAACATGGAAAAATGTATTCTTCTTTTAACTGATAATCTACACATTGAAGTACAATAAATTTTCTACAGGTGATTAAATACGTGTTCTTGTTCAAGAATGAACATATTTTTCTACGCAAAAAGTTCAATTTATCTGACAATGGGTTAACAGATCCCCCTCCTCTCTCAGTATGACAGCGCCAGAGTTATACAAGAGAGAGAGAGAGAGAGAGAGAGAGAGATTCGTTTCAGTAATTCAAGCCTTTTGGTTTTATTTCCACCAAATTATTGCCCAACATTGTTGACATGTGGAGTATTGTTTTCTCCTTTGTGCAACAAATATACCGCCAGTTTTAGCAGAAACTAAACAAAGATAAGCCGGGGAATAAAAAGAGATTGTTTATCTTTCTCTCGGTTTCTCGTGCACTAGAAAACAAGAAGACGATAATAAGCACATTTTTTACGCGCGTCTCATGCAAGTATTGTATTTTCTTACCTTGATTCAGTACTTCCTTTTTGAACTTGAGGTATTTTCGGCGCTAGACATCATCCTGTCAGAGTATGGTCTGTCAAATTTGCTTGCCAAAAAGGAACTCAACGTGGCACAAGAGGCGATTTAACGTCGACTGCTAAAATTGGGGAGATCGTCATCAATCATCCCTATCAACATCTTCTCCACAGTGGACAGGGCGGCTCTTTGATTGAAAGGATACGAAAGCACCTCGCGTTGTATTGCGATTATCTCAAAATCAGTGTACTTGTTTATACGAGCAACATTTTTTTTTTTCGCGGGACTCACAACTTGACCGGTCGTTTTCCTTTCTTTCACGATACCGAAAACACAAAGACGCAGACACACAATTACACTTGGACACCAACTTCACTGCTTGCTCAGGATAGCACAGACACAACGTCACATAAACGTTAATAACAACCTGCTTCTTGCCACTTTTCAAACGGCTGTATTTCCGAAAGACTACTCTGAAAACACGGGAGACCTTCCTGCACGCATGGAAGTCGCCATGTTCGAAACTGGCGCTATTTGCTTGCTGTTCACGTGATCGATTGTAATTTATACAATAATCACGTATTATTATTATAAACAGAAACCATTAATGAAAATATATTTTAAAATGTATAATCCAATGTAATTTACACGTTTTTCTTCCATTAGCGTACTTTCATAGAACGGACTACATGATGCAGAAGAAATCCGTTATTAGGCTGTTTCCAACCACAATACTTCTCACTAAGTCAAGTACAGAAACGGAAGTGGTATGTCGATTGTCGGTATATGATAGTGTGATTTCACATTGGCAGTGACTATCCTCCGGGGATGGGGAAGGGGGTGGGACGCAGGAGTCGATCTATAATCCAGAGGTGTTCACCATCCGGATGGTGACATCCTCACACTCCGCAATACTTTTGCGGGTGAAGGAGGGCAGGCCGTAGGGTGAGGGAGGTTGATTTAAAGTGAACACCTCACAACAATAGAGAAGAAAAATGTGACAATATTTAAAAATTCACCCCCAAATATGCATTTTATTTTATATGTAGCGTACAATAAATTGTGACTGCCTCAAAACATTTCTGTATTCTAGTCTTCTTTCCCCACTTTTATGCTTCTCTAACTTGCTGTTTTTGTTTCCTTTGGTGTCTTTGCCGCATAATTATTAATTTAGTCAATCAAATCATATGTATTAGCTTACTTTCATTATCTATAATAATAAATCATAACACTTTTCAACATCAAATAAATTTAGTGAAGAAACCCCGGTTTCAAAACGTAATTTATCTCAGTGTGTCACATTCTTCTAGCAAGTTTTTTTTTAGTAAAATATGAGAGAAAATTAATCCTTTGGTACGGAACCATCTTACTTCTGGGGGATAAGATGTACATTTTGTATTTGATTTTTTAAAATTTAGCGTTGCTTTTCTTCCACTTTTGGGTAATACCGACGATGAGAATGAGTGATCGTCAGATGAAATTGATGAAGGGATACTCACAAATAACACCCATGCAGGGATTCGAGCCAGGGAATTTCGGTGATGAGTCTGAAAATCGGCCACCAGGCAAGATGTACATTTTTTAAACTTTTTTTTAACATACATTCAATAACTTTCAACAGGTCATCACTCAGTGATACACTGCTTATTCCGCATCTGTTGACAAATGGAATGTTTTTACACCTTGTATGCTATGTGGATTATTTCTTTTCCATAAGTTTGCAACACTGTTAGGGTACACGTGCTTTTGTTCACAGAAGGTCTTAAGTTCTATGATTCTCACTTTAATTTGTAGCTTAATGTTAGAAATAATATCTTGTAAACTTTCTACAAGTTTCAATTTAGTACTCTAGCTGGCAAGATCGTGTATCTGACTTCTGATTACATCACACAATGCATGAAGTTCCTTAACTATCTGGTTGGTAGGCAAAGTAGTGATGGTGTCTTGAATTACAGCAATTTCCGCTTGAATGTTCTTGATGTCCTCTGACTTGAGTATTCGATTTACTGCTCTCTTTACAGATCTTAATTCCTTGAAAGTGGGTAAATTAGCTACAGTATTTTGAAGTATGGTCAAAGCTTGTTTCACAGCATCCCACTCCGTAGCATCTGCAACATTGCTCAAAGCATTTTTAAGTTGTTGTATGTCATCTTGTGTAGGCGTAGGTTGTTGTAATATTTGTAATTTGTTCTGAATATCATCTATGAGATGATGAAAATGGGATAGTTCAGATTCGATATTCAGATTTTCTAATTTGGTAATCTGTTGTTGAATTATGTTGGCAACTTGAATTCCAGTTTCCTGTACATTTGTCAATTCATTTCTCATGGTTGTCAAAGTGTCTTCAATATGAGCTATGGTACCCTGTATCTTCCCGAAATCTTCATAAGTCTCCAACTATAATTTGATACTGGTAACACTGCGTGCGATGGCGTTTAATTCGGAAGATGAAGGTAAATTATTGATAAAATCTTCCAAAGTTTGTAGTTTGGCTTGAACTTCTGTTATGGCCCTGTGTAACTCATCTGTTTGCAATTCAGTTTTAATATTTTCTAGTGTAGGAATTTCGAAAGATTGAATTTGCTCTCGTAATTCGAGAATACTAGCATTGACCTGGTCGTATTGCTCTTGCGTTTTCATATTTTGAATAATAGAAAGCAGTTCGGTAGGAATAGTATTTGCTTGATTGTTTAATTTTGTTTTAATTGCTCTGAAGTGCTTGTTTGGATTTGTCGGAATAATTTTTTAACTTGGCTATGCTCTCCTCCAAGTTTTGAACATTGTCAATTGAAGCTAAATTGGTATATTTTTGGAGTAGGGATTTAAGTTCGCCATCAATTTTAACAATGGGATTAACTAATTCAGTTTGAAGATTTGTAATCTCAGCTTGTATATTTAAATTTTGTGAATTTTGTAAAATTAATACATCAGCTTTTAGTTTCTTAAGATGCTCGTCTAATTTGGCAATGTCGCTGGAATTATCTGGTATCTCTTGTCGCCTTATATTTCCAAATATATCCATTATTTTTTAAAATTTTTGATTTGTTTTATTTTTTGTTATGTATTTTATATATTCATGAGAGAATAAATTATATTTATTTCGATAAAAAGAGGAATTAATTTATCATACTTCCCAATTATTTCAGCATATAGAAAATCCCCTTTTTCTATCTCGTATGTTGTGTTGGGAATCATATTATTGTCTTTAATCCTGTACAAATTTCGTCCTATGTGTACAATTGCCCCCTTCCCTCTTTGAAGCGAGACAGAGGGAGAAACAGATACTTGAATTTTCCCTGTGACGGGAATTTTATAAGACGATAAATTATTGTTGAATACAAGCAATTGTTTACCTGTATCTTCATCCACTTGATACCAGATACTATTAAGATGAATAATAATTACACCTTTTAATTGGCGATGAATCTCCCTAATCACATCCATGTTTATTGGAGTTCTTATTTCTACAGGTTGAATATTTTTCTTAAATGCAAAGAGATTCATAGGCATTTTTTCATTGGGTTATTTATTATACAATGTTGCAATCCATACACAGGTGCTCCTCCTCCGTAGCCGTGCGATCTTAGGCACCTTGCTTTGAACGAGGACTGCAGGATGGCATGGGTTCGATCCCTGGGGGTTTAGTCTCGGGAAATTACGACCTGTATATGGGGTCAGTAGCAACAGTAATCTGGTCCTAAAAACTTACTATAATGGGTGGGGGATACATTGGCTGACCCCCAATTATTTCCAGCACTAGTTGAAAATCTCCACACTTAAAAGTGACGAAGAAAAGCATAGGAGGGAAACTGCCACTCTGTATGTGAGCCAAAAGCCCTTCATGAGCTGTCACACATGGAGTTAATCTATACATGGTAGAATATTAAATGAGTTCAGAGAATCATGCGAGTTGCGTGTCACGCAAAACAATGTACTGTTTACTGTAACAACTATTGATTAGAATGCGGTATTCGCTGCAGTTATTTTCCAGACTTACTGGCATGCCACAAAGTTGGTTGACACCCCAAGAGCAACTTCTCAGTAAAAGAGTATTCACCCGTCAACCATTGATTGCAACAAATCATTGACAAACTAGCGTCAGAAAGTTGTTTGACACCATGGGGGAAAGACGCATATTTCTCAGTAATGTTTTTGACCTTCTTTCATGACATCATAAGCAGTCAATCGAAGAGCTTTTTTTAAACGAGGAAAAACCTGTTGCTTTATTGTGTTCGTGAGTATAAAGGTATTTGCATGTGCTTATCTCCGTTATTTTATTTTGGTATGCACTCTTGAGTAGATATGCTTGCTAAAACTAATAATGCATGTTAAAAAAAAATATATATATATATATATATATATATATATATATATATATATATACAGGGTGATTCTAAAGGTATAGTACAAACGAAAATCACAGATACCTCCCATGAAATAGAGACGAAAGTTCCCCTTCCACTTTGCTGAGAGATGCCTCCGTGAGGAGCTAGACAACGCCGAAAACGTGTGAAAATGAACTTCACACCTCTGTACAGCCAGTACCAGTGAAGATAGAAAGGCGGAGCAAACGAAGTCAAAAGGAACACCAAAGTCGCCCATCCGAAAAACACTAGGCGGCAGCTGCGCAACGCATGCGCATGGGGTTCTACAAAGGAAATAGGAGTGTCCCGCAAGACAAGAGAAGGGAAAGGGTAGCGATCGACAACGGTAGGGAGAAAAGAAGCTATGAAGCATGAAGTAACAATTGCACAGCGGGAAACAAACACCATGACTGAAGCAGTGCAGTCGAGAAAAGTAGTGCGGGATTGCAGAACCACGGGAGGACGACGTAGGATGTAAAAACACACTGAGAATCCAAGCAAAGTGGTCCGTGACACTCGACGGGCAACAGACGCGTACATGGTTCGGGGCAGAAATGGCGGCGCTGGCGGTGCAGCGCAAGGGGAGTCCCCAAAACACAGTGGGGAGACACCGCAGCAAGAACAAAACATGGTGCAACAAAAGAGAAAGAGGACCGGACGGGGAATGGTACCTGCCAAGGAGACAACAAATGCGGGACGAGGGATTACCCGTAGCAGCACCGAGGGGATGTCACACAGAGGTCGTGCGCCAGCAGGACAAACACAGCAACTACGGGCACAGGAGGTTATTGCAGTAGTTGTATTTACGATATTATAAACCCAGGAAAGTATGAGCCCCCCTCTAGCAGATTTGCTTACACTTAAAACAAGCTCAACATGAGCATATGAGCTTTTTGCTCTAGTGTGGAACCCTGCCTAATCCAAGATTTTTGTAAAAATGCCCTCTCGGAAAGTATGAACCTCCTCAGATTGATTTGCTTATACTTATAAAAGGCACTTCTGTGAGATTGTTGTCCATAAACTTGTCAAAAATATGCCCCTCTTGATATTTTTTTTGGCCATACTTAAAACTATGCCAAAACACATGCACATACACACATATATACACATACATACACACACATATTTACTTCTGGTTTAAGTTCAATTGGATACCAGGTTCAAATTGTTTATCTAATATTAAAACAATGTAATATGCAGAGACCCTCTAGAATTGCTCCGTGACTCTCTCATTTCTTACATCATAAACATATGATTTTTCTCCTATGAGAATAACACTACATATGGTGTTATCAGGTAATGCCTCATGGAATTCACAGATAATTTTAATGTTTGTCCTGTCATTCACCACAACCTGTTTTCTTTTTGAAGCATTGATTACAAACATGGGCCTCTGTGCCTTGAATTCATCTGGTGTGTAATACATGTCAGTATTGCCAGTAGTGACCCTTTTGTATGATGTAAATGCCTCATATAATTTGAGGAAATCATCCTTGGACATGTCTAAATTATAATTTTCTCTAGGAAATACCTCATTTCTGCCATTTTTAAGATATATGTTCTTGATGTTGCAGTTATCAAATTTACTTGAATTTTTTTCCTGATTGTTGTGTCTTCCAGTCTGAAACAGTACTACCACAAAATCCGGCATGTCGTATTGTATGCTGGAGAATGAATTTGTAGCATCAAACTCATAATATGTACCAGATGCAGGCTTCTGTACACATTGATATGTATAAAATTGCAGAGGAATCTGTGGATTTTTTATTATATCAGCTTTGTATTTAAGAGCATAACTGGCCTCGTATTCAACAACAGGGATTCTTAACTCCATAGTCTGAATAATGCATTTGCCTGCATCTGGCAGGGTATTAGGCAGAGCTTCTCCTGTAGGGTTTATTGCACTGTACCTCATCAAAGCATTGTTATCATTTGCAGCTCTTCTAAATGTGATTCTTAAACCACCCTTCCACATAATATCTTTGTAATCCGAGAAGAATCCTGGCAATAGGCGCATGGGGAACAGCACTGTGTGGTTCTTAGATAATATCTTATCACCAGCCTCAAATCCACCTATTTTGTAGTAAGAAGCCTCGGTTTTGGATAATTTTAGTGTGGCCAAAGCTGTGGAGGTAATGCCGGGATAATCCACTCTGTTTATAACAACACCATGCTTTCTGACCTCAATTTCAGAGAATAGATGTGGCACAAAATTGTCTACAAGTCTTATATTTGAATTTGCCGGATAATCGGTACCATCGAGCTTTACAACATCAAATTTGATGTATAGATCTGCTCTGTGGGGGTGTATAAAGCCATCCCCTACATCAAGATCAACCTCAATCTCTGTGTTGGGTTGATTTAAATTTGCAAATGTCCTCCTGTTTGGAGGGAATGATTGTAGCTCATAACTCTCAATATTTTCCATTGTATGTATTTTTATTTAAATATTAATTTCTATGATAGCAGTTGTTGTGGCTCCAGCAAAATCAACTAATTCTTCTTTTTCATTAGTGACCATCAATTCAATATAATCTATTCTATTATGACACACAGGAAAATATAATGTTGGGGATGGATTGTAGATGATTGGCTCCATGAATTCAGAATTAGGTTTGAATGTTGCAATGATGCCTGTTTGTTTGTGAGTGCCTATGCCATTTGATTTGGTGATCATACCCTCTGCTACATTACAGTGAATATTCAGAGTCTCTATAGCTAAGAATTTGGGTATATTCATAGCAGTGTGTTTGATGCCTGGTTCAAGTTTTGTGTTGTTCTCAAATCCTAACAGCTCTCCTATAGTAGCCAGATCCACTGTTTCTGTGGCAGATACAATCTCTACTCTGTGAGTAACAGAATTTTGACTTAACACTACACCTCTGGGTAATTGAGCATTTAGAGTGGACAGATTATATTGCCCTGGAGTGATGACAATTTTTTCATCCCCAACTGCAATTTTGTTGTTGTGGTGTGTAATATTGGGGATTAGGTACATGCCATAAAATGCTCTGAGAGCTATTGTTTTGGGATACACTATGTCATCATGCAATTTGAGTTTCAATATTGAATTTTGGCTGGTGAGATGGAATACCCCCATGATGTTTCAGATACCACAAGGCTTTTTGAAAATCTTCAATTGATGGTTTATTTATTTGAGACATATATCTAAGAACTGATAAACACAAATGTCCACAATTAACATCTTTGAAGTTTTGAACACGGGCATTATTGTAATAAAGATTAGCTGAATTTAGATATTTTATTAAATTTTCAGGTGGAACACCTCCAAATGAATCAAACACAAATGCCTCATTTTTTAAATATTTAAGATAACAAATCCAGTGAGTGCCCTGATTTTTATACTCATCCAAATTAACAATGCCACACTCTTTGTTGAGTGGTTGATCTGGCAAAGAATCAGACATGTACACACCTCTAAAATATTTGATGCCCAGTGGCTTGATTAAAGCTTCAATATCTTGGTTTGTAAGCGGCTCTTGTTTTTTTTAAACTTATTCATGGCTCTTTTAACACCTTTCCCTTGTTTCTCCATGGCCAGGTTATGGCGCCTCTGCTCATCTAATTCTGCCCTATTCTTCTTGGCATCTATTACTGTTTTTGCTATGGCAGCTGATCCCCCGGCCAAGCTCCCCACAGCCCCGAGAGCAGCTAAGATGGCAGGGATGGTAAATATAAATCCCCCCACATGTGATTTTTTTCTTGATTGCTGTAATTTTTTTAATTGGGGGGTACTAAGCAACAATTTCATACCATGCCCCTTTGCAATACAAGAATTTTTTTTCTTGCACTGCTTTTTGGTTAAGAGACTGTCAATAGTTTTAAGAGATTTGAGACCTGCATAAGGTATTTGATACATAACACCCTTGGCCTTCATTGTAGGTTTATTATATACATATTCACAACCCCCACCCCAGTTTTTGTTTGGTGCTCATAGCTATGGTGGTTCCTAATGCTGCAATTTTTTCACTCAAAGATGCATCTTTGCTTACAAATCTACCAAATGCAGCCTCTTCTAATTTCTTGTCTGCAACATGTCTCTTGTCAAGATCAGAATATGTGTTGTATGCTATGTCATGGTCTCTACAAGCAGCATCTAGGGGATTAACACCAGGATCCCCTCTGTTTAATCTATGATCCAATTTTGTACCTGGACCACAATACTGATAGCCTGGAATATGTAGTTCAAATGGCAGCTTGTTTATAATGTTATTAACAAGGCCCCGACCCTCAGAAATATTCCAAAATTTGGGGGGTAGAGTATTAATTATTTTTATGAGATATCCAATCCCCTTAGTGTCATTCACTATAAAATTAGACAATTTTGTGCTTATCATGTCCATAATTCCAACTTTTTCATTGTAAAAATTGTGGTTCCCAGCATTTTCCTCCCCAGCTATCACCAATAACCTATCTACAAGTTTCCTGACATCATCAACCCACACAAATTCTTTAGGCAGGGTGTTGTATTGTTTGATTCCACTGCCAGTCTTGATTTGTGACCATATGGGCTTGATTAAATTATTGTATTTTGCCCCACTGCTCGACTTAACCCTTTTTTGTGTGGGATCATTGTTCTGGTATAGAGCATCTGATTTTATTAATATTTCCTTGTAATCCTCATAATCTTGATCTGTATAGCTGCCAGGCCTTTTCCTGGTCATCAATTCCCACAATCCAGGTGTGCCGGTGTATTTAACAAAAGCACCTTTTTCTCCAAGACGAGATTCTGAATATACAATTATATCATCTCCCATAAATGTTACTCTGAAATTGCCAATTCTATGTATGATGCTGCCATCAAGCTCTGTGTCGGCATATAAGCCAAACACCTCATCTTTATTGTCTTTAGGTGTGGTTAAATATTTTTGAGCAAGAAGACCCAATTCAATAGGATCCTGAGTAGCTTCAATTCTTCTAGGAGCAATAGGACTAGGTGTATGAATACTGGAAAGTGGGGTGAATGGATAATCTAATATGTTTCTTGCAGCTACAGGTACAAGCTCTGTGATCAAATTTTGATTTTGCTCTGTAACAGTTTTGATATTCTTACCTAAATTATTAATAGCATCAATTACAGGCTGTTCTGTTTGTTTGTGTTTTTCATAAATTCCTCGGTTCTCTGATTTCCATCCCTTAAATCTTTTTACAAGATAATCTCTTAATTTAAGATCATCAATGATTGGCCTTTTCATGTTTATTTATATACGTCTCTACGTCTAGAAAATTGTTAATTTTATTTCTGTATTTGCCACTATTGGGTGTTCTTGTCATATCAATTGTGACAAACCCATAACTGTCCTGGTTCCAGCACCTGCTGCAAAACTTGGAAAAATCATTGTAGCTCAAGTCCCCACCTACATATTCATCATGTATGTGTTTGAGGTTGGTATGGTCTTGATGAAACACACATATAAAATTGCTGTTGTCCCGGATCAGTTGCTTGGGTATTTTTGAAAAAGTCTGTGCCAGGTAGAAGCAATCAATGTTTTTGTGCCGGCCCTGTGTAAAAAAATTTCTAACCTTGTTTTGATTATCCAATATAATGTCATCAAACACAACAACAGAATTATCGAGACATTCATCAAGTGGCTTAACATCTGGTTCAAAAGTTGCAATATCCAATCCATCATATAGCTTCATCAGCTGCTGATATTTTAATTGTTCCAAGCTCTTAGAGAAGATATACAAGTGCCTGTTTTTCCAGTCTAACCAGTTGGGTGCCAATAAAAAATTATCAACCATTAGTGTAGTTTTACCACAAGCAGATGGCCCAACAATAAGACACCTAATATTATCAGGTAGCAATTTGCCATTTCTCTTATTTTGTTGTTCAGGTTCTGGCAGCCTTTTTATAACATCCCAGGTGCTCATATTATCACTTTGTTTGCATCGATCCAGCTGTGTTCTGGAAGTCCTAGCCATTTAACAAATAATTTGTTGCCTTTTCTGCGGATGATTTTTTCTATGAGATATGTGTCAGGCTGTTTAGTTTTGCTGAGCTCTTGTTCATAGAACCTGCCTTTGAGAATTTCTCCTCGGTGATCCTTTATTATATATGTGTTAAGGGTCCCAGGTTTAACTTGAACCACTGTAAATAATTCAGTGCTCCAGTTTCTTGAAAGCCTCTCTTGAATAAGTACTTATATTTGCTGATTCTTACTTGATCACCAATCTTGTATTTGGCCTTTCTTGTTGTTGGCTGGTATCTAGGATAATAAACAGTGCTGATCAATTTTTGCTCATCAGATGAAGTTACTTCAGAGGGTTTCATGTTGATTGTGGAATGGACAGAATTGTTATATTTATGCAGAAGTTCTGGAAGAATATTAATCCATTTATAATTACCTTGAAGTGTGAATTGTTTATACATAAGATTTTTTAAGGTTCTGTTGAATCTCTCTACAATTGAGGCCTTGAGATCACTGTAACTCGAATAATGTTTTATTGCCTGGCTTTTAATAAATTGTTGAAACACTGAATTATAAAATTCTTTGCCATTATCTGTTTGCAAATAGCACGGGGATCTTCCACTCTGATTGATAATTGTTCTGATGGCTTCTGTAACACATGTTCCAGTCTTGGATTTGAGTGGCACAGCCCAGGCAAATTTTGAAAATGTGTCTATTACAGTGAGTAGATACTTGTGGCCCTTGTTGATTTTGTCTAAGTTTTTCAACTGCCCACTTGCCATTTCAATCAAGTCGCTCTGCCATAAATCATCTATGCCCTTTGTGACTACTGGGAGTCTCTTAAAATTATGTCGGGCTTGTCTGTGTAATTCATCAACAATAATTTCTCTAGACATAATATGTAAACAAGAATATTGCAACTATGGGGTGTTCAGCAGCTGAGACTGCAGGATTTTCTAAATATAATTTGTCCCCTATTTGAATTTTAAATTCCAAAGAGCCATCATCTTCAGTATAGGCTGTTTCCAATGTATTGGGGTCTGTAAAATCCTCTAACTCTACACTGGTGATTTTCACTTTGTTATCAACATTTGTTATTGATAAGGTGGGGTAGTGGTGTGCCTGTGGTTGAAGCCAATATTTGATCTTGATTGGTCTCAATGTGCCCCCAACAAAAAACTGATAATAAAATTGTGCAGGGGACAGCATATATATTTTGCCACCTGGTGTAAATGGAGAATCATATTCTTTGTTGGGGATGCTGTACAATTCAAGAATTACTGTATGTTTTGGATTCTCGATTATGCCTGTTATTTCCTTTTCTGCTGTAAGCAATCTGCTTGTTACAGATTCAAGGTGCTCATTGATGGTCCTAACAATCTCATCGTGCCCAGGCTTAATTCTTATGTCCACAGCAAGTTTTTTGTATTGTTGCACAATTTCTTGAAGCTGGGTGGCAAAAACAGACAGAGCATTTGCTTGATTGGATTCCATGGTCCCTAGCTGTTGCTTGATATTAGCTACAATTTGCTGTAAATTTTCAACAACTGCCAATTTTGAATTTTGAGCAGTAAGATCATGGACTTGTCTTCTGATATCCTCAAACAGGGCATGCAGTTCATTAATATGTTGATTGGTTGGTAGAGTGGCCACTGTCTGAGTGAGTTGTTTGATCTCTGCCTGGATATTCCTGATATCTTCTGATTTCAATATGCGATTCACTGCTCTCTTTATATTTTTAAGTTCCTGTGATGTAGGAAGATTTGATACTGTATTTTGCAAAAATTCAAGTGCCAATTTCACAGTGTTTAATTCAGAAGCATCAGCCACATTTTGCATAGCATTTTGGAGCAGGGCTATATCTGCCTGAGTAGGTGTGGATTGTTGTAAAATTTCAAGCTTTGTTTGGATATCATCTATCAAGTGATGAAAATGAGATAGTTCAGATTCAGTGTTGAGGTTTTCAAGCTTTGTGATTTGGTGCTGGACACTGACAAGGGTATCTACAATACCGGGCAATCGGGATTCTAGTACATTTGCCAAATCACTTTGCACTGCTGCTATTGTACCCTCAAGATGGGTTATGGTACTTTGAATTTTTCCAAAATCTTCATATGTTTCAAGTTGCAGCTTAATGTTGGCAACACTCCGAGTTATTGCACTCAAAGCATCAGAAGATGGCAAGTTGTTCATAAAATTTTCAAGTGTCTCAATTTTTTCTTTAACCTCGGTTATGGCATTGTTCAGAGGGTCCAGATTAGGTATTTGGAGTGACTGAATCTGTTCTTTTAAAGTGGAAATTACTAGATCAAAATCTTCTTGTGATTTTATGCTTTTGACAATTGTTTGGAGCTGTGCCTGGACATTATTTATCTGCTCTTCTAATTGCTGTTTCAATTGCTCAGAGTTGTTAGCCTGGGTCTTAAATTTGGCTTGAAGAGCTGCTACAGCTTCTTCCAAACTTTGAAAATTATCCAATGTGGCCAAATCAGTATATTTCTGAAGCAACAATTTGAGTTCAGAATCAATTTTCAGAAGAGGGTCCATGCATTGTGATTGTAAATTTGTAATTTCTAATTGAAGACTGGCATTGAGTGTTGTTTGTAAAGCTTGTAAATCACTTCTTAATTTCTTGACTCTGACATCAAGCATCAAAATCTCATCACTGTGATCTTCATGTCTTGTATGGCCAAAAATATCATTAGGCATTTTGTTTAGTAGTTATTTATTATTGAATATCTGATTCTTAATTCTATAAAAAAGGGTATAAGCTTATCATAAGATCCAGGGACCTCAATATATAAGCAGTCACCAGCAGAAACAGTATAAACAGTGCCAGAAATCATGTTTGAGTGCTTAATTCTGTAAATATTTCTCCCTACTGAAATCTTGACATCACCCTCAGGAGTTGTAATAAATTGCAATTGCCCACCAACAGGTAATTGGTAATGATTTAAATTATTGTTAAATATGTACAATTTTTTGCCTGTTTCATCATCAACATCTGTAAATATGCTGTTCAGGTGAATAATTAACAAGCCACTCAGTTTAGACAGCATAGACTGTATATCAGAAGAGGGTTGTGGTGTTGGCAGGTCCATAATAGCCTGTTTTTTGAACCCAAATAAGTTCATAGGCATGTTTATTTATTTCAAATCATGCTCTGTACTTGTGCATTGTTTCCCACTTTTCAAATCACAATGACCCCATGGTAAAGTATGAATGCCACATGATAAAATGCATCTCTTATCATCATGTGGGTCCAGAGCCACTTTTCTTACAATATTGCTAGTCAATAAGTGATCCACACTCTGAATTCTGGATTCTGATGTTTTGATTGAACTCTGGGATTTGAGGCAATTTTTATAATTTTCAAATTGGAGCTCTTTTTCAACAGTTACTTTGCCAATGCCCTTGGCCTTTTTGGCAGCAACACCACCACATGTTATAAAACTGTACATCTTGGCACTTAACCCAGCAAATTCCACAATAACATCACCAAGTGTCTCATCTTTTAACTTGCCGGGCACCTTTTTGTTGTGGTGGTGTTGAATCTTTGTATGTTCACTGGTGTCAAAATATTTAAACAATTCAGGCTGTGACATATCTTGATAAACATCTTCTGTTTTAATATCAAGAATAAAACTATCCGTGTCCATGTACATCAATTTTACTCTATCACCATAAAAAGGTTTCAAGACATCATAATACAATGTTAACATATGTAATTTGGCCAAATCCAATATTGCAGCCCCTACATAAATAGGTTTATCAAACTTAATCTTTGTTTTTTTTCATGTTGAAAAGTGCCATATTTTCATCATAAATTCTTCTATAATTGAAATTAGGCTTTGCAACCAATTTTTTGCTCAGGCTGGGGTCAGTAATTATTTTAACATCGGTATGTTTTCTGACATTTTCAATTGTTTTACCATATACAGAATTGACCATCAATTTAAACAAAGATTTATCAAATTGGCTCTTTGCAGATGTTCGAAGCTCCGTGTTTGTATTAATGTATGGTTTCAACCATTCTGAGTGCCTAAACCTCAAAACTTTGCCAAGTTTGGTTACTTGAACACCATGTTTCATCAGGAACTGGAGGTTCTTGTAATATATGACATAGTTCTGTTTTGGCTCCAGTGTCATCATGAGCTTCTTCTGTTTAGAGCCAGGTGAGCACTGAACCTCAGGAATTGGGGCAGATCAGAAAATTTCTTATGTAAATTATATGGAATTGTCAGATCAACCTCTAAGAAGAGGCCATAGTCACTATCATCAAAGTCCTGAAGATCCTCAATATTGAAATCTTCGACCCATTCAAGCCCTGCATATGGCAGTTTTTGCATCATGGCATGGCCATATAGGCTGTTTGCATCTACATATGCTATATAATTTGATGGCCGTGCTGGATCATAATCAGGCATATATTTGTTATTTGCTCTGGCATATCTCTGAGAACATTGCACCATGCCCCCTCTTATACTTTTCTCCATAAACTAGTACATATCTTGATCTTGGATCAGATCCAATTGCTTTTTAGTGTTTAAAAACATTGCATCCCATGCTAGGCTCGGGGCACTGAAAAAATACACTGGGTCCAGTCCATAATTTTGCATAGAAGATTTTCTGAAAGCCTGCAATATATCAGCTAAGATGGTCACATCAAGTTTTAAATATGCCATGTGATAATCACCAAATGTCTGGCATTTTAAATTGTTCCACATCAATTGGGCATGGTGATAATCATCATCAGTAATTCCAGATCCTCTGATTTTGCTGTAAAACTCTTCTTGTGGTGGCAAAAAACACTCATCAAATTTAGAAAAATCTGTAACATAATCATATGGATATACACCCTTCCGCCTAATTAATTTCAGGTCCTGATTTGGAAACAATGCACGTGTGATTTTGAATTGATCATCAGATAATTGAGTGGTCAGTGTATCCAGGCTAGCAGATAAAAATCTGTAAGAATCAAGAAATCTTATGTGAATAGGAACTCCATTAACTTTAATTATTTTGCTAATAGATATATATTTTTCATCATTTTCAGCTAAAATATTTAAATTCTGCTTCTCAAACCCCTCGTACCTGATTAGATGATGGAAATCATAATTGGATGCTCCATGGCAAAATATGGGGATAAATTTTGGTCTCTTGATCTTAATATTACAGCTATTACACAGGGCCTGTTTATATCGACCATCTGTATGAGAATGGTGTTTCACCTTGATATTTGTATCTGAAAATTCAGAATCACATACCGGGCATTTTTCTGCATTGTTGAAATCTTCAATCTGTTTCTCTGTTAAAGGCAACATGGGTTTTGATTTTAATAAGATGTTAGATGCTATGTCACGGCACTCATTTTCTATTTTATGTGCAAATATTTTGATGGCATCTGGCCCCATGTATGAATATTCTTTAGTAACAACACCATCCTGTACAACTACATAATAAAAGCTGGAAGGTTCATGTAGCTGGTATGGTGTAATTGAAGATTCTTCAGGATCTGGATTGCAGAATGCAAGAGGTTTGAGGTTTGATTCAAAATCACAGACAATATATGCTGGGTGTTCCAACAAGGCTTCAAACTTTTTGAATTTGCAATTTTCACTTGGCATTGGCATCACCATATGAACAGGTTTATGATTTTTACAGTATTTTAAATGTTCAATTAACTTGTTTTTAGCAATTTTTGCATTCTCTTCAGGAACCCTCTTCACCATTTTTTGACCATCAAATACAGTTAAACATCTTCTGCACAACTTGAATATTCTATTGGATTTGTCTAGTTGTGTTCTCACTAAAGCTTCAAGATTATGTATCAGAGTGTAATGATATGTGCCATCCCCTTCAATTAAGAGCAAATCAATTGGAATAGCAGATTCATCATCAATTGTACTGATTCTGAGAGGTTCTATCAAGCAATTACCAGTGGAACAAATAAATACATTAATAGATAATTGTTTGCCATTAATATCCCGGGCCTTTTTTTCAAATTTATCAATATTCTGTACAGACATTGGATATTCTAAACCCTCCATTGCATCGTCAAAAAGATGTTCATGTTGTTTATAATAAGTTATTCTCTCAGGATGCCTTGAAACTAGAAACAAAGCAGCTAAAATACACCACAAAAAGCATTTCTGGTCGGTATTTTCAATATTAACTACGGCTCTTTTGTTTTTAATATTGTCAGGTAATGGCAGATATGTAGATCCTTGTAATGGAGTGAATTCAGAAATATTAACATATAACTTGTGTGGAGATCCGTATAGGCTCCATCCAGACTCTCTTGCTGCAAATTCAGAGTGTTTAATATTCAATTGATCCATCAAACTGCTTATTATTTTGTCTGAATTTGCATTTGAATATACCGGTACAGTTTCTGTTATGTGGGGCTGTGTAAATTTTGTGCCATTTGGTTTCTTATATTGTGTAAACAATTTGAGGGAGAGCTTATAAGAGCCATTTTGTGTATTTAGAATTGCCTGCAGATCAGGATTTACACTGCTCAAAAAATTCTGAATACCACATCTTGGCTCTGATACAAACCGATAATCCCTAAGTTGGGCATTAAAACTGCTATGGATGGGTGGTGCATAGCATGGCTGCTTTGCTGCTCTGGCATTAAGAGGTGCTTCATGCTTTCTTTTCAGACCAGATGTAGATGGTTGTGGGGGCAATATTGATGACTGTGCAGAGCAAGTATCTTTATGTGTATATGTGAAGTATTGCATGCTGTATTTTCTATGGCATTTAGGACATATTTTAGTGGGAGTTCTGCATTTGTCTGGGTTACAAATCTTTTGGTGCTTGGCCCAATTGGGGCTGGATATATTTTTTTTGCATTGATTACAATATTTTTGATTCGGCATTTTTGTTGTTGGTTTATTATATATATTTCCTGGGGTTCAAATCAAAACTTTATACTGAATAAAAAATATAAGTTGGGTTCAGCCGTGTGATTTGTATATTTCTTGTGTGTGTGTATGTGTATGTGTGTTAATATTTTTGGCTTTGGTATTTATATAAGATTTCCTGGGGTATAATTCAAAATTTTATACTGAATATAAAATATCAATTCTGTTTGGCAGTATATTTCTTGTATGTATGTATGTATGTGTTAATATTTTTGGCTTTGGTATTTATATAAGATTTCCTGGGGTACAATTCAAAACTCTATGCTTATTATGACAGGTTGTAAAAGAAGGTTGCATGCACAAGAAGAAAATAAATATTGATCTACAAGAAAGCAGCGGCCTTCAGAGGCACTGACCTAGCACAAATACCTGCACAAACATGCATGTCCCAGAAGGCACTGACCTAATGCCATGTGTATTGATTTTATATAACAACTTGGACAGATATAAGCCTGACTCTAAATATGAATAGATTACAACAAACAAGCTGGATGTAACAAATATCAGATTTTGTATAAAAAAAAATGCAAAATATCCCAGTTTCAATTCGATCCATTTATCTGAATCGAAGAAACCAACAATTCACATATCCCCATATCATTGTATGCTTGCCCTATTAGCACCTCTTTTGCTGTTGTGCTCAATTAATTTTCACTAATTGGCAATTTTCTTGAAGAGGCCTAATAGAACAAGATACGGCGGTATGAGAAATATGTGAATTGAAAATATTTTAGCAATATACGACGTCTTAAGAAAGGCATATTCGGCTCCAAAGTACTTTGTCTAATGCTTACTACCATTCCCTATTACTGGCAAAAAAAGTTAAAAATATTGACATATTGACTTGTTCCCAAGTGTTCACCGAGTTCAGACATTTGCACATAGATGGCCCTGTTGTTGTTGCTTATCAAATATATATATTTTTGGAATATCTCTAAAACAAGCAAATTTTGTTTACTGTTTTCTACAATTGGCAATACTGACATGTACTACACACCAGATGAATTCAAGGCACAGAGGCCCATGTTTGTAATCAATGCTTCAAAAAGAAAACAGGTTGTGGTGAATGACAGGACAAACATTAAAATTATCTGTGAATTCCATGAGGCATTACCTGATGACACCATATGTAGTGTTATTCTCATAGGAGAAAAATCATATGTTTATGATGCAAGAAATGAGAGAGTCACGGAGCAATTCTAGAGGGTCTCTGCATATTACATTGTTTTAATATTAGATAAACAATTTGAACCTGGTATCCAATTGAACTTAAACCAGAAGTAAATATGTGTGTGTATGTATGTGTATATATGTGTGTATGTGCATGTGTTTTGGCATAGTTTTAAGTATGGCCAAAAAAAATATCAAGAGGGGCATATTTTTGACTAGTTTATGGACAACAATCTCACAGAAGTGCCTTTTATAAGTATAAGCAAATCAATCTGAGGAGGTTCATACTTTCCGAGAGGGCATTTTTACAAAAATCTTGGATTAGGCAGGGTTCCACACTAGAGCAAAAAGCTCATATGCTCATGTTGAGCTTGTTTTAAGTGTAAGCAAATCTGCTAGAGGGGGGCTCATACTTTCCTGGGTTTATAATATCGTAAATACAACTACTTATTGCTAATGAAAGGTGCACGTACAGATAGGACCACGTACCCCGTACTGACGTTGTAACAAACGTCGTGATGGGGCCCAATCGGCCTCTTAGAAATGAAGCCGGAGGCACATCGCTGGGTGGGAGCGGGCAAAAGGCTGCTGGAGTGTCATACGGACCCCACCACTCCGTACGGTGGACGACACTAATGGACGAGGTCGGAATGTTTCCATCCTGATCACCAGGTCCACCGTTCCCAGACCTGACGCGGCTGCTTGCTTCCGAGCGCAACCCCAGCCGAACAACTCGAGTCTCTCCTCGGCCACAGCCTTCCGCTCCGAAACCAAGCGTGGCCTCACACCACCGCAGCCGCACACTGCCGCGTGGGTGTGAGACCGGGCCGAGCAAGGCTGGACAGATAAACTGCGTGGGACAATCGTGTAATGAAGCTACGTGGGGGTATGCACGTCTGTTCAACTGCTGGGTTACCCACATTGGTGAACACAAACACCACACGATCGTACGTAGTGCTCCCCGTCGGCTCGAGCAAGACGGACGAAGTACGTGTTGTGGGTGAATGGGGCAAGAATGAGGGACGCTACATGTGTTCCATGATGACAAGGCCCCAGAGTACATGGCCCCACCTGACGGCAGTGGTCAGGTAGTGAAGAGCACAGGCACGGGTGGATCAGGAACGTCAGCTGATTGTACCACAGCGCCGTGCGGACGTGTGGGCTGATTGGAAGTGCAGCGTCAGGGAGCGTGTTAGTGAAAGAGCCGGTGCGGTGGTGGTGTGCTTGACGTACGATAATTGAGTACGTTGTTTCGAAGCCGTTGTGACCAGTGTGTACCCTGTGTACTGCAGTACAGTATTCCATAATTGGCACTATCCTCACCGTACCATGGAACGTTACACATTTGTAGAACTGAGGGATATGCATTTTGTCCACGGCCTTGCAGATGGCAATGGCCGAGCAGCTGCACGCCTTTATCGCGGACGGTATCCGGAGAGGCGACAAGCCAACAGCAGGTTGTTTTCGAGCGTGCACCGTACCCTTGGTAAATCGGGTGTGTTACGTGCAGGTCATCATGTCGGTCACCCAAGACATGTGCGCACCGCGGCGGTCGAGGAGGACGTACTTGCTCGCGTGGATGACACACCGTCCACTAGCACCCGTAGCATTGCACGTGCAGTGGGAGTATCACAGTCGACAGTGTGGCGTGTCCTTCATGATGATCTGCTGTATCCCTATCATCCACAGCGAGTCCACGCGTTGCAGGCTGGGGATTACCCACGACGTGTGGAATTCTGTCAACGACTGTTGCAGTTTTGTACCGACGATCCCCGTTTTTTGCGCCATGTGCTTTTCACGGACGAGGCAACATTCACCCGTGAGGGCATCTTCAATTGCCGAAACAGCCATGTGTGGGATTATGAAAATCCACATGCAGCAGTCGAGGTGCACCATCAGACCCAGTTTGCAGTGAATATCTTTGCAGGTATCATCGATGAACAGATTATCGGTCCATACCTGCTGCCACCACGTTTAAATGGCCGCCTCTATCGCACCTTTCTTGCATCAGTCCTTCCAGAGCTGCTAGAAGATGTACCCCTCAACGTGCGACATCGTATGTGGTTTCAATTGGATGGAGCGCCTGCACATTTTGATGGCACAGTGCGAACCCTTTTTGCACCATACCTATCCACAGCGCTGGATCGGCAGAGAGGGCCCCGTCCCCTGGCCTGCCCGTTCGCCTGACCTCACACCAATGGATTTCTTCTTGTGGGGCCATGTGAAAACACTCGTCTACGAGACCCCGGTGCCTGACAAGGAAACATTGGTAGCGCGGATACTTGCAGCATCGGCCGAGGTGTGTACCATGCCAGGGATTTTTGATAGGGTTCGCCAGAATTTCCTGCGACGCTGCAATGCCTGCATTGAATGTGGTGGTCGTCAATTTGAGCAACTTTTGTAACAACGTCAGTCCGGGGTACGACTACGTACTACGTACTATTCCTATCTGTAAGTGCACCTTTGCGTGGCAATAAACCTCCTGTGCCCGTAGTTGCTGTGTTTGTCCTGCTGGCGCACGACCTCTGTGTGACATCCCCTCAGTGCTGCTACGGGGAATCCCTCGTCCCGCATTTGTTGTCTCCTTGGCAGGTACCATTCCCCGTCCGGTCCTATTTCTCTTTTGTTGCACCGTGCTCTGTTGTTGCTGCTGTGTCTCCCCACTGTGTTTGGGGACTCCCCACGTGCTGCATGTGTTTGTTTCCCACTGTGCAATTGTTACTTCATGCTTCATTGCTTCTTTTCTCCCTACCGTTGTCGATCGCTACCCTTTCCCTTCACTTGTCTTGCGGGACACTCCTATTTCCTTTGTGGAACCCCATGCGCATGCGTTGCGCAGCTGCCGCCTAGTGTTTTTCGGATGGGCGACTTTGGTGTTCCTTTTGACTTCGTTTGTTCCGCCTTTCTATCTTCACTGGTACTGGCTGTACAGAGGTGTGAAGTTCATTTTCACAAGTTTTCGGCGTTGTCTAGCTCCTCACGGAGGCATCTCTCGGCAAAGTGGAAAGGGAACTTTCGTCTCTATTTCATGGGAGGTATCTGTGGTTTTCGTTTGTACTATATTTTTAGAATCACCCTGTATACTAGAGACAGTTCAGAGCTTCAACAACTTGCTCCATCACAGCACGAGTCTCCATCAGAGCAATTGAGTCTCCATCAGAGCAAAGAACAAGCTCTATTCGAGCTTTTGTCAGCATAGCATGAAGCTGAAAGTTAAGCTTTTTGACTTGTGAAATTTCTCTTTGGTGCTGGTTTGTTTGTGTGTTTGAAATATTATATTACCAGCTATAACTTGTAATAATTTACATAATTATTTACTAACTTTTTTATACAATTTGGTACAAGATTCTTCAAGATTTTCTGCAAAATTTTCTTAATCTTTCAATTTTAAAAAACCTCTTCAAGATTGCTTGATATATACTGGGACTTAAAATTTGACATTTTATGAAAAACAATTTTGATGCACTCTTTGACTTGTGAATTTCTCTCATTGATGCTGGTTTGTGTGTGTGATTAAAATTTACCAGCTTTAACTTGTAATACTTTCAAGATTTTTCAAAATTTTCTACAAGATTTTCTTAATCTTTCAATTTTTAAAAACCTCTTCAAGGTAGCTTTGATATATACTGGTACTTAAAATCTGGATAATTGTAAATGTATGTGTAAAAATATACTGATTTAGGCTCGTGGGGTCAATTTTGGCCTATAGAATTGAGTAATTGAACTTTGATAAAAAAACAATTATTTTTTATGCTATAAAAATAGTAAAATTTGGATTTTTTGGATATTTTCCCCTTGGAAAATTAGCTGAAATTGGGGCAAAATGAATAAATACAAAATAAATATTTTCAAACATATCATTCTCTCTACTAATGCTGGAAAAATTAAAGCCCCTAACATGAAGGAAAATTATTTTATTTGTTATGGGAGTAAAACAAAATTAAAACCATTATATTATTGTAACCAATGCGACTGATGATAAAGAAGAGTCAAATACCTACTGAACTAAAAAAGCCAAATCTTCCATTTTCCGTTTAGTGTTAGTGAATATTGATATATGAGGAATATTCAATAAATCCGCATATTTCAACCACAACTATGCATATTTCATTTTTAACCTCACGTAAATTTCATTACTCTTATTTGCACTAAATAATGCTACTTACACATACGTATTCTTAGACTACAGTTAATTGATGCTACAGGTGGAATTTGGTCAACGATCGAGCATTTACATAACCTTTCAATTGACTCATTTTAGCACTTAGTAATTTGCCATTTTTGGTGAAGCAAAAAACAACACGTAAATCACAAAAATTTGCAAACAAGGTTCTCACTAGTATCGTGTTCGATGAATTTAGGCTTGGCAATAATCATACGGTCACACCTAAATATTCAGTTCAGCAAGGCAAAAAGTGGTGGCCACTTTCATTTTCCGTATTTCAACTTGCTCAACGTGTAATTTCAAGTTCTGTTAGTTCTTGAATAAACAAGATTCACCAAAGAATTGTGTCACAATCGCATGTTCAATTTTGTGCTCTTTCAAGAAATAATTAATTAATTAAACGTATCTCAAGTCACATGATTACGTCACAATGTGAAAAGTTCTAAACACAGCACAAGTTTTTGTAATACATGAGTACATGTCGTTCTTATCACTCGAGGAAAATCTACATACCTTGCAATATATTCAACAGCATTTTAGTTGAAGGAAGTTTGTAAAAATGCCATTAAGAAAAGGTCCTTCTTTCCTAAGCACATGGTTTTTGCCTTAACACATAATGGCTTCCTGGTCATTGCCCATAATGCATTCGGAACGAATAAGAAGGTATGTCGCCTCACTCGGACAACTCGAAATAGCTGATCATGAAATATTAGATGTTGACTGCATAGAATCTGAGTACGTAGTGATAAGGAATATTGCAACCACTTCCGTGTATGCATGAAGTTCCTTTCAACACTACTATAGATCGAACACAAAGAAAAAAACCTTGGGACGAGAAGTCCCCGTGCAGCTTTCCCTTCTTCCCTCCACCTCGAGCCATAAGGAAGCATTGTCCACTCTCCGCCTCTCCTACTCGCGGGGGTACGGTGCACAGTAGCCGTGGGTCTGCGCAAGTTGTTTTGCTTGTGGTTCCACTATAGAGGGCACCTGACGATGAAAATGAGAACTTTGGCGAAAATGAGAACTTTGTTTATTCTCGTAAACGTAAGTTCATATAGGAACTGTGGCATTTGCGAGAGTTACAAAATCTAAACATCACAATCCTAAAGCATGTGAGATGTGCACACAGCTAAGATATTTCTATTTCGAAATCCATTTCGAAACACTGATGGTATGATTTCTAAACATTCAATACAGATTACTATTTGCAATACTTCCTTAATGACTTCTGTTTAGTGTGTAATTCCTCACATGCATAATAACTTGATGCTTGCACACAAAATATTTGATTCAAATTAAACAATTAATAGATTTCTGCTTCAAGTATGTGTCCCCATATGTACTCTGAAGTTATCTTTAAAGGAAAATCTTGTCACAAATTCAGTTTCTCTTTGAGATAAAATATCCTCATACGTCTATTAAAGTTCTCTCTCCAGCCAAGACATTTATTACTAATTGAACAATTAAAAGGCTTCTCTTTAGCATGAATGCACATATGCGAATTAAGATGTCTTTCATTTCCAAAACCTTGTTGCAAATGAACATTTAAAATATTACTCTTGACTGTCAAGCCTTATGAGTACATTAAGTACGTGTACACCTCCAGACAAAACTTTTAGGCAAATTAAAAAATGGAAACACTTCTCCTTAGTGTGAATGCTCACATGCACATTAAGTTGATCTTTAGGAGCAAAACCTTTGTTGTAAATTTAACAATTAAAAGGCTTCTCTTTTGAGTGAACCTTCACATGTACAGTAAGATCTCCTTTATGGACAAAATTTTTATTGCAAATTGAACAATTGAAAGGCTTCAGTTATGTGTGAACCCCCACATGCTCATTAAGCATATCCTTACATGCAAAATCTCTGTTGCAAATTAACTTCTCTTTTGAGTGAACATTCATATGTACACTAAGGTATCCTTTATGGGCAAAATCCTTGTTGCAAATTGAACAATTGAACGGTTTCTCTCATGTGTGACCCTTCATATGCTCATTAAGATGATCTTTACGGGCAAAATCTTTGTTGCAAATTGAACAATTAAAAGGATTCTCTTTTGAGTGAACCCTCATATGTACACTAAGATTTCCTTTCGGGACATAATTTTTATATTTCAAATTGAACAATTGAAAGGCTTCTCTTCAGTGTGACAGGAATGTGTATGAGGCAGCCTATATATGCACGGATAATAGGAATAAACTCAAAAGGGATGATGGGAATTTGGAAGACGGCTGGATAAACTTTTTTAAAAAATGGGATAAAGCTGCCGGGAGTAGAGACGAGATGGGCTTCCATGTTACTCCTGAGGTTAGGAAAGCTGCCGAGGTGGAAGTTGAATTCACCTTGGATTGGTGACTCACGAGCCCCAGTTGAGGAAAGACTGGGAGGGAGGAGTTTTCCTTCTCCAGGTATGAGCTGACACCGTGCATTCGCCTACCCCGAGCACCGATCGGCAGTTCGCCGTCATCAGCTTTGAACGTTCTTTTGTTTTTATAGAGTATTGTGCGGTTTTAGTATGTGTATTTTTACATTCTTTTTTTAGAAAGTGTCTTTCCTATACCATTTTAACCTAAATCCTTAACCATCACTTTCTCGACGAGGCACCATGTCAGGTGTCTGAAAACATCGTTTCAACCTGAAGAAGGAGGTAGTATAACCTTCGAAACGTAGTTTGATAAATCTCATGCTCACACACGTAAGTTACTGATTTTTAATCTTTTAACCTTTAGTTTGTATCAGTGTGAATATTATATGTACACTAAGCTCTTATTTACGGACAAAATCTTTATTGCAAATTGAACAATTGAAAGGCTTCTCTTTAGTGTAAACAGTCATATGTAATTTAAGATATCCTTTACAGGCAAAATCCTTGTTGAAAATTGAACAATTGAAAGGCTTCTATCCAGTGTGACCCCTCATATGCTTATTAAGATGATCTTTACGGGAAAAATCTTTGTTGCAAATTGAACAATTGAAAGGCTTCTCTCCAGTGTGACCCCTCATATGCTCATTAAGATCTCCTTTACATGCAAAGTCTTTGTTGCAAATTGAACAATTGAAAGGCTTCTCTTTAGTGTGAACCCTCACATGCTCATTAAGACGATCTTTACGAGCAAAATCCATGTTGCAAATTGAACAATTGAAAGGCTCCTCTTTAGTGTGAACCCTCACATGCTTATTAAGGTGATCTTTACGGGCAAAATCTTTGTTGCAAATTGAACAATTAAAAGGATTATCTCTTGAGTGAACCCTCATATGTACACTAAGATCTCCTTTCCGGACAAAATTTTTATTGCAATTTGAACAATTGAAAGGCTTCTCTCCTGTGTGAAGAGTCATATGTAAACTAAGATCTCCTTTTCGGGCAAAATTCCTATTGCAAATTAAAAGGCTTCTCTCCAGTGTGAAAAGTCATATGTACACTAAGCTCTCCTTTACGAGCAAAATTTTTATTGCAAATTGAACAATTGAAAGGCTTCTCTTTAGTATGAACAGTCATATGTAATTTAAGATCCGCTTTACGGGCAACATCCTTGTTGAAAATTGAACAATTGAAAGGCTTCTCTCCAGAGTGACCCCTCACATGCTTATTAAGATTATCGTTATGGGCAAAATCTTTGTTGCAAATTGAACAATTGAAAGGCTTCTCTCCAGTGTGACCCCTCATATGCTTATTAAGATCTCCTTTACGGGCAAAATCTTTGTTGCAAATTGAACAATTGAAAGGCTTCTCTTTAGTGTGAACCCTCACATGTTCATTAAGATGATCTTTACGGGCAAAATCTTTGTTGCAAATTGAACAATTGAAAGGCTTCTCTTTGGTATGAACCCTCACATGCTCATTAAGATGAACTTTACAGGCAAAATCTCTTTTGCAAATTGAACAATTGAAAGACTTATCTTTTGAGTGAACCCTCATATGTACACTAAGATCTCCTTTACGGGCAAAATATTTTTTGCAAATTGAACAATTGAAAATTTTCTCTTTAGTGTGAACACTTATAAATGTATTACACTCAGCTTCATGGACAAAAGTTTTCTTGGAAACTGAAAAATTAAAAAGCGTCTCTGGTTCATAGGCTATCAAATCTCCTTTGTCCGGTAAAGTGTTGTTGGAGATGGGACTTATACATTGCTTTCTCCTGTCATTACTCTTGGGAACATCAACATATGTCTTGCTTGCAAGGGTTTTTGGTGAAGGTACAGCTTCAAAATGTTCTTCTCTAGTGATACATTCTGCAATTTCTCTTGGCTGCTCTTCTTCTCTTAAGTTTCCTGCAGAGACTGGCAAATGTGGAACTGACCTTTGGACATCTTGTACCTGTTCTTCCACATAGTTCTTGATCAGGTAGCTGAAAAAAAAATGATACAAATGTAGTTTCACTTTCTGAGTAAATAATGAGAATGACTGACATGTGCAAGTCAATGAAAATAAAGGAGATGAGGATAGACTGTTGATGGGGACTCATGGAAAGGTATAATATTACGTTGAACTTTCAACAAAAAATGCAGGCTCGACCATGACTTGAACACGGGTGTCTGGCATTCAATGCCATTGCTCTATCACTGAGCTACCGAGTCGCACTAGCTTCACCTGATTTTTCGCTTCCGCTATTTTACCTGTGTGGAATCCATGGAGTCCTGGTCGAGCCTGCATTTTTCGATGAAAGTTCTATGTAGTACATCTCCTGTGTGTGCCTAATTTAATGTACGAGAGTTATTTTTTAAGTAAGGTCCTTTTTGCAAAAAAAATGAAGTAAGTAAATGTTTCTTTTAGTAAATGTTTTTAAAAAAAAATGTCTGAATTTACATAGACTTCTCTATTTATCTACATACTTCCTTGCAAGTTTAAACATTTATCGTAATGAACTACAAGTTTTTGGATACCCTCCTCATAGTACTCTGCCGCCTGTGATGATAGCCAGTTACTCACGATCGATTTCACTTCATCATCAGTATCTAAATGCTTGCCACCCAGGAAAGTCTTCAAATGGCAAAAGAGGTGGTAGTCACTATTCGCAAGGTCTGTTTGGGAATACCGTTTGAAATTGTCCATGGGAATAAGTTTGCATGCAGGCTCCCAGCATTCTTTGAGCAACATCATGGCAACTGTGTTTTGGGACAGGCAGGGTGTTTTGTTACTGGACTTTTTGCCGCAAGGAACAACAATTAACTCAGCTTCCGTGAATAACTGGCTCATAAAACGTAAACAACTGCTCAGGCTTACTGTCATTGTTAGTGTACTGAACTTTATTCTTATCAGTTTATCTGCTTGACTAACCTTGTGTTAATGCTGCGAAACAGTTCAGCCCCTCCCTTTCAAACACATTTTAAAGGCATAAGTTGTGGTGGTGTTTCATTTCAACCCAATTGCTGCGATCACCTACAGGTAAGAAGACAAGCTAATAACCATAACTAAAAATCAATAACAAGTCAATCAAACTAAAAGATTTCCCCATTTTTGTGTGAAAATAGATAGCTAAACTCCGTATAAAATTTTGTCACCCCCAAAAATTCCCATGATCCAGGCATGTCATGAGCCACCCATGCGGGCAACCCTGGTCAACCTCTGGTCTCATATGACCTCACTCTTGTAAGTCTCTTTCAGGGTGGGAAGAGTAATTCATTCACAATAGTCGGAATTGGAGGATGCCTCAAATAATTCAGAAAATTATTTAGGTGTTGTATTCACATGACATTTTCAGCTACACACTATGTTCAATGCAATAATATTTATTAGGCACAAATACATGTTTCCGTTCACCCTTATCTTTCTTTACAAATGCTTTCAAGATTGTAATTTCTTGCCAACATGAATGCCACAGAAATTACAAACTGCTTCTATGAATATCTCTATATATTTACAGGTAAAATTAGAAAAAGGGCAAAACTCTTTTAAAACATTCGGCAATTGGAAAATGAAGTTTCACATATTTCAGGTTTTCTGAGATTTCAACATGCTTGTACGTGATCCTTTATTTCGGTCCCCACCTCCCTGAGTTTTAAATTCTGGATAAAGTATTCTGATATTTAAAATATTAGTGTGACATCTTTTTTTTTAAAAAAAAGTTCTCAGTTTAGTGAAATGATCAATCCACAAGTATCACACGTTTATCCAGGCAATCTCAAAAATGGCCATCTCCATCAACTTCAGGATACTCTTTTGTCAATACCTACTAGCAAATGCATTTGTTCCACACTGTGGCCGTGTTGTCTAAGACAGGCTTTGGGCTCAGGGTTTGGAAAGCATGGTGGTTCAAGTTTCCTGGGGTAAGTGTAACAACTTTTCTCATTAGATTTTGGCCAGTGCATGGACCATGGCCACCCATCATCCTGAAAAAATTCGGGAGCTATGAATGAGTAGCATACCCCAGTCATGGAGACCTACAACAAGGACTGGGGACCATACTTAACAACAATTCTTCCCAGTGATATCTACTCAGAAACACTCACGGTCCCAAACCACTACGGCACTAATGGTTTCTATTTGCTATGTACCCTTTTCACATGTTCAGTAAGTATATCTTTACGGGTAAAATATTTGTCACATTTTGAACAATTAAAAGCTATGTCTTTTGTGTGTACTGTAGCATGCATATTAAGGAAATATTTCCAGGCAAAATCTTTGTTGCAAATTGTACACTTAAAAGGTTTTTCATTTGTGTGTCTCCTCACATGGATATTAAGTGTGTCTTTGTAAGAAAACGCTTCGCTGCAAATAGAACAAATAAAAGGTTTATCTTTTGTGTGTGTCCTCATGTGTATATTAAGACTATTTCTATATGCAAATTTTTTCTGGCAAATTGAGCAACTGAAAGGCTTCTCTTCTGCGTGCATCCTCATATGTATATTAAGGTTATCTTTACGAGCAAACGTTTTGTAGCAAATTGTGCAATTGAAAGGCTTCTCTTTGGTGTGAACTCTCGCATGTGTATTAAGATCTCCTTTATAGGCAAAATCTTTCTTGCAAATAGAACAATTATAAGGTTTCTCTTTTGTGTGCATTCTCATATGTACATTAAGGTCACCTTTACGGGCAAAATGTTTGCTGCAAATTGAACAACTGAAAGGCTTCTCTTTTGTATGAACTCTCATATGTTTATTCAAAAGTGCTTTTTTGGAGAAACATTTGTTGCAGAAGAAACATATATATTGCTTTCTCCTGTTATCACTCTTGGCATTTTCCATGTCTCCCTTGGTTTCAGAGGATTTTGGTGAAAGTTCAGCCTCTACTATTCCTTCTTCAATTAGAGATTCTGGATTATCTTTTGGTTGCTCTTGTTCACTTAAATTTCATGCAGGTATTGGCAAATAGATAAATATCTTTGGAACATCTTTGAACTATTCTTCCATGTAGCTCTTGTTCAAGTATTTGAAAAAAAAAATTATTGAACATACAAATGTAGGTTTGCTTCTAAAATAATTACTAATATCTCAAGTATAGAGAACTTTAAGGGAACAAGAAATTGACTGTACTTTAATATTTGCTGACCTCAGAAATTGCACAATGTAATTTCCTGGCTGTGTCATGGTGCTTCAAAATTTGAGCAGTTAATTTTTTCATTCTAACAAGGAGAATACAATCTGATAGTTATCCACACTGAACTCTGTCCTAGAGTGTGTGGAGAAAACACAGAGGGAGAGTTCAGCTGAAAACTCTCTTTCTCCTCCTTTGAATTCTTCTGAACATGCACAACCTCAAATGCATTTACTGTACTGGCCCTCAACAGTGTCTTTAAAATGTAAAGGAACAAGATGTCAACATTTCTAAGAGGAATGGGTGTGTCTGATCATCATGACCCACATATATAACAACAAGGAAACACTAAATCTGTGAAAACAGACGAATCTAGCAGTGTGATCAAATGTTTTAACATGTTCCAAATAACACTGGGGAACAAAAAAAAGATTTTATTTTGCGGCATAAAGTTTAATAACAGTTTCAGCACACAAAACAGCTGCGATTGCCAATTGTATGATTGGTTCAGTTGAATTGACTCCAGTTATAAAAATAAACACACCATGGAAAATGTAGGAGGTAAAATTACTCTACGCTTTTTTAGGTAATATCAAAATTTGATAATGGGCTGAAATTCGAATAAGAAACTTATTTATTTATTTGTAAATTGTTGCTAGGCAACTTATGAAGCATTGCTAGGCAATATATCGGACACTCAACAAACCTTAAGGAAGAATACCAAAACATAAAAATGGTTTTAGAAAAAAATTGAATATGCTGAACATAAGTGTCTCGTGTGTGTGGATTTGAAGATGGTGATTTTTTTACTAGGACAGCAAAGTGGGTACACAAAGAATACCTGTTTCCTATGTTTGTGGGATAGTCGTGCTAGAGAAAAATATTGGACGATAAAAGTTTGGCCCCCAAGGGAAAATATTAGTGGGAAAAGCTAATATCATTCATGAACCGCTGATAGATAGAGACAAAATCATCCTTCCGCCACTGCATATTAAACTTGGGTTGATAAAACAGTTTGTCAAGGCGATAGATACAAGTGTTGATTGTTTCAAATATATATGCCACACTTTTACAGGAGTAAGTATTGAAAAATTGAAGGCAGGAATCTTTGACGGACCACCACAAATTTTTACACTCATAAATGATGCCAATTTTACAACTTACATGTCTTACATCGAATCTGAGGCCTGACTGAGCTTTGTGTCCGTCGTCAAAAACGTTTTGGGGAATCACAGAGCAGAAAAGTACCCCGATATAGTTGGAAATATGTTGAAAAATTTTGAGAAATTGGGAGCTAATATGAGTGTGAAGGTACATTTTCTACATAGCCACATTGACAGATTCCCTGAGAACGTTGGTGATTTTAGTGAAGAACGGGGAGAAAGGTTCCATCAGGATATAAGGATAATGGAAGAAAGGTACCAGGGATGGTGGGATCGCCACGTGATGGCCGACTACTGTTGGAGATTACAGAAGGATTGTCCTAAAAAGCAATACAGCAGGAAATCGTATAGAAAACGTTTCACATAGTTTGTTACTTCATTGTGTACATATTTTCTTAATTATTTTGATCATAGGCCTATATAAAATTATTTTTATAATAATGATTGTAATCACAAAAAGAAATATTAAATTGTTGTTGGAAGTTCATTTATATGTATGTCTTATGTTTCCGCCAATTTGATTTAGTTGCATTTATTTCATAAATTAGAGCCAATTCAGGAAATATATTATTATATCATTATTCAGCAGCATGAAATTGCCCTAAATTAGCTCTCAAAGACTGTGCCGCAATTTCACTGTTCCCCAGTGTAATTAGCACAGAACTGGAAAGCTACAAGAAAGCACAAACTCTATTAAGTTTCACAGTATCTCTTTCATAAAACTTTCTTCTTTAAAGAAAAAAATATTCCTGAATTTTAAAGATGAAAATTACTTTTACCATATTTCAATAGTGACACATTGTTAGAGGCACATATTTTTGGTAAATAAAAAAGCAAAATTTCGATACAAAAACAGAGTTGATTTCGGGTTCAAAAGCGGTAAATAAAATAAAATTTTGGTGTTATAGCAGTGAATAATCACATTAAAAGTGCTATATAAAATGACATTTTGGTTTTAAAATTGTGAATATAATCCTAAATTTGATTTAAAAACTGCACTTTTAACACAAAATAAGCTAATCCCTTCTAATAGCACATTTATGTAGTTACCAGAGTATTAAGTTTGTTCCTGTGTAAAGGGTTTCATTTTTAATTCTCAAATATTTACACCAAAATTAATCAATTTTCCGTTAATTGCTTAACTCACAGGATACTTCAGAATTCAGAAAGTGTCACGTCAGTATATAAACTGTAAATTTCGTGTTTAAGAGTATATTTTGCATTTTGCAGTTTATTTCGCATTATTTCGTGACAAAACAGGGTAGAAAAATGCACCTCACACCTTTCAGAAACATGAAAAATTAACATTACGGCATGTTATTTCATATTTCGTGTTTTCGTCAAAAACGAAATTTGCATGCCTCTACACATTGTCTACCTCACTTTTCTCTATTCAATCAAACTTCTATTATCGATTGATTCATTTAATTTTTTTAAGTCAACTTTATGCACAGAAAGGTTAATCGAGACTGGACCTAGAGTTTCAAGTAGGATCTGAACCACTATGTGACCCCAATGGGTATCGAACCCAGGCCCTCTTGATTACAAGGCGACTATGCTACCACTGTGCCATCGGGAGGCCCCTAATACTAAGTGAATGGTATGCAATGCAGTTTAAAGATATCAAAATAAGTTTTGTGGGTATAAAAAATATACATTTTCACAACTATATAAAATTTGTTGTAGTAAAAAGTAACTAAACGCAACTCCAAGCTTCAAATATGTTATAAAAGGTCAAAGTCTAGTAAAAATTGTTTTATTGGCTGATGTGTGGTCAGTGCATTGTATCCCACCAGTGAACGTTTTCTTACTTCAGGTACCAGCATCTACTACTATAGCTTTCAACAGTGCCATTCAATCCGAGGTGGCAGTGGAGCAGTGACTAGCATGCCGGGAAGTAGGATCACGACTGCCGGCAAACCAGATGAAATATCTGTGTACCTAGAACAGCTAGTTATGTAATGAAATAATCTCTTACAATTACATTGACAGATATAATTAAAACATTACTCATTCGTAATGACGTAAGTGTCGCATATAAAAATTTGTTACTTTAAATTATGTGGATTGATTGATTTTGGTGTTTTAGGTCCACTTTATGCATAGTAAGGGTAATCGAGACTGGACCTACAGTTTAAAGTGGGATCCGAACCACTATGTTCCTCCACCAGGTATCAAATCTGGGACATCTTGAGTACAAGGCAACGATGCTACCACTGCGCCATCAGGAGGCCCAAATTATATGGGCAGTGTGGCATTATTAGACTGCACAAAAGCACCAGTAATATTGATGAATTGAATTGATTGAATTGTTTTTTTTAAGTCCACTTTATGCACAGAAGGGATAATTGTGACTGGACCTACAGTTTAAAGTAGGACGCAAACCACTATGTGCCCCAAATGGGAATCGAACCCAGGACCCCTTCATTACAATACAACGAGGTTACCACTGTGATGTCAGGGAGGCCCAGCACCATTAATATGCAAAGTAAAACAAAAAAAAAAAAAAAACTAAAACACTCATTAACACCTTAACACTTGACAAACACACGCAAACTGGACACCAGCTATCTGCATACTGAAGCACTGACGTGAAAAAGGACAGCATACAGCTCTGGGTCTAAATGCTGGAAGATGCGATCTTACTTCCCAGTGAGCTCGCTGAAACTCTGACCACCCTGGCCATGGAAGGCACTTTAGTAGGTCATCCATTGTGCTGGGTTAACACTGAAATTGTGAATGTCACACCAGTAAATAAATCCAGGACTGTTCATGCCAAATGTCTGTGTATATGCACTTCTGTTCATTGTATACACTGGAAATATATAGTAGGTGGATAGTAAAAAGCTGATTTCAGTGGTGCCAACCTATATTCACCAAAGTTCACACAATAATTTGTCATACTTTTAATATTATGTTATTGTTATATATTTGCTTATTACAATCGGTAAATAACAGATTTATAATATTAAGGATGCATTGTTGGTGTGAATTAATATCATGATACATGGAAGGGAAGAAACCAATCTTTTTCAAAAGTTGGTGCCCCTGGCTGCTTTCTATGGAATGGCACACACAATAAGATATTTCGTATATTTAGAACTTTCCACTCTCAAAAGTGACAATTTGGGGGCATTTTAAGGGGGTTTGTATTTACCACTCTGTTTTCCCTGGAGTTCTTTGGTGTTTTTATGTGAAAATGTTAATTTTGTATGGAATGTATTTAATATGTATATAAGGACATACTTATTTGATGTAACAACTCACATTAAACTAAACTTAATTTTTCTGCATCTAAACAAGTGGCAATTGTCAAGTTTGAACTTGTATACAGATGGGAGAATGATACAGGGTAATTCTCTCGTTAGAGGACTCCATACTATTTCCTACATAAAACCATGCTATTGAGATAATGACTTGAAAATTTATATACATTTACCTTCAACATTGCAAAACAGGACCTGCTCATAATGGATGCAGAAAATGGCCTCCTTTCACATCCAAGCACACTTGAATGCATTTCTACAAATTCTGGAATACTTTTCTCAAAGTGTCGACATTAGCAGCTTGAATCTCATGGTGTATAGCATCTTTGAGTTGTTCAAATGTACAGGGTTTATTTTTGAACACTTTGCCCTTCAATTGGCCCCAAAGAAGGAAGTCGGCATGCATTAGATTGGGAGATCTGGGTAGCAATTATTGCACAAATGACACACAGTAAATCACGTTGAATTACATAGTTTTGCTTTCATACCAAATCTTTAAAACATGGAAAATGGGAGATTAGTTTCTTGGGAAAGTTTTCATAGTGATTTGGATGGTGATACCAGGAATCGATCCTTCACGTCATGTATTGTTTGTTCAACATTTTACAGCCTCCTACATGTTGTGTGAGCCATTGTCTCCAACGTTTTAACCAATTTCGGGATGCAACACTTCAAAGGTGCACATCTTTTACCAAGATCCGGTTCGAATGATCCTGTTTACCGTTATTAACAAATGAGGTACACACACACTGTTGAACTATATGCATTGTTACTCACGAAACTCTCAACTGCTGAGATAGGGTAATGAGGAAAAAAGGCAAATGAAAATCACTGGACAAGTCTATTATATCATGGGGGCGCATGCTGATTTGCATCATTGCTGGTATGTGTATATAAATTTTGATGCCATTATCTCAATAACAATTTTCATGGGCAATAGTTTGGTACCTCCAGTGAAAAAATCACCCTGTGTTTTCCATAGCAGCTGTACACTCATGCTCCTCATGTAACATGCACACATAAACATAGAATTTCATAGTGTTTTCACTATGTGCCTTCAGTGAACAATTATGGAATGCAGATATTACATGTGTTTCACTGAATATATTGCCACGTAACTTGCGTGACTTCTGTTGGTACATTACAGATTGGAATTTAAATTGTTGGTTTAAGACCATTTTATGCTGGACAGATAGGTTAATTGGGACTGGACCTACAGTTTAAAGTGAGATCCGAACCACTGTGCCCCTGACAGGTATCGAACCTGGGATCAGTTGATTACAAGGCAATGATATTATTACTACACCATCAAAGGGGCTATGCAGACCATAGAATTAGGAGAAGCTTGGTATGTTTTACATGATCAGCTATACATGTGTTTTGTCATTATTTGATCAACTTGTTTATTAACAGCAGTTAAAATATGCAAAGTTGCAGATCCATATCTTTCGTATTTTGAAAATTACTGGGGTGCAAAATGTGCAGTTTTGACCATTTCTTCATCTTGTTAACTTTAATTTGCAATATTCGTCAATCAGGTTACCTATAGAAGTGATTCAGATGATATTGGAAAGGTATTGAAGGTTCTTTCACATGAGATATTACATGCCCATGGTGAGGTAAAAAGTAATTGAAGGTGGTGCAAAGAAAATTTTGGAAGCCATTTTCTCAAAAACTGGTCATTTAATACCTCCACTTGGCATTGAACCCGCAACCTCTTCACTCTTCATTACAAGCCAACGACGTTACCACTACAATTCAGGGAGGCTCAAACTTGCCTTGGGCAATCAGCAGCAGTTGCATTTATGAACGTTGCACCAATAACTTCCTTCAGCATGTAGAGAAGGTTCCCTATGTACAAGTGGCAATTCACGAATGCTTACGGGGCTAATCCGATCGCATAGTGGTAACGTCGTCACCTTGAAATCAATGGATTCCAAGTTCAATAGCTGGTGGACACACATGGACAGTGGTTCTGATTCCAGTATATACTACAGTCCTGATTAGCCTATCTATGCATAAAGTGGAATTAAAAGAACAAATCAATCAATCATGGACGGCTAGACACTTCACCTCAGAGAACATTAAAAAAACATATTGTAGTACAGTGCTTCAAATTTAGATACTAGATATTTCATAAAATTATTATTAATTAATAATTACAACTATTAATTTATTACAAGCACCTAAAAGTCCTAAAATGGAGTCTATAAAGTCTTAAATCTATCCTTTTTAGAACCTAAAAATCCATCCCTAATTATCGTGCATTACCTAACCTACCCTAACCTAAGTCTAACATAACTCCAAAAATGGCTATCAAACATAGGCGGAGTTCCCCAACTTAAAAAAGACAAATAGAATAACATGATTAATTTCAGTTACGAAACCATACCGCAAATCGACAACATTTAGAGGAACTTCATATAAATGTTTTGATGGTAGGACAGTCATATGATGGAGCCAGCGTGATGTCTGGAGTTAAGAATGGTTTACAATCTATCATTAGGGAAAGTAATCCTTATGCAATGTACGTTCATTGCTTGGCTCATAAAGTCAATTTGGTGCTTGCTGCAGTGTGCAAGGACAATGATTTAAGATGCAACTTTTTTAATGCCATCCAGTGTTTGTACCAATACTTTAGCTATCCTGACACTCATGCTGAATTCCAAGAAGTGCAAAAAGAGCTAAATATAATTAGCCCTGGACCTCATGAACTCCATAAGTTGAGCGACACTCACTGGTCTTGCAGAGCTATTTCAGTTTTAAGTGTCAAGAGAAATTATCCTGCGCTTGCTGCTGTACTCACTGCGACAGCATCTGATTTAAGACATTCTAAAAACCCTGAAGCCAAAGGCCTGCTTTCAGCTATAAAATCGCTGGATTTCATTGTATGTTTATCAGTGTTTTCTGAATATCTCTCCCTCATAAATGTTTTATTCCAGTACCTTCAGAAAGCTGATACCTCAATAGCTCAAAGTTCCAATGTAGCCAACAGAGTGATTAAGGAGCTTGAGTCCCAGCGAAACGAAAATACTTGGGACAGAAAATGAAATGAAATAAAGGGTGTTGACAAAGAATTAAGTCTAAACATTTTTGAAGGTGGAGGTGAGATGAAAGATGGTACAAATCTAAAATGGCCTAGACTGATATCAAACAAATTAGATGCTTATCTGGTTTGTTCTTCAGTTGGCCAGACAACTAGAGAAGATACATCTGCTGAAACACTCCCTACATTTCCAAGTGAAGAAAACTGGAAGAAAAATACAAGTGAGAGATTTTTTTTTTTATCCATTGCTGGATATTTAGATTGACAATCTGAAAAGAAGATTTAGTGGTGAAACTTTGGAAGTTGCTGAAGCCAGTGAAAGATTTATTCTTCTGGATGAAGAAGGAGCTACACGTTTTATTGAGATTTACTCCATTCCTGGTATTGATACAACAATGTTGAAGGTAGAAATGACCATTTTAAGAAATGTAATGCAAAGTTCAGGTTTGAGTTTGAAAGTGCACCTTTGAAGAATGTTGTTCCAAAGATGGTGGACACAGTTTTGAGCAAACATACAGAAACATACAAAAATTTTAGAATTCTTCTGAAAATTGCTCTTACCCTGCCATCAAATAGTGCCACTTGTGAGAGGACATTTTCTGCTATGAGGCGAATCCACAACTGGTTGCGTTGCACAATGGGTCAAGAGAGATTGAACAATTTAATGATCTTATACTCTGGATCAGATGTTGTTAAAAATAATTAATTTAGACGATTTGATTGATGTATACAGTTTGAAGAAAAAAAACGTAAAATGACTTTCTGTTGAGTCAATAGTTACTGTTGAGGCATCAAAAGAACTTTCCATTTTTTTTTTAATTTCTGAAGATTACTATTGTACCCTACCTTTTTTAAAGCAATACGAGTATTGTATCAATAAAAAAATAATGAAATGCAAAATATAACAATTGTGCGCACTGAGGAACAATGAAATTTGCCGCGACCAGAAAACAACCTATTTCTATGATTTTTGACTTGCTAAACACGAAAATGATGTTCTTTTTTCTCCACCACGTCTAGTTTTTGTAATAACACAAAATTGAAGTAAACGTGACAGAGTTTCTTTTTCGCCATATGATATACAGGGATTCTTCAAGAGAACAAGTGTGGATGTTTTTCCTGCGTAATATGAAGAAAGCATTGTAACGACAACAAAAAGAGCAAACATTGTTGTTTATTTTTTACCAGATGAGATAAGAGTAGAGAAAAGTCTGTTAAAGAGGCAAAGTGACTTATTGTACTGTGTCTTTATCAGTTGCGTTCTGTTCGCTGGAAGTGCAGGTTGTGTGTTAGGTTGTGTGCTTCATCGCGATTGTTTTGTGTGGTATTTGAAAAGAGTGCATTGATGCCTCGTAACTGTGTAAATTCACCCAATCTGTTTTGCTATATGTGCGGTGAGTTCATGACAAGATCCCAACGAAATTCAATTACACCAATAGTGAAGAAAGCTTACGAGCTATATTTCGGATGCAAAATCGGAGACCAAGATAAAGGGTGGGCTCTTCATGTCTGTTGCAGTAGATGCTCGCGATATTTACAAGGGTGGTTACATGGTACCCATCTATCCATGTCATTTGCTGTTCCCATGGTATGGTGCGAACATCGAGATCACGTTACTGATTGTTACTTTTGTTTAACTAATGTTACGGGATTCACAAGAAAATCCAAAAGTATCCTATAGTATCCAAATTTACCTTCTGCGATAAGACCAGTGCAACATGATGAGACATTACCAGTTCCAAAGCCACCATTGAGATGGTCTTTGGAAGAGGAAGCAGAAACTTCCTCAGATGAACCGATATCTTCTCTCGGACATGATCCTGACTTTCGAGAGTCACGGAAGACACTGCATCTCATCACCCAGCCAGAATTAAATGATGTAGTACGTGATTTGAATCTTACAAATAAAGAAGCGGAACTGCTGGGTTCAAGACTGCAAGGGTGGGACCTGCTGGAACCAGGGACAAGTATTACATTCAGAAAACGTTACCTAAAATTGTCTTCCTTTTGTTCTATGAATGGGTCCCTGGTATACTGCAACAATGTCACTGGATTAATGCAGGAGTTGGGAGAAAACTATAAGTCAGACGAATGGAAGTTCTTCATCAATGCGTCAAAAACTAGCTTGAAGGCGGTCCTCCTGCATAATGGAAATTAGAAACCTTCAGTGCCAGTTGCTCATGCAAGTGAAATGAAGGAAACATATGAAAACATTGCTTTGATTCTCACAAGTGTTAGCTATGACAAACACCAGTGCAAAATCTGTGCAGATCTGAAGGTATTGGGAATTCTTTTGGGGATGCAATCAGATTTCACGAAATTCTGTTGTTTCCTCTGTCTATGGGACAGCAGAGCAAAGGACATGCATTACAAAACTAAACACTGAACTCACAGAGAGTGTTACACACCTGGAGAAAAAAGTGTCACTCACAAACATCTTGTCGACGCCAACAATGTGTTACCCCCCCCCCCCCCCCCACTGCACACCAAGTTGGGCTTAATGAAGAAATTTCTGAAAGCCATGAACAAAGAAGGAAAAGGGCTTGAGTACTTATGAAGCAAATTTCCTGGTGTAAGCGATGCTAAAATAAAAGAAGGGATATTTGTTGGCCCTCAAATCTGGGAGGTAATGAACGATCCCAATTTTAAAGAACTGTTAAGTGAATGTGAGAAAGCAGCATGGGGTGCGTTCAAGGGTGTGAGTCGCAATTTCTTTGGCAACCATAGGGCTCACAATTACTCTGAACTTGTAGAACGTATGCTGGCAACATACAAAGAAATGGGATGCAATATGCCTCTCAAAATACACTTTCTCTGTTCCCATTTAGACATTTTCCCCTCTAATCTGGGTACAGTGAGTGACGAGCAGGGCAAGCTCTTTCACCAACAAATCGCTGAAATGGAAAAACGTTATAAAGGCAGATGGTCTCCCAGTTTACTAGCGGATTACCGCTGGAACACAATCTCAGATGTTGAACACGCCTGCTACAAGCGGAAATCATACCGAGATATGTTTTGAACGTTTGTTACTTTTACTGTTTACTTTAATATTTACTATTTTACTGCAAACACCAATTTTAGTGAATGTCATAACTACATCATTTACAATCATATTTGGTATTCTATGAACCCATTGTATTACTAAACTTCACATTTTTACATTAAGGTTTGGAGCATAATGCTACATTTTACCCTTCTTTTAATGTGCGGTGAATATCTTTCAAAATGGTTTCCGCCGGAAATGGTACGTGATAGAGCATTTTAGTTATGATTTTTGAAATCAGCGAACCCGATTTATTAAAGATCACCTATTTTCATCCAGCGGCAAAACAAAAAGTTTAAATTTGTTCCTCAGTGTAATCGTACTGTTTTGCTTCTTTTAAAACTGACAACCAATAATTAATATTTGTTTACTTAAGCGAGGAAATTTAACATTTTCAATCTAAAAGGCCTAAAACTCAGTGTTTTTAAGTTGTTGTTTTTTTTTCCGGGGGAAGTCCTCCGGACCCCTTCTAAACTAGGAGGGGATGTTCAATAACACTCAGGTACATCATATGCTTCTCCCAGAGTCTGGCCCCCACAAAGCAAAAGCTCAAACTCCGCCCATGCTACCACAAGTTTATCATCTTTAATTGTATTTTTCTTCCTTGGATGCTAGCATAAACATGCAATATCTCGTGAGAAAGAGCCCTTCAATAACTTTCAAACACCACATTTTGCACCCCTGTAATTTCAGAAATACAAAAGACATGGATCTATAACTTGGCATATTTTCTTACCTCAGATTGCCCTCTCAGTATGCAAATTTCAAATTAATCAAAATATGTAAGGTTGAAAAGTGCCTTCTCATTAGTAGATTTCACATGGAATTGCCCTGTATTCATTGAAAAAATTTAAAACAAAGCAGAACTCATCAAGAGCAAAATTATAAACCAAGTCATGAAAACCAAGGTTTGGAAGATTTTTAACTCTTTCCCTGGCGACAAGATTACAAACTTGCTGTCTCTATCAAGGTGGGAAATTTAAACAAAATTAACCTAAAAGACATATTTATTCTTTTTGTTTGGCAACAGCAACAAAGATTAAATATTTTATTATACAAAGTATAAATATCAGTAGAGTATCAATGAAAGCATATATTTATAATGTAATAGTTTTAGCATTTTAGCAATTTTAGTAGTTATTAATTTTGCTTTGTGTGATAATAACAGAAACAAAATTTTACAAAGTGCTACATAACAATTGTTTCTTCTTCTAATGCCGTGTTTCGAGCACACTCTACATTTTCTCACAGCTGCACCCTTTTTCTTCTCACTCTGTGGAACATGGACTATGTACTTGTCACTTACTGCACTCACTCACTTGTCACTCCTCTATCTAATCTAAATGTGCCACAACCATATGTGTCTCTCTCCAACAGCTTTTCACAAAGTTCAATGCTATTGTAATAATTACCTTGATATAAATGATGGGGCTCCTAAGAGATCTATAACAAGTTCTTTTATTGGTCGTGATTTTCCAAAATATATTTCCACATTCCAAATGTAACCACTTCCAGACTCGCACAAAATATATGACTTTATTCCATATTTGTCTGGTTTTGTCAGGAATGACAACTTTGAAAATTATATGCCCTTTCCACACAATCATGCCCTCATCTATTCAAATTTCCTTTGAGGGTATGTAGGTCTTACTAAATTTGTTTACAACCTCATCTAAAACTGGTCTCACTTTGTAAAGTCTATCTTGATAATCAGATGGCCTTGCAGAATTGTCCACAAAATGGATGAACTTTGATATTTGCTGGAAACGAAGGAGAGACATCTTTTGACTGTACCAAGGAGTATGAAAAAAAGGGTTAGTGGACCAATAATCTTCGATTTCTGGGCATTTGTCAATTCCTGTCATGAACAGAATTCCTAAATAAGTCCACATTTCATTTGTTGTGACATTTTTGAAGTTGTGATCTCTTAAATTTGGAGATAATGTGTGTGTGTGTTCAAATATTGATGTGCATACAAATTTGTCTCAGTAGTTATGACATCAAATTTTCATGCAAAAATATTTGCAAAAAATCAAATGGTTTTTTTACACTTGTCAAATTAATTTTGATTCCAGAATTTCCTGCAAAAGGGGCAATTGTAGGCACAATGTCACTATTTGTTCATGCAATGTGTGTATTATGCACTGGGGGTAAGATCACAGTATCTTCACTATCACTTTCGTCTGATCCTTGGAAGATATTAAATCTTGAATTTCATCAAGTTTGGGAATATAGATTTCATTTTCATTTTCTTCATCAGCACAAATTTCATTCACTACTCTTTCAAAATCCAGCAACTTGACCATCTGATTTCCCTTTTGAGATGCCATTCTTCTTTCCTTTGACACAAACACACGGAGCTCTGGAACACAAGAACAACAATGGGGATAAAAATAGATGTGCACCTAACAAAACAATGACTCAAACGTTTCCAAGGTCAAGAGCGATCTTCCCTCAACACTTGCGAAAGATTTTGCAATCACGTGTTTTGCTGCTAGGCAGCAGGATAGCTCAGATGAAGCACATGTGTTTGGGCGTGAAAACATGCCCACGCCAGAGAAAGGTTGGATTCTCTTTGGTGTGAAAACATGCCCACGCCAGGCAAAGTGTTAACATGGTTTCATTTCTGGCTTCACACTGCAGTCTTGCCAATTACAAAATGCAACTGTAAAGATTTTCTCCATATTTCCAGGGAAGCTACTAGAGCTGAGCAGATACCACCATTTGCCGATATCAATACCGATACCATGACCGATACCGAAACTTGTATAATTCCTGTAGAAAATAACAAAGGCTAGTTAACAAGTCATACTAACTCTTCACATCACTAGGCACGTATTTAGAAATATATAATTTAGGGAGCCAGTCCGAGCCTAGTGTCTCAGAAATATAATAATGAAAGTGTTTCTATTTAATATGTTAATACAATTATTGGTCAATTCGTAATAATATGTAAATTAATTAATTAGTACTTAATTCCTCCAATGTGAACGCAGTGTTGTTGTGTGTAACCTCAAACTAAGAAACGGAGGAAAGACACCATTAATATCTATTTTGTTCTTTCTATCTTGACTAAAAAATATTGTTATTACATAAATAGTAAAAAGACGCTATAAAATCAGAGATAAAACAGCAAATATTCATCATCTAGCTTATGTGTAGTTAAGACCACTAAAATTTGTGTAAAAATAACTGTCCTGGCAAGGAAATTAATGTCAAAGAAATAAAAAATTGAATATTTATTGAATAACAAAAGGAATGATGGTACGTCCAATAGATGAAAAGTAAAGTTCCTGATAAATATTTTATGTACATTATTGTAAGTAGTGGTGTACATAAATCTTTAGAGGGTCCTCCCCGATGGTGTAGTGGTACCGCCGTTGACTTTTAATTAATAGTTCCTGGGTTTGATACTCAGTGGAGGCACATAGTAGCTCAGGTCTCACTTTAAGATGTAGGTCCAGTTCCAATTAGCTTATCTTCCTTAGTACTGCCATTCAAAGCCGTATGTCCCAATCTAATCTCGCTTTTTGTGCCACTTTTGGCTAATCTGCAAAGATGAGGAAGAGTGATGATGTGATAAAATTGATGAATGGACACTCACAAACATCCATGCCCAGGCCGGGATTCAAACACTGGTGTCGTAGCACGATGTGCTAATCACTCTGCCACGGGGGCCGGTTTTCGGCAGAAATAAATAACCCTCATTGGCTTATACCGGCAGTCACACGAAAGACAGAAGTGAAGAGGATAAGTATAAATTACTGATTCCCATTCCCGCTTGAACGTAAATAAAACGGAGCTAATTTCACAGCGACCTTCATCCCTCTTTTCCAAGAACTCGGCAACTACCTGGCCTGGAGTTAGTGCTGCGAGGGGTTTAAAAACATCCACCTACCTTACGACCACGATCTTCAAGCAATGAATGCTTTATTTCTCACAGTATTAACTAAGCAGTTACATGCCTTCATGGTCACGTTTGGGTTCAGCTTTCACTTTCCCATACCTTTGATCTTGCCATCTGCTTCCCAGGAGGGTGGGGGTTCATTCAGTCAGTGTTTCTAGGAAAATCTATGGAACCTCTTGTGCAGGTCTCCCAATCTGTCACAAGGAAGGGTGAACGAACTTCTAAAAAGGACAAATGTTGAGACGAGTGTTGCCTTTGCCTGCTAGCCACTGAAAAGCTTTGGTATTGGATGGTATCGGTAAAAGAAAATGAACCGATACTCACCGATGCTGATACCGCCAGCCCTAGAATCTACATATTTCACATGAATCTAAATCTTCCAAGTACAGTTATATTCTTAATAAAACACAAAATATTGCTGTATAAATGGTTTTAATATAACAATTTATATACAAAAATATGATATTGGATGTTCAAACATGAAAATCTCTAAAATATGTTTCCAATTTTGTTTACACAATTCTTCCATTTAGATACAACTCAAAGAGCAAGTAATATAATAAAAAATAATATATTCATCATATTTCACCACATTTATACGTAAAGAAGTGTTTGCATCAAAAGCTTGAACAGTACAGCATTTGCAAACCTCATCTTAACAAACTAAATGTAGAAACTACTCAAAAATATGGATTGTCTTATTACAAAATTAATTGAAATCCCATGCAGAAGGTAAAATACAACGAAACATATTTTTGAATATGTTTTATGTGTTTCATATTATGATGAAGAATGTTGAAACATGGAAGTCACTAAATATAATGTTACTTTTTTGCTTACAAAGTTCTGTGCAAATAAATGCAAGTTATCATTCACAAAAATGATACATTAATACACCAAATTGAAGCATTAATTACCTATAAAAATGAAGAAAAAACACTGAGCCTTTAACTAATTACCTCAATTATTCATACCTTTAAATAATAAAAGAAAGATTAATACATATCAAGATGTTACATTTTTTACACTGATATTTGCTAAGCATATCAGAGCATACTTATTGCACATATTATGTAAAACTCTAAAAAAAGAATGCAACTTAATTTACAAAGTTGGATTCCTTACAAAAGGGTCAATCCATATCAAGTGGTACAGAAAAGAAAATATTGGTTGAAAAGTACAGTAAAGTAAAGTGCTCCCCTGTGGTGAGCACGACGCCATGAAGGCGTATAGGGGGTGTGGGGGTAACGCCCCACACTTTCTTGATCTGGTCGTGAGTCGGGGTGATGTGATCAGCATCACGCCCCTGACTGCCTTTACCCCCCAGGGTTTCCCCCAGGTACCCATGTCATTCGACGCTGGGTGGGCACCAACGTTAGAAAAGGTCCTGGATTTTAACAGACTGGGGATCGAACCCGGGACCTTCAGCATGGTAGTTGTGTTTTCTTGACAGTTTGGAACCACTGTTATTTTATTTTTACTATCACTGATTTCAAGATGGTGGACATTTACTTTATCATGGCACGTGTCATTTTCTCCATTTGTAAGCATCAGCTACGACTCTTTTATCTCAGCTCTGGCAAGTCCTAGGACAATGAGACAAAATCTGTGCTACAATTTTCACATCAAAGCAACTTAAAAAAACAAAGATTTTGTCACCCACCATCTAAGATTTTGATGAAATTTGGTGTACACTCTTCAATTATCGGTGAAAGAAACCTCCTAAAATGTTTTCACTCTTCCCTTATCGGTGAAAGAAACTTCCTAAAATGTTTTCACTCAATCTAAAAATGTTTTCATTTTACAGTACTTTAAAATTTAATTAAATTAGTATTGTCTGCCACTCTTGAGACACTCAACACAAGACAACATTGCTTACATTTTATTTTTTCCTCCTTTACCAATGATCAAATCTCTTTGAAATTTTACAAAACGTTCAATGAAATAATGAGGATGTCAGAAAAAAAAATGCATCAGCAATAATTTTTTTTATAAAAGCCTCAAAAAAGACTAATAATTTACTTATAGCGTAATTTTTGTGGTGGACAACTTGGTTATGAAAACCTGAATTTTCAGCAAGTGGGCATGATGGAACCAAAACTTCTTGAAACTTCTTGATGTTGAAAATCATTGCAAAGACATGCTCTTTCCCCCCAAAGAATAAAATTTACTCCTTGTAAATACAATTTTACATTTTTTGGACATTGTGGAAAATTTCAAGGTCAATCCATACCCAATAACGCAGCACTGGTCTCACGGACATTTTTAAAAATTTTCATTTTTTTGTTGTGGTAAACTCTATGTAAAGATAGTTCAAAACAGACATAATTTTTCTAAAACTTGGCTTAGTTTCAAAATAGTGGCTATTTTTCTTCATGACTTGCCACATTTTTGGCCCTTGCAGACAGTTGTGAAAATTATAACTCATCTACGAAAAATGACAGAAATATGTGATAAAAAGCATTGCTTTCATTACATTTCAAGCTACATTTTATGTTCTGTGCCTTTTTTCACCATCTCTAATGCAAATGGGTGGAATTTAGGACCAAACCTGATTCAATTTTCAAGGGTAATCAATGTTTAGCATTGTTTTTGTAGGGGAAGTAGTGTATTATCAGAGCTATATATATTCTTAGAGGAAGCATACACAATGTTTATACAAAGTATAAAACTTCTGAAGATTTAGCATACCTCGTACCTTGCAGCAATTTTCGCTTGCCCTTCTGTGCTAAGCGTTGGTGGCATGGTCAGTCACCAGTAATGTAAATGGTACTGAATCAATTTTCATTCCCTGATATAGTGGCCATCATACAATGGTTTCTACATTATGTATTACCAAATTCAAAATGGGTATTGAATTATCAGGTACCCTGCAGATTAAATAAAGCCAAAAATTGGTACAGCACCAAAAGTGCTTCTGGATTCATCTCTCTTAATGGATTGTCGATAAAAATAGCCTTCAAAATGATGAAGCATTTAAAATATTCCACAAACAGGTTTAGCCAAGAAGGCACTCTCTTGCCTTCTACTTAAAGTGTTCCCCATCCATTATTGGTTGCTTGTCCATTTTTAATAAAGTTTCCTTTGTGTTTTGTTGACACTTTCATGTGTCAATAGTAACAAATACTTATGTAAAAAAAAAACCTTCTTGATATCAATTACATGAAATTCAAAAGGCATAAGTTTTTTTTTTAAAACTTTAATTACTAATATAAGTTTCATTTTGAGGTGTATTCTCCTCACATGTAGAGAAAGATTATCTTTATGGGCAAAATCATTGTTGCAAATTAGTCACTTAAAAGGTTTCTCTTTTTTTGTGTGTCTCCTCATATGTGTATTATTGGGCAAAATGTTTGTCAAAAATTTAACATGTAAAGAGTTTTTCTCCTGCATGTGTCCTCACATGTGCATTAAAGTAATTTTTACAGACAAAATCTTTGTAACAAATTGAACAATTGAAAGGTTTATCTTTGCTTATGAATCTCATATGTTTATTAAGGTTACCGCAATGGGCAAACATTTGGTTGCAAATTCAACAATGAAAAGACTTCTCTTTGCTGTAAAGCATAATATGCACATTCAAAATCCAGTTCTGCTTAATATCTCTGCTGCAAATTGAACACTTAACAGGCCTCTCTTCAGAGTGAATTCTCAAATGCACATAAAGATCTCATTTAAGGGCAAAATCTTTATTCTTGCAAATTCAAAAATTGAAAGGTCTGTATTTGGTGTGAAGAACTTTCAGAAACATATTAACACCTCCTAAACAGACAAAATCCTTGTCACAAATTCAACCTTTGAAAGATTTCACTTTGAAGTGAACCATGTCTATGAAAGCTACCTTTCTCGGCAGAAGCATTGTTGCAAATTCAACACTTAAAAAGTGTTCAACCTTAAAAAGATTTCCCTTTGCTGTGAAGCCTCACATGGTCACTAAGAGCTCCTTTCTGGGCAAAATCTTTGTTGTGAAGTTTAATGTGCTTATAAATGTAACTTTTACAGGTAAAATATTTGTCACAAATTGAACAAATGAAAGCTTTCTCCTTGGTGTGAACCCTCATATGAATATTAAAGCTATCTTTCCGGGCAAAACCTTTGTTGCAAATTGTACACTTAAAAGGCCTCTCTTTGGTGTGAACTCTCATGTGTATATTAAGGTGATATTTACGAGTAAAATGTTTGCCACAAATTGAACACTTGGAAGGATTTCCTTTGTTGTGAACCTTCATATGAATATTAAAGTTATCTATCCAGGCAAAATCTTTCTTGCAAATTGAACATTTAAAAGGCCCCTCTTTGGTGTGAACTCTCATGTGCATATTAAGGTGATATTTACGAGTAAAATGTTTGTCACAAATTGAACACTTGAAAGGTATCTCTTTGGTGTGAACCTTCATATGAATATTCAAGATATCTTTCCGAGCAAAATCTTTGTTGCAAATTGAACACTTAAAAGGCCTCTCTTTGGTGTGAGCTCTCATGTGCATATTAAGGTAATATTTTCGAGTAAAACGTTTGTCACAAATTGAACACTTGAAAGGTTTCCCTTGGGTGTGAACCGTCATATGAATATTAAAGTTATCTTTCCGGGCAAAATCTTTGTTGCAAATTGAACATTTAAAAGGCCTCTCTTTGGTGTGAACTCTCATGTGCATATTAAGGTGATATTTACGAGTAAAATGTTTGTCACAAATTGAACACTTGAAAGGTTTCTCTTTGGTGGGAACCATTTTATGCATATTTGCATTATCTTCATTAATCATTTCTTTCTTGGAAACTAAGTGATTACAAAGCTTCTCCTTTGCATGGAAATTTCCTTTGTCAGAAATAACTTTGTTGCACATGGAACATACACACTGATTTCTGCTGTTAACACACTTTGAATCCTCAATATATGCCTTGGTTTTGGAATATTTTAGTGAATGTTCAGGCTCAAAATTTCCTCGGCTATTCACACATTCTGTATTGTCGTTTGGCTCCTCTTGTTCACTTAATTTTCGTGAAGGTATTAGGAGATGAGGAACTGACCTTTGGATATCTTGGCTCTGCCTTTCCACATAGTTTATGTTCTGATATCTGGAAAAAAAAATTGAATATTTTACAAATATAGTTTTGCTTCCTAATCCCCAAGATGTGAAGATGACTGAAAAGAAAGGATAGTAGATTAGACTGTAGATAGATAGTAGATAGTAGATTTTTCTCCCAACTTCGACCACACATATTAGGGTTAGTCAATAATTATACTGGTTGACTTTCTGAGAAAAAAGTTCAGATGTTTTCAAATCAAAAGCTGTTTCTGAAAGTATTTTGAATGCTGATCATGGAAATATACTACATTTTTCCGCATCATGTCAGAATTTTTAACAATTTTACCATCACAATTATATGATATTCGTTCCATACCACAACAAAAGGAAATTTCGGTTGTTTCTAGAGCTGAGCTGATACCACCATTTGCCGATATCGATACTGATACCATGACCGATACCCACCGATGCCATTACCGATACTTGTATAATTCCGGTATAAAATAACAAAAGCTAGTTACTGAGTCATACTAACTCTTCACATCACTAGGCACATATCTAGAAATATAATTTGGCTAGCCAGTCTGAGGCAAGTGTCTCAGAAATATAATAATAAAAGTGCTTCTATTTAATATGTTAACATAATTATTGGTCGATTTGTAATAATATGTAAATTAATTAATTAGTACTTAATTTCTCCGATGCGAATGGAGGATTGTTGTATGTAACCACAGACTAAGAAACGGAGGAATGACAACGTTAATACTTATTTTGTTCTTTCTATCTTGACTAAAAAATATTATTATTACATAAATAGTAAAAAGACGCTATAAAATCAGAGATAAAACAGCAAATATTCATCATCTAGCTTACATGTAGTTAAGACCGATAAAATTTGTGTAAAAATAACTGTCCTGGCAAGGAAATTAATGTCAAAGAAGTAAAAAATTGAAAATTTATTGAATAACAAAACAAATAATGATATGTCCATTAGATGAAAAGTAAAGTTCCTGATAAATATTTTACGTACATTATTGTAAGTAGTGGAGTACATAAATCTTTGGAGGCGCTTCAACCCTCATTGGCCGATGCCGGCAGCAGTCACACGTTAGACAGAAGTGAAGAGGATAAGTAAAATTGCTGATTCCCCTTCCTACTTGAACGTAGATAACACAAAGCTAATTTCACAAGGACCTTCATCCCTCTTTTCCAAGAACTCCACTACCTGTCTTCTTGTCTCGGATCAAATTCATAAACTAGTGTAATTTGGGTAAACTACAATAATTGCTGACAATTCCGGCTTCGACTAATAAGACTGCCTATCTTGTATTTTGAAAGAAGCCACTGAAGGAATGCAGTTACATGATTTCCCCAAGGTCTCTTACACACTGCCTGGTGAAACCTATCCCCGCTGGGAGGGACATGAGAGAATGAGCCATAAATGGATGTCCTAGACGTAAGATGGTTGTGTGTTGAGAAATGACAGCAGCACAAGCGGAAAATCCTACAGCTTTCAGAACTTGAGGGAACAGGTCTTTCGGCAATCCTTGTCTATTTTGACACACAATTATGTGATTTCCAAACAAAATATTGGGAAAATGATTGGTATAATCTGTATAAATTCACGACACTAATATCCACAATATTGAACGTAAATTATATAATATTTTAAAACTCTAGAAATGCCCATTTAAAACTGCTTTCCACATCCCCTTAATGCAATTTTTACTTTTTTGTGTATGCCAAACCAGAATCCCAAATTGAATTTTAATAAATTACATCACTTACTGTATCCTTCTAGAAAAACCTTGTACAATATCACTGAAATTGGAACCATACATTGGGAGATTTTTTCAAGGGAAGGAGAAGCCCCTCTCAGCTGTTGAGAGCAACATCCAGCTGAGCCTTAAGAACTACAGTCCGGCCAAGGAAGACGAAACTACCTGGAAAGGACGATTCCAAACGCGAGAGGGGAAGCAGGGAGAAGCACTCGCCAAACTGCCTTGTGGTATTTCGCTTGCGTGGGTTTGCTTGTTGTGTTTATTACCGCTTTCTGTGTTGTGTTTGTGATGGCTCTTACAATTCGCAACAAACCGTTTCGAAGTGGAATGAGGAAATTTGGGATGTTTTGGCCCCTGTTGCACATTCTACAAAACACCCTCGTTATGCTAGAAAATGTCACAAGCCATTCAGTTACTACATTTATATTTATAATACTATATACAACAATATTATTATTATTGAATACTATCCTGATTAATGTTGTGCACATTTGTGCTAATTATAATATTTACTAAGAAGATCAATTTAATTGAATGATCTAAAATAAAGGGTTTACAAACAAGTTTATCTACTAATGTGACGATATGAATACTTTCCTGCTATGTTTTGTTTGCTGATATAGTATATGACTGGCTTACATAACCCTTACATAATTCGTAAACATCTCTGTATGTATTTCGGCGGCGATGTTACTACGTTGAAACTTCATTGCTGTTTCAACAGCAGACGATTTTCAAGGAACCTGCTTCCTGTCCAAAGCTCGGTCACCCCTATTTAGCCACTGAACGCGTCCGGTTGGCGCATGCGCACTTCCGTCCATGGTCTTGGCTAAGGCAGCCAGACAGTAATATTAGGCTGGGTGAGCCCACATTTTGAATGGACATTGTTGGAAAAAATTCTGGGAAACTGAAGCAAGTCTCCCACATGGCAGGCAGATTCCCCTCTGACCCAGACACCATGGGCTTTCTAACTACCCATATATCTACCATAGTTCAATTGTACTATGTATTAAAAAAAAATAATTTAAATTTTTTTCATTCCAAACCTTGATGGTGTATTGGATTTCATTAAGCAAGCCAGATTTCCTGGACCGACTAAATATGTGATAGGTCATGGTGATGCATGAATATTGGTTTGAAGTTGTAGTTTTCAATCCACTTTATTCACACACAGACTATCAGGAGTGGACGTACCGTTCAAAGTGCATCTGAACTACTATGTGCCTCCACTGGGTATCAAACTCAGAACATCTTGGTTACAAGGCAATGACGTTATCACTATGCCATCAGAGAGGCCTGGAATGAATGAATGTTGGATAACTCAAGAAACATATAGTGCTGCGGCACTTCAAAATATGATAAAGATTTTATATTGGACAACAGTATCTTTTTTATAATCAAAGAATAAAATTCACTGCACGAAAATAGTGCTTCTTCTATACAAATTGCATCTAATATTAGGTATTTCACAAAATTATTATTAATTAATAATTGCAGCTATTAATATATTATAAGCACCTAACAGTCCTAAAATGGAGTTTATGAAGTCCTAAATCCCTATTTCTCAGAACCTAAAAATCTGTCCCTAGATATATGCATTACCTAATCTACTCTATCCTAAGTTTAATATAACTCCATATCCCAATGTCATCCCCACTTCTAAATTTGGTACAGCTTTGTGTTAATAGTGTATGTATGAAATATAATTGTTTTAATAGTTAAAAAGACCCATTTTTGAGAAAATGGCTATCAAAATTTTTACACCACCTGAATCACTTCTATAGGTACAGTCATGTTAGAAAAATATGTCGCATGGATTTTTTCTAAGTACAACGTCTTACGAAATTATGTTGGTAGCTCTGAAACAAGGAAGTGTTGTGAAATATACGATCCTCCAATCAGAGTGAAGTTCGATTCAGAGGAGCAGGAGGCATGACTCACGGTCTTGTCCACAGGAAGTTCAACCAATGCAGCATTTCCAAATATGAAATAACGTCCCCATTGGTTAAATATTGTTTCATTAACGCGAATCGGCAGAAAGATTGTGCAAAAGTTTACTTTGCCACTTTAATTGCCTTTAATCGTTTCAAATTAGTATTAAATTGTCCCAATTATAGTTCACGAACTTAATATAATGTATTCATGTATGTGTTTGACAATCATGTATCACTCATTAGAACAATTTTCATATTGTTTTCACTACGTGAGATGACATTTCATTTACATTTACAATAAAATAGTGGTTTGGGGGTAATAACAGTTTTCATTAATTAATTAATTTAGAGATAATTTTGAGTAAATGATTAGCTTAATTTGTTATTTCTCGCGACAAGAGGGAACCACGGCTGAAAGAAAATACACAAATTGTATTATTGAAGTCAAGAGTTCGTTTTAACATCACTTTTTGCACACATAGGCTAATCACGACTCGGGATACATTTAAATTGGAATCTGAAACATTATGCGACCTGACTGGAACTCGGAAAAGGACACACTTATTGCAAGACGTCCATACATTACCACTTGGTCTGGGGAACGCCAATAATAATGAGGGGTTGTGGGAGTGGGAGAGGGGTGACGGAAGGTAGAAAATAAATAGTATTTTTGGGGATACTTAATGTTATATTTATACACATACAAACCTAAGAAAATATTTATTTTGATACATGTGTGTGGGAGGGGGGAGGGGGAAAAGAGAGGGACAGAAAGATATTGGGTGAGATGGGATGAAGAGGTGATTGTGGAAAATGTTTTATTTGACGTTCAGTAATAAAAACAATCAAATCAGTAATGATTATCTTATAAATACCATATTTAAATTAAATTTGTTTTAAAAATGGGGGTGGGATGCTATTTGTTTTACGTTCAGTGCAGGATAACAAGTGGAGACACATAGTAGTTCTTATCTCACTTTAAACTGTAGGTCCAGGCCCCATTAGCCTATCTGTGTATAACGTGGATTTAGAATTCAGTAGAAAATAACGTCGACTAGTATTTTGGATTTTAGATGCGTTAAGACCACTAAAATTACCAATTCTTATAATAAGAAACCTGTCCTCATATTACCATTTTGAAAGAGATAGAGTTAATTGTATAATCTTTCATTTGTTAGTTTCAAAGAAGACTAATTCAAATAGTAACAATGGGAATGAATAAAGCTTACGAAAAGTTTTTGCCACCGTGGGGATTTGAACCTATGACCATTAGAGTGACAACCCAGTGCAATAACCACTACCCCACGAGTTTGTTCCTTCCTTCATACGGCATGATTATGAGTTAAGACCAATTCGTTCAATATGCATTAGAAATATAATCCCCACCTGCCTCTTTATAAGCAACACACCCAAATGCTCCTTTGTAGCAAATGAAATAAAGGTGGTATGAATGTCACAAAACATTTAAGCAAAATCTACTATATTTACGATGGAATCGTTTTACATGGAGATGCTACAGCTTAGAGAATTGAGGTTGTGGTTTGACTGTAATTGTAGGATACCCCATAGGTATCGATAACCCAAGGCTCTAGTGTGCACTAGATTGGTTCATTTGTACTGACGTGCTCAGGAATTTGTAAAGAGGAATGTGAATATAAAAATGTGTTAATGCTTATTTTTTAAACAGTGAATTCATAATTTAATATCTCTCTGTCCATCTCATTATCCTACTTAGGAACTAATTAGTATTGCAGGAGTCATACTGAAAAGAAATCTCACGTGACAATGACGAGAAATTAGATTTACGGAAGGAATAGTTTTCATATTTTAAAACCTTGAAGGGCCATGGGCTATCTCCCGACTGTCAGTCTCCCTTCCACAATCCTACCTAGAGTTATCTTCAACTGGCAATGAGGTGACGTTGGTCAGCACGTCGAACCCTCAGCCGTTATAGAAGATATCTGAAACCAGGTTACACCAGTCACTCGTATCTCCCCAATTTCCTCAAGATGGTGGGTTGCCACCGGTCCTATACAGATAACAGGCCGAGAACCCAGGACGACTCAAATCCATGCCGTCCCACTGCAGTCGGAGTCCAAAGCACAGAGTCTTAGACCGCACCGTTACGGAGGAGGAGAGTTTTCATATTTTGTTTCTTATAAATGTCGACAATACATTAAATATATTATGCACCAAAAATTAGTGTCAAAAAATAGCCGGTTCTATAAGAGATTCGAACCTTTGATCTTCACTCAACTAGGCCACTATTTTTAACAATTTTCCATTTTCTCACTCAATAACCTTCGTTGAACGTTTGTCTTAAGAGTCGTTAGCAATCTTGTAAACCTTATTAACCTATCTGCTGTCTATCACAAATGTATTTTACAACCTGGAGTAGATTTTGATGTCTGCAATTTAGAACTTGACTTTCGTGGTAAGTAATTCTCTACCATCTACTATAATAAATAAATCAAAGTCTACATATCTCATATTTTGTAAATGCGAAATGTCATTGTTAAATGTTACAAACTATTTCTCGTTCCACCGTTAGTTCCAGATTTAGCCACAGCATTCTGGAAACCAGCGTGAAACGTGTTTCCCACACTTCCAAGGTCAGGTGAACCCTTATCAGTTGTATTGGATGCCTGTGAACATGTTACTTCATACGTCATGGTACTGTGGTGGATTTCTTCCCCTTCCCCTTTTACCTTGAACAGTAGTAATCCCCGACTGGGCACAACGAATCAATCACAGAAAAACAGACTGTCTAGTAAATCGCATGCCATGTATTATTTCGAGCTCCTAGGTTTTGGAAAGTGAAATAAAAAAAGTATGTAACATTAATTCATGATGGTTGACTTCTTTGGGTATTATTTCATGACTCTTTTCTACTTACTCCTCTGAAACTTTTGTCTACTGTTTTCAGTAGATCAATAGGTGTTTTGAAACATCTACTGTGTTCAGATTTTCAAAAAGATATAAATACAAAAAATAATAAGGGGGTATGAAATTAATATTTACAGCCAAAATATTAAATTTAACATATTATACACTATACTGAATAAATTATTTTCACTTGCAGTTTCTCTACTGTACTTGTTTCAGTAGATCAATAGGTGTTTTGAAACATCTATGTTAAGATTTTTTAAATTTGACTTACAATTTGTGTGCATGAAAACTTAGGGTATTTTACATCCATCACCCTATACGGGGTCCAGCCCCTTTTCATGACAAAAATAAAAGCATGTCTGAAAACTAAAATATCCTTACCTGGGTTAAAAGCTGAGCCTGTAAAGCGACAGCCAGTCAGCACAAACAAGGACAACACACATACAGTCCTACGAAGATTATACTAACAGTAGGTCCAGTCACCAGAGCCTCATTAGTCTGCAAAATGCAGTTCAGGGTGTACTACATGGAAGTGAGGTTGGTTTAAATTTTAAACAGATATAAAATCAAATTGTTAGTGAGGAGGAATAAATAGTTATATTTACAGCTAACATGCTGAGCTAAACACACTACAAGGGTGTAAGGGATGACCTTCCACGAAGGACACCCAATTGTTGCTTCCACATAGTACACCCTGGACTTCAGTTTGCAGATGAACGAGGTTCTGGCGACTGGCCCTATGGCCAGTATAATTTTCTGTGTTTGGTCCTTGTGGGTGCTGAGTGCCTCTTTACAGCCTCACCTTTTAACCAAATTCAGAATATTTTAATATTTTAATTACAACACGACGTTACAGTTATGTTATTTTAGTTCTGGTAAGGGGCTGGACCCCGTATAAAGTGACAGGTGCAAAATGTGCTGCCACACCCAAAATTTTGAATTCAAATTCAAATTCAAACACACTACATGCAATATTACATGTATAGTACTGAAGAGAATATTTCACTTGTAGTTCCTCAACTGTAATTACACATTAGGCCTACTGAAAGAGTTCAGTAGGAAATCATTGATTTTGAGTAGACTTCTGAGAGACACAGTAGAGTACTACAATTGATAACAGTAGATTCTGTCTACTGTAAACAGTAGAAATTACGTAGGTTTATAACGACGATGAGAATGAAACAGAGGTAAAAACAATGATAATGAAATGCAGAAGCAACCTGGAGCAAACAGGAACGTAGAATGTCTGGCAGCGAGACGCAAGAGTTGATCAAGCGATTGTAGCATCAAATTTAGCTTAGAGCTCATAATTCATATTTCTACATGAGCTCAACATACAATGAGAGAATTGAATTGAGTTTACGTCTCACGTGATATGAGTCGAAACTATTGTTGCACATTGAACTGTGAAGTGGATCAATATTCAATTCGATTAATTAGTGAATGGTGATATGCTGAGGTTTTGTAACAAGATGTGCCAAATGGCTGACAATATAATAAATTATGGACACATTGATTTGAGTTAATATATTTGAACAATCTTATAATGTGCGATTTTGCATGAAATTTTATTACTTGAATCTACATCACTTCATTGCAAAGGCTACAAGGCATTTTATGGGTTATAAAATTCTGTGTTTGATTCACCGTTCGGTTAACCCTGCGATTTTTATTTTTTATTAAACCGAAAAATTATTTATTGCATTTTACTTATTATGAATATTCGTATATTATTTGCTTTGCGAAATGTAGAGAATATATTGTTTTTCATGCTTTTTACAAGAATACAACTATGCATGGTGAACAAAAAATAATGTAAAATAAATACTATTCACAAAAGAATGTCAATAGTATTTATTTGTCTTGTTTCTTCATAATTTTCCCTAAAATAAAAATGTATAACTCTTGCTGTACATGACATTTCATCGAATATAACACATGGATCATTTTTATGCAATTACTAGTAAAATGATGAGAAATTCAAAAACATATTCTGAAAAATTATTTTCAAAAATAACATTGAAAAATCATTAGAAAGGAGTGTTATTTTTTAAAAAAATATATAACATTTTTATTTCTTTAAATTATTAATTAAATACAATACTTAGTTGCTATATAACAGGTGCGGCAGTGAAACGGGCGATTTGGCAACCCTGGAAATAGCAAGTTACGTAAGGAATCAGATAACGGGAGTGGTGCCATCTGGACAACAAACCTTTGCCATTGACACTGATATCGGTGTTCAGTCGAGATGGCGTTGTGGACCGGTGAACAACGCGCTTTTGCCGTAAAGGCGTTTCACAAAAACAACGACAGCTACATGGCTGCGCAGCACGTTGTTCACCGGTCCACGACGCCATCTCGACTGAACACCGATATCAGTGTCAATGGCAAAGGTTTGTTGTCCAGATGGCACCACTCCCGTTATCTGATTCCTTACGTAACTTGCTATTTCCAGGGTTGCCAAATCGCCCGTTTCACTGCCGCACCTGTTATAATAATAATAGGGGTAATCGAACAGAAGTCAAAACTATAATCTTCGGCGTGTAATACTCATAGCCTATCACCGAACTACTTTACCATAATAAAAAAAAAATAAGTTTTTTTCTTGGAAATTACTGGCTAGTGACCACTGGAACCTTGCCATATAAATATCTACCATACCACCACAAGAAGCCACATCACAAACTCAATTTTCGAATCTGTAGCATCTCCATGTAAAACGATTGCATCGTAAATATAGTAGATTTTGCTTAAATGTTTTGTGACATACATACCACCTTTATTTCATTTGCTACAAAGGAGCATTTGGGTGTGTTGCTTATAAAGAGGCAGGTGGGGATTATATTTCTAATGCATATTGAACGAATTGGTCTTAACTCATAATCATGCCGTATGAAGGAAGGAACAAACTCGTGGGGTAGTGGTTATCGCACTGGGTTGTCACTCTAATGGTCATAGGTTCAAATCCCCACGGTGGCAAAAACTTTTCGTAAGCTTTATTCATTCCCATTGTTACTATTTGAATTAGTCTTCTTTGAAACTAACAAATGAAAGATTATACAATTAACTCTATCTCTTTCAAAATGGTAATATGAGGACAGGTTTCTTATTATAAGAATTGGTAATTTTAGTGGTCTTAACGCATCTAAAATCCAAAATACTAGTCGACGTTATTTTCTACTGAATTCTAAATCCACGTTATACACAGATAGGCTAATGGGGCCTGGACCTACAGTTTAAAGTGAGATAAGAACTACTATGTGTCTCCACTTGTTATCCTGCACTGAACGTAAAACAAATAGCATCCCACCCCCATTTTTAAAACAAATTTAATTTAAATATGGTATTTATAAGATAATCATTACTGATTTGATTGTTTTTATTACTGAACGTCAAATAAAACATTTTCCACAATCACCTCTTCATCCCATCTCACCCAATATCTTTCTGTCCCTCTCTTTTCCCCCTCCCCCCTCCCACACACATGTATCAAAATAAATATTTTCTTAGGTTTGTATGTGTATAAATATAACATTAAGTATCCCCAAAAATACTATTTATTTTCTACCTTCCGTCACCCCTCTCCCACTCCCACAACCCCTCATTATTATTGGCGTTCCCCAGACCAAGTGGTAATGTATCGACATCTTGTAATAAGTGTGTCCTTTTCAGAGTTCCAGTCAGGTCGCATAATGTTTCAGATTCCAATTTAAATGTATCCCAAGTCGTGATTAGCCTATGTGTGCAAAAAGTGATGTTAAAACGAACTCTTGACTTCAATAATACAATTTGTGTATTTTCTTTCAGCTGTGGTTCCCTCTTTTCGCGAGAAATAACAAATTAAGCTAATCATTTACTCAAAATTATCTCTAAATTAATTAATTAATGAAAACTGTTATTACCCCCAAACCACTATTTTATTGTAAATGTAAATGAAATGTCATCTCACGTAGTGAAAACAATATGAAAATTGTTCTAATGAGTGATACATGATTGTCAAACACATACATGAATACATTATATTAAGTTCGTGAACTATAATTGGGACAATTTAATACTAATTTGAAACGATTAAAGGCAATTAAAGTGGCAAAGTAAACTTTTGCACAATCTTTCTGCCGATTCGCGTTAATGAAACAATATTTAACCAATGGGGACGTTATTTCATATTTGGAAATGCTGCATTGGTTGAACTTCCTGTGGACAAGACCGTGAGTCATGCCTCCTGCTCCTCTGAATTGAACTTCACTCTGATTGGAGGATCGTATATTTCACAACACTTCCTTGTTTCAGAGCTACCAACATAATTTCGTAAGATGTTGTACTTAGAAAAAATCCATGCGACAGATTTTTCTAACATGACCGTACTCTTGATTGTCGAAATATTGGAATTTAAAGTTAACAAGATGTTGAAAAAAAATGATCTAAATTGCACATTTTGGACCCGTGTAATTTCGGTTAAACAAAAGATATGGATCTGCAACTTGGCATATTTTTTCTACCTCAGATTTATTTCATTATAAAAATTCTTGTAATGGATAAATCCAAAAAATTAAATGGTCTTATTGCTCATCACATCACATTCCATTAATGACATTAAATAACTCCCAAATTAATATCATTTAGCATCGAAACACTTTCAAATGTCTTGAGACATTTGGTAATTTTTTAATGTGAACATCTCTGTAGATTGATTGATTGATTTGGTGTTTTAAGTCCACTTTATGTGCAGTAAGGCTAATTGGGACTGGACCTACAGTTTAAAGTGGAATCTGAACCACTATGTGCCTCCACCGGGTATCGAACCTGGGACCCCTTGCTGCAAGGCAACGACGCTACCACTGCACCATCGGGGGAACATCTCTGTAGACCAAGAGGATGTAAAGAAAAAGTTTTTTGAAATGTTGCAGTTGCATAAAAAAAATAATAACAATAAATAAAGTTTCATGTAAATACTATTTATTCTTCTTGTTTGGGTTAACCTGGAGAAGGAAAATAGCAATGTAAAAATATATTGAATTGAATTGAAATATATTTATTTAAGTGATGTTAACAGATTAACCTTAATACAACACTGTGTTTTAACACATATGCATAAAACTATTTTACAAAATAAGGTTAGAATACATAAAAGAGGACTGCAATAATATACTGTACATTCAATATATATATACATCAGAAATTTAAAAAAAATAAGATATATAAAAGTTAAAACATAATTGGTCTTAATATAACTTACATTATTATCGAATTTAATTTCCATAGATTGGGACATTCACCTGCACTAACGATACCAATTTGTCCATCCAAGTGTTGGATTTCAAGACTGTAGTTGCAATTACATTATGATGTCTTCTGGTGTTATAATGATGCACTTTCACGCATAATTTTTTCAGATTTGTTTTACTAGATGCTAATGCAGTTAATAAAATGACACATGTTTATGCAGTGCTGTCCATCATTCTCTGTCATTTGCAATAAAATAAGTCCCCGAGGTATTGGCCAATACCAACAGTCACATAAGTTTCCCCTCTTAAAAGACTTACACAAAAGGGAAGAGTACAATAAGAAATTGTTCAATCTGTACTGCTTGAATGTAGATGAAACAAAATGAATTCCCATATTTCCAGACTGGTAGACACCCTGACAAGTGTTTAAAATGTTACAAGATCCTTTTTCAAGTACTATTGTGTGAAACCAAGAAAACCTACTTACTTTCATGATATGTTCCTCTTACAACATAAAGTGTCTACTAGGTTCTGTAGCACTGCTGATTTTATGCATCATTACAAGGTACTCAGAAAAAAATCAAAATGATTCAATATCCAGTATTTTTTGTCGGTGCATTAATCAGGGTTGTTACGACTTTTTGATTATGAAATTCCCTGACATTTCCAGGTTTTCGAGTCCAAAAATGATTTTCTTTCCAGGCACGATTTTTGCTTTTGAACCTTGTGTTTTTCAATTAAATATATAATCCATTATTCACTTTTACAACTATTTTTTTTTAGCAAATTTCATTCTACATGCACAAGAACAAGTGAAAATTCGAACAGTAAAATTAAAATTACAATTGGCATAAAATACATTGGCTGCTACAATCACGTGCATCTAGACCCATACACAACTTTTCATTTTCTGGTGGATTTATAGTTTAGAAAATGCTGGTTTTTTGCTTACATTTATAAGTACACAGCATCTGGAGAAATTTTTGTTGCATATAGGAATTCTATCGGATATGCCAACAAGACTAAGATCTATAAAATGATAGATGATAACCTCATCTTCACCAACCTTTCCAATAATTATGATCATATTGTCAATGTACTTTAGTTATCAATCAGATATCTGGACTGCAAGGTTCACTTAAATATTCTTTCTAATATCTAGTATTATAAAAGTAAAAATTTATTACAGAAACTCAAAGGAACAATAATTTTGCACAATCCTGAGAATCACAAGAATGAAAGAAACAAGTTTCTAAACTGAATCTTTTTTGGGAGTGGAATCACAAGATCCGAATCCAGAAGTGGAAGTGAACGGCTTGTTCATTTTGCAACTTTTTCTCTTGCAGACTACAAAATGCACGTGAATTCCAGACGATCTGCAAAATTCCCTGACATTTTCCTGATTTTTCCCTGACAAGCCAAATTCCCTGACATTTCTCTGTTTTCCAGATGCAAGCCTGATTAATGGAGGAAAAAATCCTACTTGAATTTTCACTATTCACTTCTCTTCGGAAGTTTCATGTTGCATCTAAGGCTATGTGTACAGTCACGGACACTGTTGGCTTGTATTCATTACAAGCAGACAGTGTCCGTGACTGTACATGGTATCAAACTGGCAGTATGTACAGTCCTTAATCACAATGAACTGTCTACATAATCTAGGTTGACTGACGTGGTATTTTCCTTCCTTGTTTTGTATCTTGGCTCAGGAAAGGCGTACAAAAATCACTTGCTGTTAGAAAGCAAGCAGCATGCAATTTACGACTTCTATTTTACAACTACTGCTAATTTACAAAGTGTCATTTGAAAGGATAGGTGAGATCTCTGCAGGATAAAAAAATATAGAGCTCAACTTGTAGATGGCAACAACTGATTTTTTTTAACACACAGATCAGCATCCTACTGCAAGTGATATTTTTAAATCCTTCAAGATTGCGTAGAGGGAGATTCAAAAATGTGGAACAAAGGGAAGATCCGAAATGCTGTTCAATTAATTTTGTTTATATTCTGTTGATTTTCTGACACTTTTGGCAAATCACTACTATCAGGAAGAGTGATGATACGATGAAATTGATAAAGGATCCCTCACAAAGAACACCCATGTCCAGCCTGGGATTTGAACCCGGTGCCCATGGCATCGTAGCATGCAATGCTAACCACTCCATCACGGAGGTCGTAAAAATCCTGTTGAGTATTAGATGTGACCACCAATGTTATGGCAGTAATGCACCTAGTGCTAAGTGTACACACAATGGCAAAAGTAACATGTCCATTACAATTTTTATTCACTCTATTTTACACAGTGTGGCGTTAATGGGTTGAAATAAAACGGTCACTAAGCAGATGTCAACATCAGCTTTGCATCAACAGAATTTCATCTCTTATAACAACACAGAATTTAGAGTAAAACATAATGAAAATAGTGATGAACAATTTGCCTGCCATTTATTATCTGTGAGATTGGCTGTACAATTCTAGAGTTGCAATGTTATGGTCCAAAGTAAACAAAAAATCAACTCACCGGTACCACTGAACAGTCACAATCAGTCAAAATAATTAAAGTTAGGAAACAATATATTTATAAATTTATAAATATTTATAAATAAATTAAATGATACGTATTCGTAATGGTTATTAAAATGAAGAACATGTCTAATGTGAGTTAACCAAAAAACTAAACATTTCGCAATACGACTGAAGTTTGAAAAAAGTCGGGGCAGGGATTAAAAAGAATGGACTGTCCTGACTAAATCGGGATGTCTTGTAAACTTCCATCAATGGTTATAAAACAAAAATTCCTCAATGTTGCAGACTGCAGACTTCTGGACCCTGCCTCACTCCCCAAAAACTCATTCATATATGAAAGGATGAAATCGAAATTCTGTCACAATCTGAAAAATCGTCAATGTTATTTTGGTAATTTTTATATTTTCTTAATTTTCATAGTTCAAGGGGAATCATGACCCCTTCCCTGGGTACGGTCCTGTCCTAAAGCTTCAGATTTCAAATCCCGGAAAACAGAGAAAGGCGTTTTTAGGGTGAGTGAAATTATTATAATAAATATAATTTTCGTCAGTAATTTAATATTATTATTTAAATATGATAAATTGCTGTTGTATCACTGAAGATTTTGTATCATTCCACATTGAGATTTCAAATTTAAAGAACTTATGGGGCCTCACACTCTAATCTCGCTCAGGGCCTCGCGATATGTTGCTACGCCACTGCTCACATGCACACTAAGATCTTGTTTCTGGGCAAAACCTTTGTTGCAAATTGAACACTTAAAAAGGTTTCTCCTTGGTGTGAATCCTCACATGCATATGAAGATTTCCTTTCTGGGCAAAATCTTTGTTGCAAATTCAACACTTAAAAGGGCTCTCTTTAGAGTGGACTCTCATATGCATATTACGCAAAGATTTGCAGGTAAAATCTTTGTTACAAATTGAACAATTGAAATGTTTCTGTTTGGTGTGAAGTTTTATATGTGTAATAAGATAATCTTTTCGGCCAAAATCTTTCTTGCAAATTGAGCACTTAAAAGGTTTCTCTTTGGTGTGAACCCTCTTATGGATATTAAGGTTATCTTTCCGGGCAAATCCTCTGTTGCAAATTGAACACTTAAAGGGTTTCTCTTTTGTGTGAACTCTCACATGCACAGTAAGATCTCGTTTCTGGGCAAATTCTTTGTTACAAATTGAACACTTAAAATATTTATCTTTTGTGTGATACCTCACATGCACACTAAGATATCCTTTACGGGTAAAATCTTTGTTGCAAATTGAACACTTAAAAGGCCTTTCTTTGTTGTGATTCCTTTCATGAACATTACAGTCTGCTTTACGGGCAAAATCTTTGTTGCAAATTGAACACTTAAAAGGCTTCTCTTCGTTGTGAACAAACACATGACGATTATAACTTCCTCTACTGACAAAATCTTTGCCACAGGTTGAACACTTAAAAGGCTTTTCTTCAGTGTGATGCCTCATATGTATATTAAGGTAAGATTTCCAGGCAAATTCTTTTTTGCAAATTTCGCAACTAAAAGGTTTCTCTTTGTTGTGGACCATCATATGCATATTAAGGTTAGATTTCCGGGTAAAATCTTTGTTGCAAATTGAACACTTAAAAGGCTTCTCTTTGGTGTGAAGAACCCTCAGATGCATATTAAGACTTGCATTACACACAAATTCTTTGTCACAAACAGAACACTTAAAAGGCTTCTCTTTACTGTGAACAAACACATGACGATTATAACTTCCTCTACAGGCAAAATCTTTGCCACAGGTAGAACACTGAAAAGGCTTTTCTTCAGTGTGATGCCTCATATGTATATTAAGGTAAGATTTCCAGGCAAATTCTTTTTTGCAAATTTCACAACTAAAAGGTTTCCTTTTGTTGTGGACCATCATATGCATATTGTACATATATTTCCGGGTAAAATCTTTGTTGCAAATTGAACACTTGAAAGGTTTCTTTTTGGTGTGAGCACTCATATGAATATTAAGGCTTGATTTCCGGGTAAAATCTTTGTTGCAAATTGAGCAATTAAAAGATTTATCTTTGGTGTGAACCTTTGTGTAAAGGTTATCAACAGGAATATTTTTCTTCCAAACTGAGTGATTAAAAAACTTCTCCTTTGGATGGACATTTGAATGAGTAATGAAATTTCCTTCCTTGAAGAAAACTTGGTTGAACATTGAAGAGATATGTTGTTCTTTCATGTTATAGTGCTTGGTATCTTCCATATCTGCCTTGGAATTAGAGTATTTTTGTGAAGGTTCAGGTACAAAGTTACCTTCTCTATTGACACGTTCTTCTCTTGCTTGCTCTTGTACACTTAATTTTCTTGAAGATAATAGCGTAACTGACATTGGATCATCCTGGTTATATCCTTCCATGTAGTTCTTGTTCAGATATCTAAAGGGGGAAAAAAAAGAATTAGTTACAGAGATTTACCGATCACTGAGAAGAAAGGATAGAAGAACAGAATGTCATTAAGAACATACTTTGCAAAATGTAAATGTTATTGGTTCAGCAATATTTTTCTTCAGCTCTTGCCAAATCTATTAAGGTCGGTCAAATATTATTCACACTTTTGCAGTAATTCACTTTAGGCTGGCCTTACTGCATATCAACAGTGTACATTCTCATTGCATTAGCCAGTGAAAATTCCTAGCTGATGGATGCTAGGTGAAGTTTCAGGATATGCATGTATGGATTGATATCACTTATTAAATGGCGCTACTTACATACTTGGTAGCACATACAGTATGTGTATGGAAGCATAGGTGCATCAAAGAGTGGGGGGGGGGGGGGTCAGATCACCCAGATCATCATGTTACACAGCAATATCTTTTTTCCACAATTTTATGATGGACATTTTCTCATTCTTGTATCATTTTTAAATAAGAGGATTCATTGTTTGGAATGGTTCAATAGCATGCATAAATTGTTGAAATTTATGACAACCTAATTCACGATTGGCAAGTATACATATACGTTGCATTCAAGAAATGACTCAGAAAACCACCTCTAAGTGATGCCCATAAGTAGGGTGACCAGACGTCCTCTTTTATACAGACATGTCCTCCTTTTTAGGTGTCTGTCCAGCATCCGGGTGGATTTTTTTAGAAATCGGTAAATGTCCTCCTTTTTTGGAAAGAGTATAGCATTGACCATAGCAAATGTGCTGCATACAGAATGCTTCACTCGGGGCACGTTAAATATTCGAGCAATGCTCACCTAGCATCTCAATACGATCACTTTCCCGACAGTCATTAGTAAGGTGTGTATTTAAGGCACAAAAAACCTCTGAAATAGGCACCAAAATGATGAAAATTGGCACTTAAAAAAGCACCATAAACTAAGAAAAGGCACGAAAATAGGCACTTAAAAGGCACCCTAAAATTAAAAAAAGACATTAAAATAGTATCCAGTGAATGTTATAGTGTTATTCAATAAGTGCATCACGAGTAGTGTAAAAAAGCAAAAAATGAATAAAAGTGATGATTTTGCATTTACTCATGCAAAAGTGCGAAAACTAACAAAATTAATGGATGGGGTTTAACTGATATAAAACATGCCTTCCACCTAATCACAGTGAAGCCTTGTCTTTTGAAGTGTAGCCCGACCCTGTGGCCGAGTGGTTAGCACATCGTGCTGCGACGCCAAGGGTCCCGGGTTCGAATCCCGGTCGGGCTTGGTTGTTTGTGAATGTCCATTCATCAATTTCATCATTTCATCACTCATCCCCATCTTCCCAAATTAGCCAAGAGGCACAAAACGCGAAGTAAAATAAAATAAATCAATCAATCAATCAAAATCCATCAATCAATCAATCTTTTAAAGTGAAAAGGGGGCATAACTAAATAAGTGAGTGTTTATCAATAATAATTGAGAATTGTTGAAGTTCTTGGATACTTTGAAAATACGTAACCTTTGCACAATACAATTTAGATACATGTGGCAAAAATTAAACAATTTTTAGATGTTCATGTTCCAAACTGAAAATTCTTGCAACTAAGAAAATAACTGTTTCCTAATTAGAATCTTACCTCCCTGAAAACATGTAGAACCAATAAGCATTCATTAATTAGGATGATTAAAATTGTTTTTATATTGTTTAATGTGCATTATTTAAAATTGATCTACTCAGGAGAAATTTACTGTGGTAATACATGGTTAAGAAGTAGTACTGGTTTACAGCATAAATGCACAGTGAATGAACTGTTGATTAATAACTGGCATCTAAAAGCAAAAACGTGAAGGAAATTTTGTAGTCTGTCCTGGCGGGTCATGGACTATTGTATGTGCCAGAACATATATACATAATTGTAAGCATGTTATTGGGAATTAACCAAAAATGCACTAATGGTGCAGTGCTGTTATTAACTATTGGTGAAGTGAATTTTCAATTGTTGGTATGGCCATGAATTAATCTGATGAGTGCATGTTGAAATCTTATTAGCCAAACCACATGATCCAAGAGTAGTTTAAAAAATGAGATTAAAGTTGAGTCTTCATGATGTTTTACGTTTTGTCGTTATTCTATTGATTAATAAAAATTATTGTTTGATCATTTACACAACCCTAAGGCACAGCAGATTTGGTAACTGGGTTATTCTGGTCATATGTCTTCATCGCGATCATTCAGGGCCTGATCTATGATCAAAGTTATGTCGACCAGGAAACCCGTTACATGCTGGACCATTTCTTATGGATTGGCCCATATTAGTTGATCACTAGACATTTAGTGCAAGCCATGTGGTTATTTGATGTACACTTCTGGGATGTAACGATCCCATTGTAAGTCAATGAAATTGTTACAACCCAAAAGTGTCCTTGACTGTACTCTGGAGAAGTAAATGTCAAAATACAGGGTTTCTTTCTCCAAAACAGAAATCTGGTTACATTCATTGATTGAAAGGGTGAACATATCATTCAGGCTCTTCATGGAACATGTCAAAATTTCTTTCAGATTGATAAAATATTGATTTGTGTCAGTGACCAAATGCATCCTGGTCCTTGAACAACAGTTCATTCATCAAAAGCTGAGAGTATTAAATAAATATTTGTATTTTTGTTACATACTTTCTGGCACCTTTGGCCAATTGCACTGATGAGGATGAATGATCATTAGATAAAATCAATGTAGTAACGCCTACGACACATCACAATTTGAACCCAAAACCTTTTACATAAAATGTCTTAAGTTGATCTCACATCATGTTTGTCCAACAAAGCAGAGAAAGTAATAAATAGTGGATATGAAGGAAACTAAACAAGAAAATGACATATTTCACTTAATTTAAATTAATATTATTCAACACTACAATATGTGCTTCGATGCATTATGAACTTAAAAGGAAATGTAAGCATTTATTGTTGTATGAGGTTGTACACACATAATATTTCCTCAATTAACATTCTTCACCTTCATTTGTTTGCATGTAGTTCTGTAATCATAATCTTTATTCATCCGTTGACCCATTTTTTTATGGGTACGGATTTCGTCCAGATACATGAAAATAAAAGGTATGGTATAAAAGCAATTACAGTATAAGAACAAAAGATTTTTACATGCTGCACATATGTGATAAAAAAATTTAAAAAATAAATTGTACATTATATTCACAATATTAAAAACAATGATAAGCATATATACCTGTAATATATATATATATATATATATATATTGTTGTAAGCCCGTTTTACCTGGGCTCTGAGGTCACAGGGAAGTTTCATTTAAACATTTAGGTAGAGCTTAATAATATCTGATGGCTGAACCTGCTCCGTTAGGAGGGTAGAGATATGGAAAGTTGGTGTAAAGGTTATTCACGCTTGTTCATACCTGGTAGATGTGTGTGATGTCTTGTCCTAATGCTTCTCGCAGACCGAATCGTGACAGTTCCAAGGTTCTATCCAGCGACCCTCAGCTCACCAAACCGAGCAATCCCTTGCGCCTTGTAGCATGCTAGGCAGCGGTAACTCCGTGTTCCATCGTCGTAGTTCAGCAGTGTAATGTGTTGTAAAGTATCGGACTAATTATCCATGTAGCGTCGATGAGTGTCAGAATCCAAAAGAGAGCAAGCTCCGGGTAGGAGCTTGCTTTTATAATCTCAGGCGTCGAAAGGTTGTTAAACCTTTCAAATGCGGTAGATCCTGTTTAGATCCACGTGTTTGCCTTTCCAGTTCCTGGTTTTACGGAAGTTACAAGTTAGCGCATTCTTGGGATCACTCGCTGGTCGGACAAGTTCAGGAAATAGACAAGTGTGAATATTAACATGACGAGGTTTTCTCGGTTTAATGGTCTCCATATCTCTACAATATATAAAGTACATGCATGACTTTAAAAAAAATAGTTACACTGTTCCTTCTATGGCATTATTACATACCTTTGTCTACTTGATATTTGTACCCAATCCAATTTATAGTTCATTTATGTCATACAGAACTCTGTCTGTGAGGTATTTTTTGATTAGCTGCAATATTTTCTTTAAGGGAGTGATACTTTTTAGCCAAGGGGGAAGGTTGTTGTGGAATTTTATACCTGTAGAATGTGGTGATCTATCTGTCCGAGTTAATCTGTTAGTCTGGATATGGAAATTTTGTCCTTGTCTTGAATCATGTCCATGAATTTCTTCATTTCTTAATTGTATCTTGTCATTAAGTACATAGATAATAGATTTATAAACATAGAACGAGTATACAGTCATAATTTTGTTTTCGCGAAAGGCAATTCTGCATGTGGCAGATGGTATTTTGCATATAAGTTTAACAGCCCTTTTCTGTAGTGTGAACACTCTTTTTGTATAGATAAAGATTTTTTGCGAGTTTATCACAAATATAGTCAACATGACATGCCCAATTTCATTTATCATCGATGATCAATCCTAGGAATTTTACATGGTTAGCATACTGTATTTCATCTAAGTAAACAGTCAAGTTATGAAATGATTAAAATTATATTTGCTCATATGTCAATTTAGTACACTTGTCCAAAAGTTACTTGCCCGCATTGGAAGTTTTCTAAGTCAAAAAATCGTTAACTTGGCAACATAGCTCTTGAGAACGAGCAGAGAGTAGCCAACTTTACTGCAGGTCCCTCTACTAGGCGAGAAAACCTGGTGAAAGATTTACATTCTTCTTAATAATATGAAGTCAGAAACTATAATTGCTCAACATATTAATAGAGACCAATTAGGAAACCTCAAGTATGAGGAATAATTTAAGAGAATACTTGCGATTCGGCATGTTAAAATAGGAATCAGAGAGTCTGTTGCGTGGTTGGAAACACTGCACTTACTCGTGGTACACCTGGAGGAAATCGCTGTCAAGTTTGAACACAAAACGGCATAATAGTTATGCAAATAAAATATAACAGCACCTTGCAAAGTACTGTGCAATGAGCGAAAATTAAAGAATCTCACAATTTGCAGCGAAAATGTGTTCATCGCATAGAAAAGTGATAGCTTGAGCATATCAACACCATCAACACGTTTCAAAGCATTTGCTACAAGCGATGTTGTATAGTATTGGTAAAGTACTTGCCTCACGAATATATTTTCCCTAAGAATTAAGGGTTGCTGGTTCAAATTCAAAGCTCTCCAATTTTTTCTTTTGTTTCTTTCATTTTCTTTGTAAGTATAGCATCAGATACATTGAGCATAGAGTTTAGTAATTAAGTTGAATAATTTTGTTTCAGAATGTTCGCAAAAAATAATTTGGTGTTGATATCGACGAATGTTACCAGCAGCTCAATGTATTTGTTTCTTCTTTCTGGCACTAACATTCATCAATTTGGATCGAAAAATACCTACATTGTTGTCGTATTCCAACAGATAGTATTTGGTCAAACAAGGAATGTACTGACTATGACTCGGAAGTTGATGAAGAATCATCTTCTTTTCTGAGCCTACAAAAAATGCTAAACCGAATATCAGTCCGTTTGCCTTCAGCTAGAACCAGAAAACATCAATTCTTTGCATCTTTCAGCTTTCTTTCGGCTTTTTGGTCATTTTCAGTAGGTTTTTTTTTTTGTTTTTTTAGGCTTACTTTTCTCCATCCTTAACTTCCTAACTTGTAGATTTACATTTCTTGACATGGTCATTTTAGCAAGTTCGTCATTAAACGAATATATAGTCAATGGAAAAACACAATTATCATTTTCAAGTTTGGCAATGCATTAAATAATTAATTGTGCTAAATTTATTTTTCCTACTCCAAACTTTTGTGTGAGATTCCCTTGCTAGCCTCTGTTATCGCATTAATCTGTGCTTTTAAAATAAAATTAGTCACAATATTATAGAAGATATAATCTTATGTACGCCAAACACAAATGTATTTCAGTTGCTGGACATCTACTGTATCGTGGAAGATTCATGCTCAAAGGAGGTGAATGATTTATACAAAAAATGTTGCAGTGCATGTTATGTAAGCTTGAAGTTAAAATAAATGAAACCAAATTAGCACTTTATTGCTTTTATCCCTTTGCTTCAGTACTTTAGTTGTTTAAACCACCAAATCACAACGACTCTCTTTTAATTTATTTAAAAAATGTCAAGCTTTCATTTTCAGCACGAAAAGTATTTTAGATCATTTTTAAAAAATATTTTAAGGTTATTCTACAAGTCATCAAGTTCCCAGCCCTAGCAATGACTAATCTATGCCTCCTATCTGATTTCTGAGTCTGTCATGTGGTATCTGATTGCCTCCTTCACTTTCGATAGCTGTCTGGAATTTAACGTTTCCAAGTCTTGGAAGAGATCAATGTCATTTCCATGAATTAGAAAAAATATTTCGTGAAACGCTTTCTGCCTTCTGAAAAAGTATCTGCCAGGGTTGGGCATCGATCTTACGCCCCCTGTCATACAAGTCGGGCACGTTACCACTAGTACTGAACGTAAAGTTCAAATAATGACAATCCCACAGCATAGATCTTTTAATTTAACAAATTCTCCTATCCGTATTTCTCAAATCACGCAAGATAAAATTGTAAATACCTAGTTTGATTTGTGAGGTGTCATTCTCTCTCCCACTCGTGAGATTGAAAAGCCTTGTGCCTGTCCTATCTTCATTCTCCAACGTTTCTCAGGACTTCGAACTTGTGAACACACAAACACACTACTTGCACATTCATTAGTAATTCCCGGCACGTTTACGATTCGCAAAACTAATAGTGTTTATGAATATGAGATTTTGTTAAACAAAAAGATCTAAATAGTTGACTTTCATATTTTAAACTACATGTTGAGTACAAGTGGTTTCTGAGGTGTAGTGGTATCGTGTGTGACAGGGGTCGTAAGATCAATTCCCAACCTCAACAGAAACTGTATCAGATGGCGAAATGTATAAATAATTCACCTACTTTGAGAATGGATCTTCCACAGTACAGTAGACGGCCATCAACTTTAAATCTGAAAGTAGGGTTCACACAACATACCAAAGTTTGGTGTAGGAAAAATAAATTTATCACGATTAATTATTTAATGCATTCGCAAACTTGTAAATGATAGTTGTGCTTTTCCATTGACTAAATATTCGTTTAATGATGAACTTGCTAAAAGGACAATGTCAGGAAATTTAAATCTACAAGTTTTGCAAGAAAATACACTTCAATTCACGAAACAAGAAGGAAGGAGAAAAATAAGCCTCAATATTTTTGTCACGGATAGTAGGTGCAACTTCTTGTAGACAGGAGTCTTCCAGGTTTCATGCAGGCCTCTGTTGATGACTCAATTCTGTTCATTTTTTATAACTAATTCTAAAATCCTTTGCATGAAAAGTTACATTTTTTCAGGTGGTAGCAGATTGAATTTTATTACTTATTTATTATTATGTTTGAGAGAGTTTGAACATACAAAGTCATAGATCTGAATTTAAATTTCAATATTTTTACATTATAATAATTTAATGTAAATTCCTGTAGATAGCGGATAGGCACACCACACTTGTATTCCCCTACTACAACAGTTAGCACTTGGAAATAGCAGACGACATGGACGCAGACAAACTGTTAACAACAGCGCACCTAGCGGCTGTCAGAGAACTACAAATAAAAGAAGCATGCCAAGCAAGAGTACAACAAGTTCCAATGAGAATAGTGGGAGTGGCCACTGAAATTAATAGAACATAGGAAAAACAGTTTTGCGAATAAAGTGAATACTAGTTTCTCTGTATTTATCTACTACCGCGTCTCTCATTTCCCAATTATGAATAAAATAATTTATATTACAATATTGTGAGTTTTGTTATGGATAGTACTTCATGTCTGAATAATCAGATAATTGTGGAATGTGCACATTCTCTGGGAATGTACATAAAAAAAATATTTACAGTTGAGTTTTGTAATAAAGAAGATTGCTGTGTGAAGACAGAATTTAAGCCAGGTTTGAAATCTTTCGATTACATGTGTGGCTCTGATTGCATAATTTATTTCTACTAATTTGATTTGTTCAACTTTCCTTTAATATTGTAAATTGGTATAGAAAGTTAAGCTATTATATGACGACATAAATTTACACACACTAACTTACAGTATGAAAATTTTTCTCCAGGGCCACACTTTGCACAGTGGTCCAAGCGAATTCACCATTAACTAGAAGTTGTGAAAATAGATTCAGTACACTTGTGGTTCAAGAACAGAAAGCTATTGGAATATAAGAATCCTAGAATTGAAAACTACCTGTGGTTATAAGCTGAGAGTCATCTTCTGATGATGTGATCTATTTTAATTTGTAATAGTATAGACTTTTTCATCCAGTTAGCTGCATGTCTTTATAAACCTTTATTGATGCCAATTATAGTTTGAAACTTAGTTTTTGTACTTCTAGGCTCTAATTCTAAAGTGATGTTTTCATAATCTGGTTTATCAAGTGTTGCATATTTAATATGGCATAACTCAAATTTGTGAATAGAGTAACAAAACAACAAACAACCAGAAGTTAAGAATGTTAGCGTAATGTTTCAAGTTTCAAGTTTCAAGATTCATTCATTCTTGCTCTTTGTAATAAAATGGAAAATGTTATTGAATACATGACATTTTTCCAAGAAAAATGCTTGTTCGTATTTAATACCTTGATCAATCTTTCAGCAAAACATGCACTCTTCATATAAACAGGTTCTTTAAGCCAAGAAGAGGTGCTATCATGAAAGAGTTCATAAAAACTAAATCAGATATTGAAGTTATCCTTCAGTCTGTGGTAGACCACAGTAAATATGACCTGAACATAAGCAGGGGACCAAGAAGAGAGATTACAAGACACAAGACATTTACTTCCTGTCCCTTGAGTCACTTCAGATATACTATGAATCTCAGAAACTATGAGAAGTTGCTCTTTGTCAAAATTTTTGACCATCACTGAAAGGATTTTTACAGAGAATCAAAGTAACAAAATTCCATGCAACAACTAAAAATTAAAAATAATGAAGCTAAGTTACCTGAAATATTTAGACAAAGTTGAGCCTCTTGTGGAAAATATCTTCAGATAGAAAAAAATAGGAAACAAGTCAGCATTCTTGTCTTTTCAATTCAATGATTAGAGAACAATTGTAGTGCTGGCAGCTGGCAAATTGCTTCTCCTCGGCATGCAGATGGAAGTGTCAAGGTAGACTCGCGCATGGGCTGAACAAAGAGCGATGCAATTCTTGGCATGGAAGTATGAAGTTTATTAATACCAGATCATCAGGTTGTAGACAGTGCCAAAATTGGTTTCGGAAAAAGCATCATGTTGCCAATAGGCAGGCCGGCTTTAGGTAACTAACCACAGAGGTGGTTGTGATGTAATTAATTAAGAGTGATGACACGGACTTGTCTGATAGTTCTAAATTCTTTAAAGTTTGCAACCTGCCTCCAGATCAGGGATGGCCACAGAATTCAGATAATGGAGATACATATTTCAAATAATCTAAGATCCATTTTGGATGCAACAGACAATCTGGATATCCAAATATCCAGATGATTTGGATAGTACACATGTGATGAGCGATTTGTAGGAAATCCGTATAGTGACATATGAATATGACAAATAAAAGAATTGGATAGCCCGTAAAATTGATAAATGGTAAAACTGCCTGCATAATGCACACATTCAGATATTTGGACATAAATCTCAATATCAGTATATCCGATACCTAAATATTTGATATCCAGAAAAAAAATTATCCAGATTTCGCTATCCCCAATCCAGATTGCACTAGTATGGTGTAGAAGGTGGAGCTATGAGTGCCATCTATGTGTATACATATTAAATGCAAACAAATACATAATGTAAATGAGCATGTCTTGCTTTTAAGCAATGAAAAATACATGTGTGATGGGTAGAATTTCAAATGTTATAAAATGCAAATATGTGACTGTAAAATCATGTGCAAAAATCCCAAGAAGAAGCATAAAAATTAAAATTGCAAATCTACAAAGGAATATAATATGTAGCCTACCTGATAAAAAATAAAACTGTGGAAGTAAATTTTCACATCCCATGTAGCGCTTGAGTGTCGAATAGTGTGAAGTTACATCCTGTGCTTGCAAACCATTTACCCAATTTCGTCACTACAGTTAATACAGCATTACAGATACATTTTCATAGTAAAGTTAATACACAAACAAAAGTGATATTGTCATGAAATTATAGACTAACATGGAAATCAAATTTGTCCTTTTCATCACATGACTTACCTTAAATGCAATGAAGCAAGTTTTTCAAACACCCTTATTTATTTACTGATAGACAAGCCCATGAATGTGCATGCATCCTTTCAAAATTCTTTAAGTTCCTTAGTATAAGGGCAGGTGGGTAGATTGGAATCTAAATGATAAGTGGTGGAGTAACCTAAGTGCCATCCTAGAATCTAGCAATACTCCTCTCAATTTTTGTATAGAAGACTTCCTTCCTTTGACAGTCCTTATATCAGATATATTAATTTCATAATGAAATGAGTTTGAGTTCAGGGTCAATAAATTTAGCAGAACTGCTTACTCTTGTACAGAATAACACCTATTTGACAATTAACTAACTAACTCTCTAGCCTTCTTAAACCCGAAGGTTCATGGCTGCAGCAACACAGGCCTTCCATCTGTCCCTATCTTGAGCAAGATCTATATACTCTTTTCCATCCCTACCGATTTCCTTTAGGTCCATCTCAACGTTGTCCCTCCATCTTCGTCTTGGCCTTCCTACAGGTCTCTTACCATCTGGTTTCCCAACAAGAATCCTGTAAACTCCTCTTTCCTCTCCCATTCGTGCCACATGGCCTGCCCACCTAAGTCTTCTTGATTTAATTATTCTAATAATATCTGGACATGAGTACAAATTATGTAGTTCTAAATTATGTAACCTTCTCCACTCACCTGTCTCCTCATCCCTTTTAGGTCCAAATATTTTCCTAAGGATCTTACTTTCAAATACTCTCAATTTATGTTCCTCTTTCAATGTAAGGGACCAAGTTTCACACCCATATAATACTACAGGCAAAATTACTGTTTTGTATATTTTAACTTTTAGTTTCTTAGATATTAAACGAGAAGACAAAAGTTTATGAAGAGAGAAGTAACATGCATTTCCTGAATTAAGCCTACTTTTTATTTCCTCTTTAATATAATTTTCATTTGTTAATATTACTCCTAAGTATTTGAATTTGGAAACTGGTTCAAACGAGTTGTTATCAATAATTAGATTTTGATTATTACCTAACACTTGGTTTCGGCCTGTAAGCATATATTTAGTTTTCTCTTTGTTAACTTCCAAACCTATCTCTTGAGCAGTTTTGAAAAATATTTTAGCATTATTCTTAATTGTATTCACATCATCCCCCAGTAAGTCTACATCATCTGCATATGCTAACAACTGAGTCACACCATTTAATTTTAGTCCTTCGTTAGTTTCTTTTACCTTCCTTACAGCATATTCTAAGGCAAAATTAAAGAGCAATGGAGATAATGCATCTCCTTGTTTTAACCCATCATGAATTGTAAATTTGTCAGACATATTATTACCCACACGAATTTTACTTTCTGTTTCACTGGTGCATATTTTTATCATACTAACAAGCTTCTTAGGTATTCCAAACTCTACTAATATATTATATAATTTATCTCTTTTGACCGAATCATATGCTTTTTTGAAATCAATGAATAGCTGATGGGCATTTTGATTATATTGCCACTTTTTTTCAAGTGTCTGTCTGATGTGAAAAATCTGATCTGTAGTTGATCTGTTACGTTTAAATCCACATTGATAATCACCTATAATTTCATTAGCGTATGGGGTTAGTCTTGTTAAAAGAATGTTAGACAATATTTTGTATGTTGTTGAGAGTAGAGAAATTCCACGGTAATTATTGCAGTTCATTTTATCACCTTTTTTAAACACAGGAACAATTATGGATTCTTTCCACTGTTGAGGGATTTCTTCTTTATTCCATATTAAACAAATTAATTTATGAATTTGACATATTAATGAATTTCCACCATATTTAATTAACTCAGCTGGTATTAAATCAATGCCAGGTGCTTTGTTATTCTTTAGCCGTTTAATAGCATCTTTAACTTCAGTCAAGTTAGGTTCTGGAACTAAAGGTTCTGCTGTGTGTACTTCATTTACTTCTGATTTATCTCCTACGTGCACATTTAAAAGGTCATTAAAGTAGTTCTTCCATCTATTTAGAATATCGCTTGGGTCAGCTAGAAAATCACCGTCTTTATCTTTTATCAAGTTTACTTTAGGTTGCCACCCCTTTCTAAATTGATTTACACCTTTATATAAATCTCTGATATTTTTATTTTTGCTGTTTGTTTCAATTTCGTTAATTTTGCTTTTCAAGTAATCTCTTTTTTTACTTCTAAACGTGCGGTTAACTTCTCGCTTTATTCTATTATAATTGCTTAGATTTGTATCATCAGAGTTATTTAACCACCTAAGTCTAGCCTGATTTCTTATTTCTATTAGATTATGACATTCATTATCAAACCATGGCTTACTTTTTCTTGGTTTATGGTATCCTATACTTTCTTTAGCTGCTGATTCTATTGCATTACGTATGTGCTCCCAATTCTTATTTACGTCTGTTTCATTTATATTTTCATCATCATTTAAATCCTGCAAAACATCAAATCTATTTGACAGTTTAATTTGGTAATCTTTCTTAATTCTTTCATCAGTAAACTTTCCTGTATCAAATTTTAGAACTTTTAGATTTTGTTGCTTATGATTTATCACTGAGAGTCTTTCTCTTAATTTAGCAATTACTAAATAATGGTCGCTGGCACAGTCAGCACCTCTATGTGTACGAACGTCAATTATACTAGTATGCCTTCTCTTATCAATGAGAATATGATCTATCTGATTATGAGTTTTACCATCTGGAGAAGACCAGGTATATTTATGGATATCTTTATGTTTAAAAGTGGTACTTTTCACAATTAAATTCTTTGAGGTTGCAAAAGTAATCAATCTTATACCATTATCATTACTTAATTCATGAAGACTTTCTTTACCAATCGTGGGTTTAAATGTCTCTTCTTTGCCAATCTGTGCATTACAGTCACCTAACAGAATTTTCATATCATACTGAGAAAATTTATCAAAGACCTGTTCTAACTCTGTATAAAAATCATCTTTAGTATTATCATCTTTATCTTCCGTTGGTGCATGTATGTTTATTAAAATAATTTTACACCACCTACCCTGTAAAACTGCATATGATATCCTATCATTAATAAATTCTACTGTTTTAAGAGCCGAGACAATTCTATTATTTATGAAAAAGCCTGTTCCAAAATTATGATTTTCAGTACCACCATAGAAAAAAGTATAATTTTTAGTTTTACAATTCCCTTCTCCTAGCCACCTAACTTCCTGGACAGCTACTACATCTAATTTATACTTCACTATCTCATTAACTGTGCACTGAAATGCCCCAGGCCGGTAAAGGCTCAGAACATTCCAGGTGCCTAATTTAATATCCTTATTCCTAACGTGGATCTTATCCTTAGTCCAGGGACCTCCCAAAGTAGTCCCCACCCGGAGATCCGAACGGGGGACTATTTTACCTCCGGAATATTTTACCTTGGGAACATCCATGGCCTTATATTTCTGTTTCTTGACATGTCTTTTTACAGTGCAGAGTTGTCAGCTCTACGCCTAACCCCCAATATGAATGGAGGAACTACTACACAAGACAAACACAAACATATTAGACAGCACAATTACTACACAAGACGAACACAAACACATTAGACAGCATAACTACTACACAAGACACACACAAACACATCACAACTATAACACAATATAAACACACACACACCACAACTACTACACAATATAAACACACACACACACACACACACACACACACACACACACACACACACACACACACACACACACACACAAATCATTATTAACACATAGCATAATTAACACAAATTATTACCAACAAAAATTAATTTCAATAATATGTGCCAGATGAGTAGAGACACATATTTTTGGTAAATAAAAAGGCAAAATTTCGGTACAAAAACAGAGTCAATTTCGGGTTCAAAATCGGTAAATAAAATAAAATATCGGTGTTATAGCGGTGAAAAAATGGATGAAATGTGGTATATAAAAAGACATATTGGTTTTAAAATTGTGAAAATAATCCTAAATTTGATTTAAAAACTACACTTATTCCACAGAATTAACATTTCACTTCTAATAGCACATTTATGTAGTTATCAGAGTATTAAGTTTATTTCTGTGTAAAGGAGTCCATTTTTGCTTCTTCAATATTAACAACCTATATTATTAACCTATTTGACAATATCATTTAGAAAATATGACAAACTCATTGAATTCCATCCTACATAAGTACTTTGTATACAGCACAGTAAAAGTACTAGGGTTGAGAAAATAACAGACATACTTGGTAATTTGGAAATTTAAAGATGTTCAAAATACATGGTTATTACCGTAAATGTGGAAAAAAAAGGATCACCTTGCAACTACACCATTTCAGTCTACCCTATTTCCATATCCAAAAGTTCATGTCATATTAATGTTTTCACGTTTCTTTTTTCAGTCATAAAGTTATTACATGTGTGTACCCTGTAGTATTTGATAATAATTTACTAGAAACAATATTGGTACCCTTGACCCTCTGTACCCCCTACAGAAAGTGAAATATTTTGCATGGTATATCAACATTTTCAGTTGATTTTAGCTCACAGAAATGTGTTATTGTGAATTAAAGTACGTTTGTTACCTTAGCGTGCTACTATACCATGAAGAAGAAGAGCCAGAAGGCTTCATGCGAGTAAATCTAGCACCTTAAACAACATTCCACAACAGCAACTATAATTTTACATAGTTAGGTTAGGATTGTTAGGTTTGGTACCAATAGTTATTATCGACGTGTTCTTTCGCTATTTGAGTGTGTATACAAAGAATTTTAATAATAAAAAGGAGCGAAAGTACTCCGAAATGGGTTTTTGGCTTATGCAGGTCATATTTTGTGATCGAATATCTTTGTTATTTGTTTTCTGTGTGCTGGAACTAATTTTATATTACGCAAAACATCAAAATCTGTCAATTAATATAAATGTCAACGTAATTCTCGAGGGGGTATGGTGGGTAAATGGCCATGGCCGTATTTAGAGGGGGGTTTCTAGGGTTCAACCCCCCCCCCCCGAAATTTCTGACATGTTGGATTAATGGAAGTTCAGAAACCAAAATCTAACAAATTTAATTATTTTTTTTCGAAGCATCACAAAAATACATGGAGACAATGTTGAAACGATTGAGCTAGAATTTTCATATATTTAGAATTCTGAAACTTGAGTGAAACAGGATTTATTCTCGAAATCGTAGCCCACCCGCGACCCCTCCATTATCACTTCTGCTGTCATCTTTCCAGTGTTGCTCCTGTGTCACAAGGAATATAGACTGAAGATTCCCTTATGATTGTCCCAAAATTCCCTTTCCAGCTTTTAAATTACCTGTCCGATAAAGTCGAAAATCCCCCTTGATAGGAGTTCAAACCTACGTAGGATCTCCAGTTTTGTAGCATATTACGTTCGCGATTGAGGTTACAATCCATGCACCAGGCTAAGTTTTTAAAAAGAATAACTGGTTCCACACTTTTCAAAATTCCAAAAAATTAATTTTAAAGTCAAACAACAAAAACTTTATGACTAAAATTTCCATCTAACTTTTAAAGCTTTTCTCTTGAAGGTATCTAAAGTTTAATGACGAAGTATAATCATTGTGTTTCAGTACACACTGTATGAAACGGGGAGAAAAAAAACAACAACCCCTTGTGTTGTATATTCACTCATCTGCTGGATTGAGTAAGCCCCCTCAAGGATATAACAATAATATAATAATTATTATTATTAGTATTATTATTATGGAATAAAATTGTTTTATTATGAAATTTTAATTATTATTGTAGAATTATTGTTATTATTTCTATTATTCAAATTTCTGGCGATGCCCTTGGGAACAATTATGAATGAACCCCCCCCCCCCTCAAAATTTTTTCCTGCCTACGGCCTACACAATGTTTGGTGGGTAGATCAATGTCACCGATTGCTTGATGACTTACTCCAGGGGGTGCTCGTTGCTATGTGAAGTACATATGCATTATGTCATCTGGGAGGATCGGGTTTGATGGTGCTCGTTGCTATGTGCAGTAAGTTTGGTGCGGGGTACATTTAGCTACTAACACGTCGCAAAAATCGGAACAAGCAGGTTATTGATTTTGTCGCATTCGATATATTTTTATTGTATTATTTCTCTTGAAATGAGATTGTTTTGTTCATTCCACCTATAATCATGCCTAATTGTGCAGTAACAAGCTGTGAGAATTATAACCAAAAAACTAAAGGAAATGATATAAAGTATCATAGATTTCCAGCTGATAATCGTGTAAGTAAACAGTGGATTTGTGCTTGTGATCGAGAACATAATATTAATATTAAAAATGCAAGAGTGTGCAGTGCCCATTTTTGTAAAGAAGACTATGTGCGAGATCTAAGAGCAGAACTTCTGTGTTTGCCAACAAAGAAAGTACTGAAGCCAACTGCAGTGCCATCGCTAAAATTACACCATATTACTTCAGTACAAAATAATAGAGAATGTGGTGTAGCAAATTCTACTGAACCTTCCTCTTCAAAACATGAATCATTTTTAGGATGTGCTGATAAAGACTGTGGGGATGTACGCTACGAATGGTGTGAAATAAGGAAACGTTCCTTAAATAAGCTAAATACTATGTCACCGAAAAGAAGAAAAATAGACGTAGGTACAGAAACTGCTAGCAATGTGTAGTTGTTGGAAAACACTATTCATCGCTTACAGAAGAACAACACATGTTTACATAAAGAAATTAATAAGTTAAAGATTAAGAACAAGATCTTGCAACTTGCTTTAACCAAAAAAACTAAACAAGTTCAAAATCTTCAACATAACCTAACCGACAATGTAACAAGAAAACTCACGAATATCTTGGGGAAAGTGTTCAGTGACACTCAAATACAATACTTAGTACATGGTAAAACGAAATCCCTATGGACTAAAGATGATATAAGCAAAGCGTTGACTCTTCGAGCCGTTTAAAAAAAATGTTACGTTTATTTGAGAAATACAGTTGGTATACCTTTACCTGGACTTTCTACGTTAAGAAGATGGGTGTCGAATTCATTTCGTTGCCGGCCAGGTATATTAGGTGATGTTTTGCAATTGATGAAATATGTGTGAACTCTCTCTAATTGTAAATCACATTACACTAATAATTTGTTTAAAAGTTTGTTTTATTTAATTTCGTATTAATTATGTTCGGGTCTCTGAGTTCCATATTTTCGGAAATTTTACGTACAGTAGGATGAGGAAGTAGAGTGTAAGATTGGCATTTCATGCTACAAAATTTGTGTTGTGAATAAAACCCCAAACCTTGAAAACACAAGTCCACTTTGTAATTTCCATAAAATGTTAATTTTCGATATGAAATTGAGGTTGTACAAGTTACCGTGCTGATAAGTTACAGTTGTGTGAAATCGTTTTGCGTATAAAGGCTATAATACGTGTACGCGCAAGCGAAGAGCGAAAGTGTACAAATACTAGCCGAACCTACTCAAAACTGGATGCTAAGAACACCAAACCTAATTCACCTAACCTACTAATTCAAGCGTACAGGAAGGGATTTACGAACACAGAAAATTTAGCTCATTGACAATATTAAGCAAAGCCAAAGCGAGATGCAAAGGATTACACGGTAAGCTCACGTATAGTCAGGAGAATGTTGCCACTATTACTGCATTGTTTTGTTCTCAATTCCATATAATTTATATTCCTTTGCGGTGGACAAGCCAGGTAATGGTAAAAATCAAACAGTAATAATGCCTTTGAGGATAGGGCGTGAGATGTAGAAATTTCATGAAGTCCCTAACATGACAACGGCAATCTACTTCTGGCATACAGTCATATAGTACACATGTTCCGAAATCTTGTCATGCGGTTTTGTGTGTAATGAAGAGATTATCACCCAGCAATCTAAACTTGGGCCAAATTACGAATTCAAAGGACATAATTAATTCTTCAGAGAATAGTTGTTATATTAACTCTGTCCATTTAATTGATAATCATTAATTAGATTTAACTTGATGTTCACTGACATTAGGTTAATAATGTTGATAATTATATTTCTCCCTTTTACATGTGACATTTAGAACAGGTTAAGATAATATATCTGAAGCATAAATGAAAATATAGCAAATAAGGTACAAGAAATCACACTGAAGGACTGTACAAGGGTATGAATCGTTAAATAGTAAAATTTCATTTTTGGACTTTGTCTTGGATTTTCCTATTACATTTCCAAATACATTTTAGTCATCTATAACCAGGAAAAACTATTCTATATGCCGAGCTCGTGGCACAAGTATATAGTTCGTCAACTACACCACAAATAGCTTACTGTTTTAAAGAAAATTTTCCACGAAAGGAGAGTATGACATTCATTGTTTACACTGAGTAGAAAGGTACAAAATCATCCACATTATATTTGTGAAATATTAAATTGAACGAAGTAGTAAAACTTCATTAATGGGCATTATATTTATTTCATACAATGCTCAATATCGTGTACATAATGTTATAAAACCGGAATATACATTTTATTCAAGAAATGTAATTTCCTTTACTGTCGTTAGAAGGCAATTACCTGACATTTTACTATCTTGTCTTCGCGATTAGCCCAAAGTGGCAGAAAAGCGGAGTGAAACAAATAAACAAAATAAATCTATGAAACGATCATTTCTTTTTTAACTCTTTCATTCATGCAATTCTTCTTTAGCATGTTAAAATTATACTATACTATGATTATAGAATGAAGACATGGTAAATGAGAACATGCGCAACTATCTTTGTAACACATCGATCAGAAAGTTTGAAAAGTATGGATTTTCACAATATGTTTGCGAGTTTTCAATTATGTTACTACTAGTGCCTCCCCGGTGGCGCAATGGTAGCGTCGTTGCCTTGTAATCAAGGAATCCCGGGTTCCATACCCGGTGGAGGGACATAGTAGTTAGGATCCCACTTTAAACTGTAGATCCAGTCCCGATTAGCCTTTCTGTGCATAAAGTGGATTTGTTGAAACACCATCTCAATCAATCAGTCATATTACTAATCATTAAAGGAATGCCTCAATACCATCCCGAAGTTTCGATAATTAATAATCCCCATTCCTCAAAGTAATAAAACACTTTCCCTCTCTGAATCTCGCATAGAACTTATAGCGGCCAAGCCCCGAACGAACATAACCGAAGGGGCACCGAGCACAACCGATCCTCCCATAAGACTCGTGCACGATCGGCAATTTTCGGATGGCGCTACCTTATATATTAAGTTACCTTGGACTTACTCCACTCACTACCCTAGATAAACCTGCACTGTGGCGACTGAGATCCTATTGGCCCCTTTCCAGTCAGACAAATCAAACAAGAGACAAAGATCAACATTACAACACCTCAAATAACAGACTAGAAGTGAGCATGGCAGTATGAAAGTAAGTTTGCTTTTATATTTAAGAAAGCTCTTCTAGCATACGTGGACTGTTACAGTGTAAAATCTCACTAAATGCGGTCATCCTGGTTTCTTTACGATGAAAAGATGATACCAAAAGCTTCTCAGTAATTATAACTGAACCACCCTTGGTAAAATTTGCTGAGTTTAAACAAGAAAGCCAGCAAGGAGAGGGGGGGTGGTTTAGATTTGATGCACAATCCATGCAGATCACTCAAGAAAAGAATATCAACCTGGGGCAATTGTTGAAAAAAAAGCTATTATCGCATTTGACATATTAAGTTTGTAATGAAGGAAGGGTTGTGAATATCCTCAATTTTTTTCACCTTCTTAGTAAATTGTATGCTCTTCCTCATGGATCTCAGAGTTGGCTGAGTCTTCTTGTTTTAAATGCTTTGAGGATCAATGATTGTCAACAGTTAGAGGGAGAAAAAAAAAGACTTAGCAGAGATTGCAGCACTCCAAATAATTAACATATTGAAAGTCAACAAATCAGAAGGTTTTATCCATTAGGCAATTTTCTTCAAATCATGCTAAAATGGGTTGTTCTCAATAACAACAAAAAAGGTATATATTTCCATAATAAGGTTGAAAAGCGTTAAAATTTTGAAATAATTTGTGTGGTAGAAATTTGGTTACCAGTCACTTCCTCATGTGGGAACTTGGCTGCACATCATCTATTTAGTAACTACAATAACTACCGTAAATTTAGAATCATTTAGATATTTTTTTATTCAACTAAAATACTTGCTGAACTGCAATTGTATTGCATGCAAGCAAAATTTGATGAAGCATGTCAAGATGGCATAAAAAAACAATTTTTCATAAGTTGCACATAAACTGTATTGTACAAATAATTTAGTCAGATGAAGTCGGCTCAACCACATGATACAACCCTTCTAAAAAAATGCCACAAATTAATGCATAATACGTGGGTTGGAAATTTAATAGTGGCAACTATTAATTTACAAATGATACAAAAGAGAGACCTCTGTAAAATTTTTACAGCCCTTTGATGTAGTTGCCAGCAATGTGGAAGTCGTAATATTTCGGTACCAGTGCCTGTTCTGTTGATGGTTTGAATGGAGCTATCTAATGGATGAAGAATCTCTGGAACAGTTCGGAAGCTTCATCTTTTAATTAGATTTTGATTATTACCTAACAATTGGTTTCGGCCTGTAAGCATATAGTTAGTTTTCTCTTTGCTAACTTCCAAAACTATCTCTTTAGCTGCTTTCAAAAATATGTTAGCATTATTCTTAATTGTATTTACATCATCCCCCACTAAGTCTACATCATCTGAATATGATAGCAGCTGAGTCACAGCACTTAAATTTAGTCCTTCGTTACTTTCTCTTACCTTTCTAACAGCATATTCTAAGGCAAAATTAAAGAGCAATGGAGATAATGCATCTCCTTGTTTTAACCCATCATGAATTGTAATTCATAATTGGGAAAAGAGATATGCGGAACAGTTTTGCGGATAAAGTGAGTACTAGTTTCTCCATATCTATGAATTGTAAATTTGTCACACATATTTATACCCACAAGAATTTTACTTTCTGTTTCACTGGTGCATACTTTTATCATATTAACTCTTTCGCTGCGGACTTTTTCAAGCAAATGTGGCCTTCGCTGCGTAGTTTTTTTGAGGATTTTTCAGAATTTAAAAAAATTGTAAATAATTATTCTAGAACCCTACTACGTATACTACTTCTACAAAAGCAAATCATTTTTCTATATAAGTACACTTTAATGTAGATTTTAATGAAAAAATTATGCTTATGTTATAGTCTAGCACTGACAGGTAGCTTTGAAGTTCTTTTTTGTGTGGTAGATCTCAAAACTATGAACACCACCATTTACAGAATCACTTTCACATTCTGAACATGAATCTGTACCACTCAATAACACATCGTCAACACAGTCACTTTTTACATCTTCTCCAGCACTAATTACATTTGATCCACTAAATTCACAGTCCAAAATAACACTCAAAAGCTCTGTTACTTCTCTGTGATCTGAGAGTTTCAAAACCTTACGCGCTGCCATTCTTGTTTACATACGCCCGGTGGTACACGAAGTTCATTTGTTCAGAAAAGAAGCACGATTTGTCCCTGAAAACTAATTGAAACGAAAACCGCTAGATGGCAGCATCATCCAGTAATGCTTTCGTTATGGGGCGACTTCACTCGACACCAGCAGCGACGAGAATATTTCAAATCGACTGCAGTCGCTTTCCGTAAGTTACGCATATTGAACCAAAGCGACTCAGGTCGCTTCCCGCAGCGAAAGAGTTAACAAGCTTCTTAGGTATTATAATCTCGACTAATATACAAGGAGCATGTAAAAAAAAAAAGAGTCGATTGGTTATTACAGAGAATAAAATCAAGCAAGAAAATTTTTATTTTGATGCTATACAAGTGCATACTTTTCTACATAGTCGCCATGACGCTCCAAGCATTTTTGGTACCGTGGAACAAGTTTACGTAGACCCTCTGTGTTGAAATCTGATGCCTGAGATCTCAGCCAGTCGAGAACTGATTTCTTGAGAACTTCACTATCATGAAACGTTGCGAAAAAGCCACTTTTTGACATGAAGGAACAGAAAGTAATCACTTGGGACAAGATTGGGACTATATGGTATGTACGTTCCTATTGGAATTTGTGAAATGTCGCAACAGTAAGGTCATCTGTGTGTGGCCGGGTGTTGTCATGAATGAGCAGAATTCCAGAGCGTAACATTCCTCTTCGCAGGTTTTGGATGGCACGTCGTAGATTAGATAGTGCTTGGCAATACACATCTGCTGTGATGGTTCGTCCCGTTTCCAGGAGTTCCATGAGGATTACACCTTTTTGGTCCCAAAACACGGTTGCCATGATTTTGCGATGTGATGGTGTTTGCTTGAATTTCTTCGGTTTCAGTGAACCGGAGTGACACCATTGCATGGATTGCTGCTTTGACTCACCAGTGACGTAAGATATCCAGGTTTAGTCTCCAGTCAACATGTGAGAAAACAAATCATCCCCATCCTTCTCCAGGGTTGCTACGATTTTTTGATTATGAAATTCCCTGACACTTCCAGGTTTTCCAGTCCAAAAAAACGATGTCTGGAGAATAAGTCGGGTGGGGTAGGACGTCCCATCTTAATGTTTCCAAGTACGTTTTCACCACTTTGGCAACGTGGGGTCGTGCGTTGTCATGCTGCAAAATCACTTTGTCGTGCCTCTCGCTGTATTGCGGCCGTTTGTCCTTCAATGCTCGGCTCAAACGCATTGATTGCGTTCGATAATAAGCACCTGTGATTGTTTCACTTGGTTTTAACAGCTCATAGTACACGATGCCGAGCTGGTCCCACCAAATGCAGAGCATGATCTTGGAGCCATGAATATTCGGTTTGGCCGTCGACGTGGAAGCATGGCCGGAATATCCCCATGATTTTTTGCATTTTGGAGAGCATTCGATGAGCCTCAGCTGCAGTTTTCTTCATATTGAAACAAAAAAGTAGAACCTCCCGCAAATGGCGAGAATTTGGCTCGTACACTGACATTTTCAATCGCTAACAACTTCACGATGCACACACCACTCGACTAATGTTTGAATGGGGTTATCTTGAAAGAGGTCCAAGCTAACTGCGTGACGTCTGCGATCTGTTTCTTTCGACCGCTACTTCCTGTTGTTGCCACCTGTCGGAAAACGGCGGAAGCAAAGTTGTACACCTTGTATATCATCATGATCTTTTCTTTTGAACCTTGTGTTTTTCAATTAAATACATAATCCGTTAATTATTATGAATATTTACTTTCACAGCTTTCTTTTAGCAAATTTCATTCTACACACACAAGAACATGTGAAAATTCGAAGAGTAAAATGTAAAATTACAATTGGCATCAAATGTACTGGATGCTACAATCACATGTAACTAGCCTTCAGGCTAAAGTAACAGAGGTACATTTTTCAGTGAAATTTTTTACAGAAATTCAAAGGAGCCATAAACTTGCACAAGACCGAGAATGATAAGAATGAAAGAAACAAGTTTCTAAACTGATTTTTTTTTCCTGGGAGTGGAATCAGAAGAACCGAGTTTAGAAGTGGAAGTGAACTGCTTGTTCATTTTGCAGCTTTTTCTCTTGCAGACTCCAAAATGCACATAAATTCCAGATGTTCTGCAAAATTCCGTGACATTTCCCTGATTTTCCCCTGACAAACCAATTCCCTGACATTTCCCTGTTTTCTAGGTTTTCCAGACGTGTAGACGTTTTCCCAGCGGGCCAAAAAATCACATGGTGATTTCATTATTTTATCTTTGTGAGTGTTTGTCAACATTTCTGGCACCTACCTCGCACACAGTTTGCGATAACTCAGACTGTCTGTTACAATTCAGTGCAATGTTTTATCAGACACTTCAGGAAACTCTTTGCCTAGATCAGTAATGGTGAAACGGCAATTGGATCACACTTTCTCATCAACACATTGCATAAGATCGTCAGTCTGAACACTAGGCCTGCCGCTCTGCTCGTCATCATGAACATTTGAACTTCCTTCCCGAAAAGCACGGTACCATTGTCTTACCTTTCCTTCACTCATTACTGTTGGTCTGTAAATGGCACACAATTCCCGATGAATGTCAGCTGCACTCAGTCCTTTTGCTTTGAGAAATCTAATCACTAGAGCCCGGAAGTTTAGGCATTTATTTTCATTAAAATAGGCAGGCAAAAAGGCATTTATAATGTTGAAAATAGGCACTAAAAATGAAAAAAAGGCAAAATAAACCGAAAAAAGGCACATTTGGAAGTCGCTTACTTTTATCTATAATTTCTGGCAAAATGTTAAAATCTACATTGGGAAGAGCATTTCATTTTTCTCCATCTTGATTGCACATAACTACATTCAACATTCATTGATAGTCGTCTGTCAGAGAGAATGTTTTTCACAATAGAAAATGATCTTTCTACTTCGACAGAAGTTATTGGAGCATACATAAAACAAGCTAATGTAGCTGGACTCATTTTGGTAACAGCATTTTCACCTTTTAGAATATCACAAATTGTTTTCAATTCTTTCAAGTCATCATTTGCACTCACTACCCGTTTGCACTTTTCCACAACAGCTGACCCCTTTCTCCTGGCAATTCCATCATCTGCTGCATAGATTCCTCGTAGATTTTCACGGATGCCATAATTGTAATTGTCTCTGGCAATGCACCATAACGTGCAAAAATAAACTTGAATAGCACAGGAGTTTTTCCACTTGAAGAATTGAAGCTGCTTCATTTTCTGGAAGAGCATCTATCACCTCACATATTTTTTCAAGGTTGTTAGCATAATGTATAGCTGCTGATATCCAGTTTCCCCATCTAGTCAAGACTGGTTGCGGAGGTAAACTAAGCTCAGATGCAACTTCCTTAAATTTTCGGGTTCGAGAGGGAGATTTTAGAAATATCTTCTTTGTGTTCGAAATCAACCTGCCCACTTCAGCAGTCAATCATGCACAAGAAATGTGAACCGAAAGGCAATATCCTAACTGAGCATGAAATACTTTTTTCTCACACTTTTCTCCTTCAGCAATGTTGAAACATGCATGAGTTAAATATTACTTAAATAAGGCGAAAATGATTCACATAATAAACGAAAGAAAAATAAATGCCAACAACGTTTTTAGGGAGAAAAATAATTTACATACACTTTTTTTTAAAAAAAATGGTCAAATTTCATTGAAAAAGGCAAAAAAAAGGCATTATAATTAAAAATAGGCAAAATGAAATGGCTTCTAAAACATTCGAAACAACATAAAAAACGTATATCCGGAAAAATTTTATCAATATATGCAGTAGATAAAAAGAGGCATTTTGCCAAACTTCCGGGCTCTACTAATCACCGACCTCATCTCGCATATTGCGGGATTCTCTATTACAGCAGCCATTTCAACTTCCTGCTACTCGCACGTACGCACCTCCACACTGAGAAATATACCTCTGTTGCAGGGACGGAATATTAAAACATGCTTCCCTGAACGTGCAGCTTCGGTTGCCAGTCCCAAGTAAAAAATAATCGGCCCCTTTTTTTTTCAATGTGCCTCGTATTATGTAATTTATCTCTTTTGACTGAATCATATTCTTTTTTTAAATGAATGAATAGCTGATGACATTTTGATTATATTCCCACTTCTTCTCAAATGTCTGTCTAATGTGACAAATTTGATCTGTAGTTGATCTGTTACATTTAAATCCACATTGATAATCCCTTATAATTTCATTAGCATATGGGGTTAGTCTTGATAAAAGAATATATTTTATATGTTGTTCAGAGTAGAGAATTCCATGGTAATTATTGCAGCTCATGTTATCACTTTTTTTAAACACAGGAATAATTATAAATTATTTCCACTGTTGATGGATTTCTTCTTTATTGCATACTAGCTGATTGTCCGACATTGCCTGGGTATTTATTATCCCAAAATAATGAATTCTAACTATAGTGTAAAATGTAACTAATTTTATTTACAGGTAGGTATTTAAAAGTATAAGTACTGTATACAAATGTCATCATGAATATCACCAATTAGCTTAGCGACTCCAAAAACTATGGATTCGACACTAATGTAGATGTAGACAATTAATTTTTCACCCCCTCTCACCCGCATGCCGATAGGTAATGAACTTGGAGTTGAGAGGCATGAGAATGTCACTATTCATCTTAGCAACCCAGAAAACTATGGATTCCACACTAATATTGGTCGTTTTATGTCACCCCTTCCCACCCTCACCCCTAGGGGTGCCTTGGAGTTGAACAGCATTCTGAATGTCACTATTCATCTTAGCGACTCCGAAAACCATGGATTCCACACTAATATCGGTCGTTTTATATGTCACCCCCTTCCCACCTCCAGCCTTAGGGGTGCCAGGGGTGTCTTGGAGTTGAGCGGCATAGGGAGTGTCACTAATCATCTTAGTGACTCCGAAAACTATGGATTCCACATTAATATAGGTTGTTTTATATGTCACCCCTCTTTCCACCTCCAGCCGTAGGGGTGCCAGGGGTGTCTTGGAGTTGAGTGGCATAGGGAGTGTCACTATGCATCTTAGCGACCCCAACAACTATGGATTCCACACTAATATCGGTCGTTTTTTATTATTTTTACATGTCACCCACACACACCCCCACGGATGTCTTACCCCTACAGTATTTCTTTCCAGATTGCAAGTGATATGTGTACCAAGTTTGTTTGAAATCGCTCCAGACATTCGAGAGTTATGCCGGAACAAAAATACACACACATACATCCATTTTTATATACCGGGTGTTTCTAAAATAACTCATTTTATGGAAAACATGACATCTGCTTTTGCTTTTAGGTCTAACTGAAAGATGCTCACCATAGAAGAAAGAACCAGTATTGTTTGCTGGAGACTGGCTGGCCAAACCTTTGCAGCCGTCCAGGACAGGTTTCAGCAACGATAGAACAAGGAGGCACCAACGAGGGAGAATATCAGTCTTCTGATTAACAAATTCAAGACGATGGGGAGCGTCCACGATGTGCAACATCCAGGTCGTCTGCCAAACACACAGAAACATATCCAGACCATTCGTGAGGCTATTGAAAGGAGCCCTACTGCATCTACTCGTCTGCTAAGTCTGGAGCATCCAGAGATCTCTCACACCAGTGTGTGGTGCATACTGCGTTATACCCTTAAAAAAAGGGCCTATCATGTGCAGGTACTGCACCACATGGAACCCGAGGACTACGCCACAAGGCAGGAGATGTGTGCGGATCTACTTGACAGTGTTGCGAATGAAAACCTAATGGACAATGCACTCTTTAGCGATGAGTCAACATTCCACACCTGTGGGATGGTGAACCGACATAACACCCGTATCTGGGCATATGAGCAGCCACATGAAACAATAGAGTGGAAAAGAGCAATGTCAAAAGTTAATGTGTGGTTAGGGATCATGAAAGGGAGGGTGTACGGCCCGTTCTTCTTTGCAGAGGACACAATTCAATCCAATGCATACCTGGACATGCTTAGCTCTTCTTGGAACCTCAGTTGCTAGTGGGTACTGTGTTCTACCAATAGGATGGTGACCCTCCCACTTTGCTCACATTGAGAGAGATTATCTGGACGAGACATTTCCCGACCGCTGGATTGGACGAGGTTCACAACGGATATGGGCACCAAGATCACCAGATCTCACACCCTTGGACTTTTTTTGCCTGAGGTTTTATGAAATTGCAAGTGTACAAAGTCAAGATCAACTCCGTTGAACAACTCAAAGGACGAATTATTCAGGCTGTGAATAACATTACAGCACAAATGCTGGAAAGGGTTTTTAAGGACTGTGTCGACATGCAGGGTGGCCATGTTGAACTGAGGTGAACGTAGATTTAGTGGGACTGTGTATTCTGTCTGTGATTGTCTTTCTTTCATTAAATGGGTTGTTATTTTAGAAACACCCTGTATACAGATTAAACAAATTAATTTATGAATTTGACATATTAATGAATTCCCACCATATTTAATTAACTCAGCTGGTATTAAATCAATGCCAGGTGCATTGTTATTCTTTAGCCTTGTAATAGCATCTTTAAATTCAGTCAAGTTAGGTTCTGGAACTAAAGGTTCTGCTGTGTGTACTTACAGTCGGGACACGCTAGCAACCAGCATGGAACCACCCGCTCTGGTAGTGATGCGCCGTTGCCGGATTGACCTACTTCAGGATTTTCGCGAGCCCACAGAGACACGTGTAGGATTAAACATCTGGTTAAACAGTCAACAACGGGACCCTTCCATGGTTCACATTCCGACTCTTTTCCTACTTAAAGGAACAACGTTAACTACTTCTGTTCTTTCATTCATTTTTTATGTTTTTACATACAGGTAGCTCGAAGCATTAATAACACATGTACCAAATGTATCATTAATGTTTAGGAAATCGAGCAATTGCCAAGCATTTCGTTGTAATTTGTTGAACTCTGTATTGCCAGAACCTGTATTGTCATGTAGCTTCCAAAATTAACTCACTGAACGTGGCAACGCAGAAAACTCCCAGCCACATGGCAGCCAACGAGGAGACAGAATTTGGTCACGTTCTGCGTTCTGATTGCACACCGCTTCTTATTGTGGCCCGACTTTAATTTACTTCTGATTTATCTCCTACATGAACATTTAAAAGCTCATTAAAGTAGTTCTTCCATCTATTTAAAATATTGCTTGAGTCGGACAAAAAATTGCCGTATTTATCTTTTATCAAGTTTACTTTAGGTTGACACCCCTATCTAAATTCATTTACAACTTTATATAAATCTCTGATATTTTTATTTTTGCTGTTTGTTTCAATTTCGTTAATTTTGCTTTTCAAGTAATCTCTTTTTTTACTTCTAAACGTGCGGTTAACTTCTCGCTTTATTCTATTATAATTGCTTAGATTTTTATCATCAGAGTTATTTAACCACCTAAGTCTAGCCTGATTTCTTATTTCTATTAGATTATGACATTCATTATCAAACCATGGCTTACTTTTTCTCGGTTTATGGTATCCTATACTTTCTTTAGCTGCTGATTCTATTGCATTACGTATGTGCTCCCAATTCTTATTTATGTGTGTTTCATTTATATTTTCATCATCATTTAAATCCTGCAAAACATCAAATCTATTTGACAGTTTAATTTGGTAATCTTTCTTAATTCTTTCATCAGCAAATTTTCCTGTATTAAATTTTATAACTTTTAGATTTTGTTGCTTATGATTTATCACTGTGAGTCTTTCTCTTAATTTAGCAATTACTAAATAATGGTCACTGGCACAGTCAGCACCTCTATGTGTACGAATGTCAATTATACTAGTATGCCTTCTCTTATCAATGAGAATATGATCTATCTGATTATGAGTTTTACCATCTGGAGAAGATCAGGTATTTTTATGGATATCTTTATGTTTAAAAGTGGTAATTTTCATAATTAAATTCTTTGAGGTTGCAAAAGTAATCAATCTTATACCATTATCATTACTTAATTCATGAAGACTTTCTTTACCAATCGTGGGTTTAAATGTCTCTTCTTTGCTAATCTGTGCATTACAGTCACCTAACAGAATTTTCATATCATACTGAGAAAATTTATCAAAGACCTGTTCTAACTCTGCATAAAAATCATCTTTAGTATTATCATTCTTATCTTCCGTTGGTGCATGTATGTTTATTAAAATAATTTTACACCTCCTACCCTGTAAAACTGCATATGATATCTTATCATTAATAAATTCTACTGTTTTAAGAGCCGAGATAATTCTATTATTTATGAAAAAGCCTGTTCCAAAATTATGATTTTCAGTACCACCATAGAGAAAAGTATAATTTTTAGTTTTACAATTCCCTTCTCCTGGCCACCTAACTTCCTGGACAGCTACTACATCTAATTTATACTTAACTATCTCATTAACTGTACACTGAAATGCCCCAGGCCGGTAAAGGCTCAGAACATTCCAGGTGCCTAATTTAATATCCTTATTCCTAATGTATATCTTATCCTTAGTCCAGGGACCTCCCAAAGTAGTCCCCGCCCGATTATATAAAGGTGTAAATGAATTTAGAAAGGGGTGGCAACCTAAAGTAAACTTGATAAAAGATAAAGACGGTGATTTTCTAGCTGACCCAAGCGATATCCTAAATAGATGGAAGAACTACTTTAATGACCTTTTAAATGTTCATGTAGGAGATAAATCAGAAGTAAATGAAGTGCACACAACAGGACCTTTAGTTCCAGAACCTAACTTGACTGAAGTTAAAGATGCTATTAAAAGGCTAAAGAATAACAAAGCACCTGGCATTGATTTAATACCAGCTGAGTTAATTAAATATGGTGGAAATTCGTTAATATGTCAAATTCATAAATTAATTTGTTTAATATGGAATAAAGAAGAAATCCCTCAACAGTGGAAAGAATCCAAAATTGTTCCTGTGTTTAATAAAAGTGATAAAATGAACTGCAATAATTACCGTGGAATTACTCTACTCTCAACAACATATAAAATATTATCTAACATTCTTTTAACAAGACTAACCCCATATGCTAATGAAATTATAGGTGATTATCAATGTGGATTTAAATGTAACAGATCAACTACAGATCAAATTTTTCACATCAGACAGACACTTGAAAAAAAGTGGGAATATAATCAAAATGTCCATCAGCTATTCATTGATTTCAAAAAAGCATATGATTCAGTCAAAAGAGATAAATTATATAATATATTAGTAGAGTTTGGAATACCTAAGAAGCTTGTTAGTATGATAAAAGTATGCACCAGTGAAACAGAAAGTAAAATTCATGTGAGTATTAATGTGTCTGACAAATTTACAATTCATGATGGGTTAAAACAAGGAGATGCATTATCTCCATTGCTCTTTAATTTTGCCTTAGAATATGCTGTTAGGAAGGTAAAAGAAACTAACGAAGGACTAAAATTAAATGTTGTGACTCAGTTGTTAGCATATGCAGACAATGTAGGCTTATTAGGGGATGATATAAATACAATTAAGAATAATGCTAAAATATTTTTCAAAACTGCTACAGAGATAGGTTTGGAAGTTAACAAAGAGAAAACTAAATATATGCTTACAGGCCGAAACCAACTGTTAGGTAATAATCAAAATCTAATTATTGATAACAACTCATTTGAACCAGTTTCCAAATTCAAATACTTAGGAGTAATATTAACAAGTGAAAATTATATTAAAGAGGAAATAAAAACTAGGCTTAATTCAGGAAATGCATGTTACTTCTCTCTTCATAAACTTTTGTCTTATCGTTTAATATCTAAGAAACTAAAAGTTCAAATATACAAAACAGTAATTTTGCCTGTAGTATTATATGGGTGTGAAACTTGGTCCCTTACATTGAAAGAGGAACATAAATTGAGAGTATTTGCAAATAAGATCCTTAGGAAAATATTTGGACCTAAAAGGGATGAGGAGACAGGTGAGTGGAGAAGGTTACATAATTTGGAACTACATAATTTGTATTCATGTCCAGATATTATTAGAATAATTAAATCAAGAAGACTTAGGTGGGCAGGCCATGTGGCACGAATGGGAGAGGAAAGAGGAGTTTACAGGATTCTTGTTGGGAAACCTGATGGTAAGAGACCTGTAGGAAGGCCAAGACGAAGATGGAGGGACAACGTTGAGATAGACCTAAAGGAAATCGGTAGGGATGGAAAAGAGTATATAGATGTTGATCGAGATATGGACAGATGGAAGGCCTGTGTTGCTGCAGCCATGAACCTTCAGGTTTAAGAAGGCTAGAGAGTTAGTTAGTTAGTTTAATTGGGTAATCTTTCTTAATTCTATCATCAGCAAATTTTCCTGTATTAAATTTTAGAACTTTTAGATTTTGTTGCTGATGATTTATCACAGAGAGTCATTCTCTTAATTTAAGAATTACTAAATAATGGTCACTGGTACAGTCAGCACCTCTATGTGAATGAACGTCAATTATACTAGTATGCCTTCTTTTATCAATGAGAATATAGTATGTAGGACCACATAAATTTATTCACTCAATGAAAGTATACATGATTAGTTTAATGACTTAAGTGGGACAATCAATGGCCAAACTATACATTTTGAAAAAGGAACTCATAGAGATTAAAATGAATATCAGTCTTGACAAAATAGAGGTCTACTTGCTGTATTTATGACTAGCTCTTGGAATATCAAACAAGCTGCGTCGGCTGGCATGTAGCAACAGCATTGCCAGGTATGTAGAATTTTACACTTTGAAGTCAAATTTCAGTGAGAAATTATAATTTATGATTTTCCATGTAAATATATGTTACCGTACCTTGGCTGTACACTTTAAGGCCATGTGGAACAGTCTCCACGGGATCTTCCCAAGCTCTTTCCCCATGGCAGTGTTGACAACTTAGCTCTCTTGGTGCCAGATCTGGCCCTTTCTAGCACTCATTTGGCTGCGAACTAGGGTACCTGCCCCTGTTCACCACTATGATGCCATCTCCGGTTCCGGCCCACACGGACCAACTTTTGCATTGATTATACATTTTAACAATACATAGGAATAAATGTCTACAAAATGAAACTTGTGAGAATGCACAAGACTACACCAGCAACACCATTTCTGTGTTAAAAAGTACGCACGTAATGCCACAATGTGGTATCTCATCTCGAGTGTGCACAGTTTTGCTTAAAACCGTGATATTAACATTTCTGTTGTTTGGCATGGAGATAGGAATGCTGCGTCAAACTTATCTTTTTAATTATTTGAAATAGTATAAGGGGAAACGCCACGTCACATCTCATCATGCAAGTGTATAACTCCACAGTCAGGCAACCAGAATATTTACATATGCTGTGTAATCTCAAGGAGAAAAGGGGGAGGGGTTGGCAGGGGTCACAACCCACCATTTGGCCCAGTATTCCTACAGAAAAAAAATCAAAGGCAGGAAAAGATGACAATATGAGGGCTGACTACCAAAAGAGCATACGTAACCCCCTGTTTTTTCTTCGAAAATCCTGGACATGCCTCTCTATACATCGCTTGATTTCACACACACACACAAAAAGACATCTAATGGCAGGAAATTTCGAAGTACTATAAATTCCATACTAGAGTTGATATTCCAAAGCAAAAATAAATATATGGGTTCTTATATTTCTCCAAGGATGTCATGTAACAAATTTCATCCAATCTGACCTGTTGGGGTGGATACTCCTGGACAACCTTGTACGAAATGACCAATAACCCTGCAGCACTGGTGACACAATACAGTAAATTATAAGCATCATAACCTACACGAAGTAAGGTCCAATAGTACTGTCATGCTCATTTTAAATCCTTATACTAAAATTTCCTTCACCTACCTTTCTCCACAATCTGCCACACTGCCACCTTCCACTTCATCAGGATTCTCTCCACTATACTTCATGTCTTCATCTTCACTTAAAATTAATTCACTATTGTCACCGTACTCAGCTGGCATTTCATTAACAAATTGTCCATGGTCACCTGGATAATATCCTTCACTTTTAGGAATATTTTCTCCAATAAAAACTTCCTGAGTTTTGTCTTCGAAATGAATCCAACTATCATCACTCACACTTTCCACTTTACAAACTGAAGTTTCATTCATGTTCTCAGTAGATAGTTTGATGTCAACAGAAGAATTCTGTATGCACTCATTAGATGGTTTGATGTCAACAGAGATATCAACATCAGGAGGCTCCTCGAATGATTCTGTTTCAGTCTTGATACACGACTCATCCGGAAGCCACACATTCTCCACAGATGTTTGTTCACAAACTAATGGATCAGCACTTTCTGTTTCAGACTTTATGAGCACTTCCACTGGAGAGAAACACGTATCAGACATCGGAGCAGCCAAATTTTCTTGACTATCATCAGACCAGGATGCAGAAGCCATCTGAAATACACATGCAGTGTGGATTAAAATCCTTATCTTTAATTTATTTTTTTATTTTACTTTTTTAAAAGAAAACAAAAACCCACAAACATCTGCACACTGTAAGCCTTAGACTTTCTAAAAAAAGGGGGGGATGTGAGGGTTGATACACCCTATTGGATACAGGGACAAAGAAAATTGGCTATAACCAGATCTAGCACCTCGGCAGAATACTTGAAGTAATACAGAAGACAGTCAGCATGTTCCAATGGAGCAATCTAATATAACGGTGATAAATATTTTTTTGGTTCATTTTGTCCATGCTGCATCTGAATATTTCATGGTGCTCCAAGACAGAAAATGCATAACAATAATTGCACTTACAGTACAACTTAGAATAAATATTAGTTTAGTTTATTTGCGTCCAAGGACTACCAGTGTGTACAAATTACAGTACATGGTAATATAGGACATGTCAATACTTACATTACAATACAATACTACATTAATAGATTTTACAAATACAAAATACATAGCCAAAAATTGTAAAAAAATTGAGTCTTACTCTGGTATTATATCAAAATCACAAAAAAAATATAACATGAGAAGATATAGAACATTACAGCATACTTCTAGGTGATACTAATTATCCACCTTCATTTGACATTTAAATTTACAAGAATAATATGTTATTATACTACATTATATACATTTTGTCTTTTGTAAAAGTTGCTTTAATGCATTCAGCTATAGAATAAAAAACATGCTTCAGAAGCATTGATTTTATCTTGTGCTTGAATAACATCAATTTTGGTTCTTTCCTCACATCTTGTGGTAGTTTATTGTAGAGATCTATGGAAGAGTTTAAGGGACCTTTCTTATATAAGTTAAGACGGCAGTGTTTTATGTGAAGTTTGTCTTTATTTCTTGTGTTTAGGCCATGTATTTCATCATTTGTGGCAAAGTTGGAAATATTTTGCTTAACATAAATTAAGCATTCATAAATGTATATGCAGGGGAGAGTTAACACATTAAGTTTACAGAAAAGAGTTCTACATGAATAAGTTTCCTTTACTCCAGCTATGATTCTTATAGCTCTTTTTTGAAGCATAAAAAGGACATTGGAGTGGCCCTTGTTACCCCAAACCATAATCCCATATCTTATAACTTGACAAGTTTAAAAACAAGATGCTGCAAATAGCTGTTGCGCAGCTCACACCACATTTCCCCATTCCACTCTTCGGAGCGACGTTGGTTCACAGTGTTGCAACCTGGAGGGAGGGGAATGGTCTGAGGATTTTCAACGAAATTTGTATTTGCTTTTTCCTGGGCTGTTTTCTACCTGTTTGAGAACAGAACTTCAGCTCACCTTTCGCCAACGACTCTTTTCCTTCTTTTAAAACTTGAACTCCCCGATGGTGCAGTGGTAGTGTCGTCGCCTTGTAATCAAGGGATCCCGGGTTCGATTCCCGGTGGAGGCACATAGTGGTTCGGATCCCACTTTAAACTGTACGCCCAGTATCGATTAGCCTTACTGTGCATAAAGTGGACTTAAAACATCAATCTAATCCAATTCTTTTAAAACTTGAGAAACCATCCATTTAGATACTTCCGTGGTGCCGCTTGTGGACTCGACAACTTTATACTTAAGTTTATGTAACTCCTTCTGATTTCGCAAATATGCTGCAACATTGTAAATCATTTCTCTGGCCTGTCCTCTAACAGGCTTCCAGAGCAGATTGTGAATTTCGTTGGACCAGGCATGATTTGATTTTTGCATTTCAAAAATATGCAACCTTGAGTAAAGAGCAAGAACATTTCAGTGCTTTAAACAAGAACACACGCAAGCATGTTATCAGATTGCCTTCTCGTAGTGATTGTTGTACGATAAACAAAATAACTCCCACCCCATTCAGCTTTAAAACAAAAAAAAACAGGCCACTGCTCGATGTTGCATTCAGAAAATTAAGTCATTCACCCAGTAGTTTATCTTCGTTATAAACGTTAACGCGCGTGCGTAATACTACAGTTTACGATCCGCGCACTGCTCGCATTTTCAAAGACCGGATTAAATCAAATGAACCACTGATAAACTGATATGAGCCGGCACCGACAATCTACACAGTAAAAATAGTTTCTCATATTTGTTTTAGCTTAATTTTGCTGAGTTGGCACCACTCGTAGTGTCAAAACCAGACTAGTACGTAGAAGAGTGGTGGGGAGGATGACGTAATAGGAAGTGCTCCGCAGCGATCTGCGCATATCGGGACTTAACTTGTCAGGCTATAGTAAAGCATCAAAGCTTGCCATATAAAGGCACTTTACAGTTTGGGTGCTTGAGATGTCTACCATTTCTCGAATTTAATTTTGAGTGTAGCATGTTTATGTGTTCTGTATAGCTAAGGTGTTCATCCAGAATGATACCCAGAAATTTTGAATTTTTTTTAGGCTCTAGTTGTGTATTCCCAGATAATAGATTGAGGCTTATTTGGTTTCTGGTTTGGATTGTAGCAAATGTAATGTAATTTGTTATTAATTTACTACAGAAATGTTCTAATCTCATAATTATTGCATGTTCAATAAATTTTGAGAAGACTGAGAGTTGCAAATTGGGCCTGTAATTTGATAAATCCTTTGGGTCATTCTTCTTCAGTAATAGTTTAACAACAGCTACCTTTAGCCTGTCTGGGAAAATACCCTGTTCAATGGAATTGTTTATTATATGTAGTAATGGTTGACATAGGAACTATAACATTTCTTAATTAGGAAGTCTGGTATTTCATCAATACCAAAAGATCGTTTGTTTTTTATACGCCTCAAGATTATATTTAATTCCTGTGCAGTAATGGGGGAAATGAACAAGGATTTGTCATTTACTGTTATGTGTGTAGAACATTCTTATGGAGCAGCCATAAACCCATTCCTTCTATTTGGAACTGAATTTACAAAATACTCATTGGAAGCATTCGCAACATTAGAGGGATGTTGGACTTCTATTCCATTAATGCATATCACCATATTATTACATAAAGATTGGTGTTTTGTTGATGCATTTCTTATAATTTACCACATTATTTTACATTTATTGTTTGAATTATTGACTTTACGGTCATTATGATTAATTTTTGATTGGTGGAGTACATTTTTATATATTTGCTTATACCTCTTGTAATATTTCAGAAAAGATGGACTGGGGTTCACCCTACTTTCAGAATGGAGAATTTTTAATTTTCTACTTGAGATTCTGATTCCATTTGTGACCCATGGTTTACACTCAGTGGATATATTTTCTTGTTTAGGTGGAAAACATTCATTGTGTAACAAGATAATTTTGTTTAGAAACAGATTAAATTTTTCGTTTGTGGAAGGTAAATTATAAATATCTTCCCAATTTTCCCTGTTTAGTTTTCCAATAAACATGAGTATAGAACCTTCATCATATTTACCTTTTTTGCATTTTTAGTGGCTTTCTATGATATTCAGTAGCTTCTCTTTTACATGTGAAACATAAAAATTGTGCTTCACGGTCGGAGAAGTGGACTGATATGTTTTCACATTGAAACTCTTTTCAGTGTACACTTATTAACATGTGGTCTATGAGGGAGAGTGTGTCTTTCATTATGCACATGGGTGTAGTTACATGTTGCTTTAGGCCAAAAGTGTTTATTGTGGCTTCAAAGTGCAGTTTTCGTCCTGTATTTTTTAGAAAATCAATGTTTAGGTCACCACATACCACAATTTCACATGTAAAATTTTTAATTCATCTAACAATACTGACAGATTTTTTATGAATATTGTATAGTCTGCATCAGGTGTTCTGTAACAACATACTATTATTAAATTATATTGTGCAAGACGTAGAAGACTAACTTCAAAATGTCTTTCTATAGGTTTCACAGTTTTGGGGACAATTTGATAGGCAATTATATCATTTTTTGTAAATATGCCTGTTCCCCCTCGTTTTATTAGAGACCTTGATGAAAAACTAGCTAGGTTGAAATTTGGAATTTGAAGGTAAGTAATTTCATCTTTGGACAGTCAGTGCTCAGTAACACACAGTACATGTGCATCTAAACATTCATCGGTTAGGAGCATCTCTAAATCTAACACTTTGCCTGTAATACCTTGAATGTTTAGATGCACAATATTGCATTGTATAACTCTCTTCTTCATTTGAGAGAAACTATTGCGTTTAAGACCTTGTTCCTTAGGTTTAACATTTACAATATTTGTTGCATTTTTACATTTTACAATAAAAAAATCATCTTTAAGTTTGCCGGAACACTCCTTATTCTATTGGATGTTCGTGTAGATGGATCTTTTTGTTTTTCATTAACTCTTTTATCATTTTCCACTTGCTTGTCTTTTTCATCTTTTCTCACTTCACTGCATTTTTCACCATTCATCACAAGACAGACTTTTCCGCTATTTACCACATCATGCAGGGGGCAGTTGCTACAGAGCTAAACTAAAGTTGAAGGAAAAAAAACCCAGAAGAACTTAAAATTGGGGTTCCAGTGTGTGCGCGTGATCTGATTTTATTATGTAAAATATAAAATAGCTATGAACGACCTTCTAGGACTTTAAAATGCAGTGTTTTGATCTTCTAGACAAAGGTTTCCACCAGGAATGTTGTTATTGTTGTTATATAAAAAAAAACTACACTTGTCCTACAAAGTAGCCTTTCAACCTCCTCATTTTACAAAGTTCCTGATGAACACTCATGTTACAAGATTGAAAAGTTGAATGTGGTGTTTTTTATTACCCACTCTAGGTATGGCTTTTATTACTATTTCATTATGATGAGTGCATTAACACATACTTTTATCAAGAAGGTAAGGTAAAATATAATGAACACATGCAACATATTATGTAACTTAATTGAATTTCAAATATTTCTTTAAACATGGCAATTTCTTGTTCTGATGATTACATATACTCCATTCCTTATGTATTTCAAAATAGTTTTACAATGAGGTCCATGCCACACAAAAAATGATTTGCTGTGCAAAACAGGAGAGAATAGTGTAATATGAAACACAATTTTATTCACAAGAACCCTGATACTTACATATCCCTGTCAAAGTAGTTCTTCAAGAAAGTATACAGGATTCCATTATTAGTAATGTAAAAATAATACTTTCTATTCATTACAAATACATCTATTACCACCCCAAGAACAAATAAGATTTGACTGCATATTTTAGTACGTCACAACTTCAAGCAAAAAAAATAACTTTACCTCAAAGCCCATCTCCCCTCTCTGCTTCTCTTCTGCAGATGATGGGATTTCCTTCAGAAGGTTTTCCGATTCAGAAGACATGTTATGGAAGTCCTGCCAAGATTCTCTAGCTTGTCTATGAACGGAGAGCACACGAACTCTGGCACACTGTCATCCTCTGAAACCTAGAATGAAGAAAACTGAAGTCATAAGTAGGGTAGGGTTGGGACATGGGTATTTAGACACTGAATAGCTAAACAAAATTTGGGTAAATACTGGGTATTTATTAAAATTTTAGTTATCTACCAAGAGCCATCATAGCTCAGTTCATAGAGCATCTGGTTATAACTCGGAAGATCTAGGCTCATCTCATGGCAGGTGATCTGCACAAGGTAATTTTCCAGTCATTTCCCTGTTTCTGCATGACTGAGGTTCACCCAGCCTCGTAAAAATGGGTACCTGGGGGCAACCCTGGAGGGTAAAGGCAGTCAGGCAATCACAACTATGGCCACGATCAAGAATATGTGGAGCTCTATAACTCCACATCACACCATGTGCCTTCACAGCATGTGTGCACAATACACAGGGATAACTTTGTCTTTCTTTCATTTTTAGTTATCTACCTCAAAAGTAGATACAAAGCTTTGTATATTTCTATTCCTATTATATTTTGGTGATTCCAGTATTACATATTGCACATCCTCACTTCTCTAGCTACATGCACATCTCTTATTCAGGGTGGCCACTCTTGGACCAGGATAAAATTCAAGTATAATTTCTGGTTTAAGGCGAACTTTCCAAAAAATCAAGGGTATAAGCAGATGTTTTCTCTATTTCAACATTATATATTACCACCTCTCACCCCCCATACAAATACATGGGCCATTTCATAAATAATGCACAGTGTGGCAACACTGCAGAGTGGATGATGCAACAGAAGTAAGACTGGCGTCATTTTACATAGAGGGCATGACGCAGCCAGCCGTATGTTTGTGAGCTCTAGACTTTACATAGCATGACTGAGACGGAGTGGAAATGGAGGCTGCAGATGTCTCGGGTACTATTACAATTGACGATCAGAGGTCGTACATTAAAATTGAAACCTTACGTGGCAAAAAACAGACAGAAATCTACAGAGCGTTACTGGAAGTGTGTGGTGAGTCAACACTGAACCCTAGTACAGTGTCTCGTTGGTCAACTTCAAGTTACGGCTAACCAAATGGGAGTTTCGACTTTTTCTTCTACTATGACATAGTTCAACGTGTCCTTTTCTACGTCATTGGATGTTTCATATTCCCAAGAGAAGGAATAAAAAAAAAATGGTCCCATAAAAATAACGCATTTCTCCTTGCCTCCTACGGTCATCCTGGCAGTGTTGCCAAACCTGATGTGCATAAAAGAGCTAAAATTTCACCATTAATAAAGCTAAATATGACTTTCAAGGAGCTAGATTAATGAAGGCTGCATAAAGTGCCTCCTAGGGTAATTTTAGGTGTCAGAGGGATGGGGGCTCTGCTATTACCGTTAGTTTTAAAGTGATGACAATTTATTCTTAGTTTTCACCACCTAGATTTGGCGACATCATCCATCACAATAATCCAATAATGCTCGTATGAAATCGAAAATAAAGGATTCCCGGATAACAATATTGTCATCTCCATCTTACGTACAGCACAATTTTATAAAAATAGCTGGGGAGGAAAGAGGGGTTGGGTGACGCAGCCTATATATATATATATATATATATATATATATATATATATATATATATATATCACGTCACATGCAAAATGTACGCTCATGGCAAAAATTGGTCTTTATGGGCCATTGCCAGTAGTGGCATCATAGTGGGGCAGAGGGTGAGTGCCACAGTTCACAGCCAAACGAGTGCACGAAAGAGCCAGATCTGGTTCCAAAAGAGCGAAGTTGGCAAACAGTAATCGGCAGCTGCCCCAGCGAGAAAGGCCTAGGGGAAATTGTCCCTCCCCCCCTTAAATGGCATATGTACACACACACACACACATAGCTGGCTTTTCCTCCTCCTCACCAGTTCCATGTAGAAACAACAGCCAACGGAAGGGAAAAGGAATATATCTACCTCTATCTTCCTTGCCCCCCCCCCCCCCCCTGTAGTGATTGAAAGGTCATGGTTTCAAGTGCTCCAGTCTATCTTCTATATGATTTCATTGTAAATCCTCTGAAGAACTCGGGCAGGGTGAAATTTGTGCAGTACTTATGTTCTCTGTATTTACACCACAACTTTTTACACGTTGTACAATGTGTATGTATAATATGGGATGCATTTTTAATATTTATGAAATGGGAACTTATTATGTAGAGACAAAAATGTTATGCTTTTTAGTAGTGTTTAATTTAAATAGACTAATCTCTTGGCCTCCAATGAAAACAATTGGGTTAGCTAAACAGTCATAAATACAGACATATTTATTTAGGCAAGAGAACATCCATTCTTGTTGTTGTTGTTGGTTAGGTTTATTTTACTTCACTTTTCTGCCACATTTGGTTATCACGAAAATGGGGATGAGAGTGATATACGATGGAATTGATGAAGGCTGAGATTCGAACACGTGACGAGCATGCATTCTTGTTCCTGTGTGTTGTACAGTCACGGACACTGCCGGTTTGCAATAACTACCTTGACTTTCAATGGAATAGTTACAAGCCGGCAGTGTCCGTGACTGACTCTGTAGTGAATAATGAAATCATTTGGAATGAAAAATTTATTCCAGAATTCAAAAAAAGCCAAATGAATATTATTGAAGAAACTACAAAAAGGTGTGTATTGTTACCTGTTTATCCTTTTAATATATTGAATATTTGCCAGCTCCCATCACTTTTTCTAGCTGTATAGATTTAATCGCGACAATGTTAGCATTGGTCTTCCATCACTTTACCTAACTTCTGTCATGACGATGAACGTTGATTAAATTAAATGGGTGAAGGGTGGATACAAAGAAACACTTATGCACAGACCAGGGCTTGAACTCGGACCCTTCAATAATGAGATCGTAAGATGGAGAAATTAGGGAAATCAAGCAATGCAAAATTTTTGAAAAAACTTTAATCATACACAAAGATGGTGTTTAAAAAATCCAATTGAAAATTACCACTGAGGGAAAATGCAGTTTGCTTTACCAATACCCACGTATCCGAATGGTTAGCCCTTTCATCTCATCTCGTCATCTTTGCGATTAGCCAAATATGACCAAAAAATTGAAGCTAAGTAACAAAAATCAAATCAATGTTTCATGGTTTGATTTGGTGTATTTTACATAGTTTCCTTACCACTTTTGGCTGATCGCAAAGATGATACGATAAAATTGATGAAGAAACACACACACAAAAATAACACCCATGGCAAGCCGGGATTCTAAACTAGAATCCCTGGCTTAGTGATCAAATCAAACCATTTTTTTATTTTTGAAAGGGGATGGGAGTTACGTGTACTTTTTTAATAGTCATACCTCATTTTGCAATTTTTTCATGTTGTTGACACTCTTTTTTAGGAATACTGGGTGTTAAAGTGTGTGTGTGTGTATGTGTTTGGGTGGGTGGGTGGGGGTTTATGACACCAACCCCCCTTTGGCACTCCTCTGATTACGCCAAGTGTCGAGGTCAACGCACGTCACTGACGTTAACAGACGTAAATCACAATCGAACAGTTTCATATGGGCACAACGTATTTTGGTAATTATGCGATATTGCCCGAACACCTCTCATTCGTTTATTTCGTTAATTTTAGCATTGATACTTACCTATTCTGCATTGCAAAAGATTCTTTAAGGTGAAGTTATGCCTTTCATATTACGGCTAACTATTTGTCTTCCTTGTTCTGCTTGAGTAACAGACAATATGGGGTGCACTCGTTATGGATCATTGTGCGTCGTGCTTGTGTTTTGTTGATTTGGAGTGGGTATGCAGTGTTTCAACCTTCTTCACCGAAAAATACCTACTTTCGCGTACATTATGTCATCACAAACCATTGACGGATAACCCCAAAAAACCATTCACGATAGCTCCACAAACCAATGACAGATTGCCCCAAAAATTATTCACGATAGCCTCACAAACCATTGACAGATAGCCCCAAAAACCATTCATGATAGCCCCACGAACCATTGATGGATAGATCAACGAACCATTGATGGATAGCCCCAAAAACCATTCATGATAGCCCCACGAACCATTGACGATAGCCCCACAGGCCATTTCCGGCAAGGTTAGGTTAGGTTGGGTTGGGTTAGGTTAGCATAGTTTAAAAAAAAGAAAAAATCTCATAAAAAAAGGCACATTTGGAAACACTGGCGAGACTGCGTGACTTTCGACGCTTGCGCCATCTGCAGGTACATAATGGAAACGACGACATAATGTTGTCGCTTTACAGAAAATGCAAGTTCCTTACATAAAAAGTTATTATTTCTTGTTCTGCAGCATTCTATGGTGAAGTCTTCAGTTTCCACGAAAGAAAATACCTCGAAGAACTTCGACAATGCTACAGAAACTGATTTCAGTAAGTAGTTCCTGTAAATTTTAAGAAATCCGTTCGGGCGATATCGCATATTTACCTGTATTTCTTCATTTTTACAGAAGAAACTACTTACGGAAATTAGTTTCTGCAGCATTTTGAAAGTTCATGAAGGTATTTTCTTTCATCGTGGGATCTATTTAACTGGGAATTCATGGGTTTTTCAAGAAAAATATCTATCCGACGCACAATTGCCGTTGTTTTTATTTCCTTCCTCTATGTGAACCGGATGTTGCATACGTTAGATGACGTAACCCCCTGTCAGTGTTTTCAACCACGCCGTTGTTTTGCAAGAAGATGAAAAAACGAAATATACATTCCTGATACATACTACGGCCCCAAATGTTAACTATGTTTGCCTAAGCTTACCGTGAACAGCTTGTGGGGCTATGCATGAATGGTTTGTGGGGCATATATCGGTTAAGAAGGTTGGAAACACTGCATGCCCACTGATGATCCACGACGCTACTGAAGCTGTACCCGCCATATTGTGTGTTACGGAAGCGAAAAAAGGAAGAACAATAATTTCTCTTAATGTGAAAAATTGAAATTATTTTGGTGAAAAAAGCAACATACCACCTTGAAGAATGTTTCGCAATAGAGAATAGACAAGTACGAATGTTAAAAACGGCGAAATAAACGAGTAAAAGGTGTTGTGCCCATATGGAACTGGTACCAAAAGTTTCATTCGTAGCATGATGAAATCGCAATGAAAACTAATGGAACTTGGGCCCCTTTGGTTTTAGGCTCCGCTCTCTTCCAGCTTGAATTCAATGTTCATTTCACCCCTCTAAAGAACACATACAGATGAAAAATTCTGCACAAACCCCTGGAACTGATACGCAGTGGAATTGTATTACACTGAAGGTACTAATTTTCTTACACACGGGAACAAAGCAGCCTGATACAACTCCATGTGTTCCAAGGAGAGGTAAACAATTTATCTATTTATTTACATTTTACTTCGGATTATCGCTAAGAAATTTTTACCATATCTATTACAGAGGAGTCGTTCCATGTCAAATCACCCAGAGGTGGTTGCTTGACCATTTTGTTAATTTTTTATATTTTCACCATAGGTGGTCTTGCTAGTGACCTGCTCAAAAAGAATTTTTTTTTTCAAAAATCTTCCGCCATCTTGGATTTCTGCTCATTTTTCATCACTGCGGGAAGCAAAAATGAGTGTTTACAAGGGTTTTGAAAAAAGGTTGCTGTGTGATTTCTATTACAGATGGAATGTTCTAGTTTTCACTGCCTGAAAGTAGAGATTCTGGCCTTTCAGAAAATGTATATATATGTAAGGTAAGAATTAAGTAACTGGGACTTTAATGGGTTTCAATATAGCCATCGTAACGGGAAATTTTGCCAATTTTAAAGGTCTGTAAAATCAAAAGGGCTTGAAACCACAGGTTGGAATTATTTTTGCAAGAACTATGAGTGGAAGGCTTTTCAGCCATGGTGAAACAAATCCGGGGTTGTAAGCCCTTCTGTCCGATTTTTAGTTCCGAAATCCGAAAATTTCCAAAATTTGTGAATTTCAAGGTCAAATATCTCTAAAGGGGGACCTGCCAAAAATTAGAAATTTTGGCCATAGATACTCCTACTAGTACTTAGTAAAACCTGTCAATTTCATTTTGGGGTTCACACCGATGTTCATGTTACAGGCTGTCAAATATCTCTAAAAATGACATCGTGAAAACATAATAATAAATAGGCTTAAAGTGACCTGATTTCCATTATTTTATAATCTAGTTATTTTATAAGGGTAAACAGAAATTAAAATAGATAAACTAATTAGTTACTAGTTGATATATTTCAATATATACTTAGTGTGCTTTTGTTAATAAAAATCAAATCAAATCAAAATCACTTTTTGGATTGAGAACACAAATGTTAGTAAACAAACAAGAGTACTATTATGTCAGTAAGTATATACAAGTTGCATGCACATGTTTCTTAAAGGTTTATAAATATCCAATACTATCAAACCTTACTTAATACATCCACTCTGATACATAACAAGTGTATGCGAAATATAACATAATATATACAACAATTGTCTGCGAAATATAACATAAGCTACCTGTAAGCATTTAAACGCTTGAGAATATACGTATTCAAGTTATTCCTCTATTTTTTGTATCACAGTCACATATACACAGTTTATGATATACACAGTTTACAATTACAATTACACAAGACTTAAAATTACATGAACTGAATCCTGATTTGGACAATTCTGATGATGACCACGAGAAAAAAATTACTTACAAACAATGGATAACAACAGATCGTTGCAATTTGATCACTGTTGTAGAAACAATTTCAGAGTTTAAAGAAAATTTAGCTTCAAAGTTACTGCAATTAAAAAGTCACCACTTTATTGCTCAGAGTCAATCAGAATTTTGCAAAAGAACGAAAGAAAGTCTTTCTCCAGTTGAATGTGTAGTGATTGGTGATTTCTCTGAAAACTTCACATTTGTTGTACAAGATGAAATCCAGAGTTACCACTGGATTAATGCTCAAGCTACTGTCCACCCCTTTTGTGTCTACTTTAAGACTAATTCTTCAGATGATCTATGCATCAAACGTCTTTGTATTATAAGTGACTGCATTGTACACAACACAACTGCTGTTTACGCTTTTAAATGTTCAAACGTTCATCCCAAATCTAAAGAAAATTTATTATTTCTCAGATGGCTCAGGAGCCCAATATAAGAACAGAAAGAATTTTTCTAACTTATGTAAGCATAAACAGGACTTCGGTGTGGCTGCCGAGTGGCATTTTTTTGCCACAAGCCATGGCAAGGGTCCTTGTGATGGGATTGGTGGGACGGTAAAAAGACTTGTGGCAAAGGCAAGTCTGCAGCGACCAACTGAGGGCCATATTTTTACACCAAAGGACATGCATGAGTTTTGTGTGGAAAATATTAAAGGATAAACTTCATCATGGTGACTGAAAGTGACAAAAAATGAGCAAGAGTTTCTGAATGACCGCTTCAATGAAGCTCATAGATTTGAAGGAACAAGAGATCACCACTGCTACATACCCAAGGACTCTTCAACTCGTCTCATCAGTAGAATATCTGCATCATTTCAAATTAATCATGTAGAGTTCAGAATTGATGACTCACCACGAATATTTCATTTTAATGAAATAATTGAAAATGACAATGTCGTTTGCATTTACAATAACAGGTGGTATGTAAAAAAAATAAAATAATAAAGTGTTCCCCTGTGCTTAGCACCACGGCATGAAGGCGTATAGGGGGTGTGGGGGTAATGCCCCACACTTTCTTAATCCGGTCGTGAGTGGGGGTGATGTGATCAGCACCATGCCCCTGACCGCCTTTACCCCCCAGGTTTCCCCAGGTACCCATGTTATTCGACGCTGGGTGGGTGCCGGGGCCGCTTCCATCGTTAGAAAAGTTCCCGGATTTGAACCGGCCGGGGGATCGAACCCGGGACCTTTAGCATGGTAGTCAGACGCGTTACCGACTGAGCCACCGCGGCCACTAACAGGTGGTATGTAGGTAAAGTAATTGAAATGTCAAAAGAAAACAATGATGTTAAAGTGATGTTCTTCAATCCTGGTGGACCATCAAAGAGCTTTACTTTACAAAGAAATGATGTTGCTTGGGTGAAGTTGAACAATATAATTGCTGTTCTGACACCATGAGACTTCACCACTGTTACTCGGAGAACATACAACATTTTACTCAACAGGAAAACACAGAACCGTCACTAAAGTTACAAGCACATAAGAAGAAATAGTCCGTTGATCAATCATCTCCGTGCCAATTAGTGTTTTCAGGATCAAGCACCAGTCGGATATTTTTTCTTTTTTTCATGGCTCCATGGATTGAGAGAGACAAGATCCCCTGTAACTTTGATGTCCATGTGTAGATATGTATATATATATTGATGTAATGTTGTATTATGTGTAGTGATATATGGAATTGTAAATGTCATTGTGATGTAATATATTGAATTGCAAACTGTATATCATAAACTGTGTATATGTAACTGGGATACAAAAATAGAGGAATAACTTGAATACTTATATTCTCAAGCGTTTAAATGCTTACAGGTAGCTTATGTTATATTTCGCAGACAATTGTTGTATATATTATGTTATATTTCGCATACACTTGTTATGTATCAGAGTGGATGTATTAAGTAAGGTTTGATAGTATTGGATATTTATAAACCTTTAAGAAACATGTGCATGCAACTTGTATATACTTACTGACATAATAGTACTCTTGTTTGTTTACTAACATTTGTGTTCTCAATCCAAAAAGTGATTTTGATTTGATTTGATTTTTATTAACAAAAGCACACTAAGTATATATTGAAATATATCAACTAGTAACTAATTAGTTTATCTATTTTAATTTCTGTTTACCCTTATAAAATAACTAGATTATAAAATAATGGAAATCAGGTCACTTTAAGCCTATTTATTATTATGTTTTCACGATGTCATTTTTAGAGATATTTGACAGCCTGTAACATGAACATCGGTGTGAACCCCAAAATGAAATTGACAGGTTTTACTAAGTACTAGTAGGAGTATCCATGGCCAAAATTTCTAATTTTTGGCAGGTCCCCCTTTAGAGATATTTGACCTTGAAATTCACAAATTTTGGAAATTTTCGGATTTCGGAACTAAAAATCGGACAGAAGGGCTTACAACCCCGGATTTGTTTCACCATGGCTGAAAAGCCTTCCACTCATAGTTCTTGCAAAAATAATTCCATCCTGTGGTTTCAAGCCCTTTTGATTTTACAGACCTTTAAAATTGGCAAAATTTCCCGTTACGATGGCTATATTGAAACCCATTAAAGTCCCAGTTACTTAATTCTTACCTTACATATATATACATTTTCTGAAAGGCCAGAATCTCTACTTTCAGGCAGTGAAAACTAGAACATTCCATCTGTAATAGAAATCACACAGCAACCTTTTTTCAAAACCCTTGTAAACACTCATTTTTGCTTCCCGCAGTGATGAAAAATGAGCAGAAATCCAAGATGGCGGAAGATTTTTGAAAAAAAAAAATCTTTTTGAGCAGGTCACTAGCAAGACCACCTATGGTGAAAATATAAAAAATTAACAAAATGGTCAAGCAACCAATTGATTTAAAATTGGGTGATTTCACATGGAATGACTCAGAGGTAAACAAGAAACAAAACACTTACCTCTTTTTCTTCTTCTTCTTTGTTTGGCACACACCGCCTATTAGCGATTTCTTGCCAGGGGTCCTATTTGGTAGGAGTACACTTCTCTCAAGAACTCCTATAGTTATACATGAATAAAACTTTTCTTCGTCGTGGTATCGCCTATTAACGATTTCCACTCCTCTTTCTCTGATACCATGTCCCTAAAGTGTAAACAAGGGCTTGGTTTGTTATGAGAAATGGTCCCATAAAAATAACGCATTTCTCCTTGCCTCCTACGGTCATCCTGGCAGTGTTGCCAAACCTGATGTGCATAAAGAGTATTGCGATGTTGTTGTCGAAGTGGGTATTGCAAAAACAAATGTATACTTGCCTCGTTCTTTGGATCCCCAGGCGGCATCAAAGCGCGCCGGTTTCCTTTGGAAACCAGATCCTCCCACCCTTGAGAATATTGCAATCCTGCGACGCGTGCAGGGTGAGCATGCTGTCAACAGGCTGGACGTTGCCAAGTCACTTCCTCCCCAAAGGCCTTCTCTTCGCTGCCTTTCACATTCACAAACTCAGCAACAAGAGAGCAGTGTGAGGTGCGTATGCGAGTTCGTATTCTTCGATTGACAAAGTGTATTTTTTTTTTCTAGTTTATTGTTATATCTTAGAAATCTTACGGGAAAACAGAGTTTGTATCGACATGTGGCGACCGTGGGACACAACCGAAGTTCCAGATCATTCAACGAACCAAGATAATCCTCAACCAAGCACTTCCGGAGCACCGAACAGAAAAGTATCCAAAACCAAAACGTTGAACAAACAAAGTCAGTTATTTGTGTGTAATGTGCACGAATATGTCGAAAAGAAAAAGCTAGGAAAAGGAGCCATTGCAGAGACAGCCAAAATATTAAAGTTAGACAGAAAAACCGTGCGAAATGTGATTCGAAGAGGTCCAGTCACACCAAAGAAGCCTGGAAATAAAAGAAGAAAATTTAACAAAGTGGACGAGTTTAGTTGTGATTTCATTAGACGGGAGATTTACAAGTTCTATAGTAAAGGACAGTCACCGACAGTGAGTGAACTATTGAAACTTTTAAAAAGTGTGTCGGACTTCCCTTATGAAGAAACAACGCTTCGAGAACTAATAAAAAAACTTGGTTTTCGGTTTGGTCGTTTAAGGAAAAAGAATGTAATAATGGAATCGGCGAGAATTGTTGCTTGGAGATACCGGTACCTGCGGAGACTACAGGACCTGCGTTCGGAAGGCTGCAAACTCATTTACTTGGACGAGACTTGGTACGACACCTACGATGCAGTCAAGAAGGGGTGGGACGATGGTACATGCAATTGTATTTTGAAGTCGCCATCAGGGAGGGGAAAACGTATTATGGTGCTCCATGCTGGGGGCAGTGAGGGATGGGTACCAAATTGTCTCTATCTGTCAGCAAAGAACATTGGAGATTGCAAAGCGGACAGCCACGATGAAATGACAGGAAAAGTTTTCGAAAATTGGTTCGAAAATTATCTTTTGGCAAATATGCCAATCGATACAAAATGCGTCATTATCATGGATAATGCTAGTTACCATTCGCGCCTATTGGTCAAAATCCCAACAATGAATACAAAGTTGCAGGATATTGTATCGTTCATGGAGCAGCACAGGATCCCGATACCAAACCCAGTTCCAATAAAAGCAGTTTTATTAGATGTCATTAAATCTGCAAACATAAAAAAAAGATATGTAGTGGACGAGCTTGCACACTCACGTGGACATGAAGTGTTGCGTCTTCCCCCTTACCATTGTGTGCTGAATCCAATCGAACTAGTATGGTCTCAGCTCAAATTGTTCGTGCGGAAAAACAATGTAACCCCTACACTGAGTGCTAGCGTGTGTCAGCTATTGCGGGATGGTGCAGCGACAATTGACTCCCAGCTATGGTCATCATGCATCAAGCATGTTATCAAGGTTGAAAGCCAGTACATGCATCACGACACTGATCGTAACCAGGAGCGATTCATTATTCATGTTGGAGAGAGTGACGACGATGAATAAAGGTAAGCCACATTAAATTCTCTTATTAAACGTTACAAAATGCTATGCAAGATTGGACGAATCAGATGATTATTATGATGTATTTTCGTGTCACAGAAATAATGAAACACCATAATTAATTATCTGTGTCGATTTATTTATTTATGTCACATGCTTTGAGTGCAGCGCGTCGACTTTCCTCCGCCGCCCTCTCAAAGAATGGCAACAACGCGTTGCCTGGAGCTTTGTTGGGGTGGTCTTGCTAAGGAGGTCCTGGCTCATTAGGAGAGGGGCGGGCAGGGTAAGGTTCCAAAGGCAGCCGCCTGGGGAACCAATGAACGCGGCAACTATAGGGTTGATTGTATAGGTTCTCCACATTGACAAGAAGTTGCAGGCACGGTATATGAACTGGGATGTATGACCATATGGTATGACGACGTGACCTGTACGCATTCGCATAGTAAACAATAAAACTGCACGGGGTAGTCTCATGTTTTGAAACCAAGGAAGTTTGTTGCCGACTTGTGCATGCAATTTATATGTATTGGTATTGTGGAATTGTTGGGTACACCAATCGTCCCATTGTTATTCTACTTTGAGTTTGACCCGTGGGAGGAGGTCAGTGTACGCCAGGCGCATCGGGGTAACATTTTCTTTCGTTCTCGTTTGTTTATCCATTACATCAACGCGATCTTGATATTTATTGAGGTCACTGTGGGGGCGAATATATGTAAAGGTCGCTGACAGACCCTGTTGTTGAAGGTCTAGCATGATTCGGAGAATAAGATAGGGAAAACCGTTAACTTATATGCTGCCCGACCTGTTCGTGATAACACTTGAAGTACACTCAATGCGTCCGTGAAAATTAAAGAATGATCGAGTCGTAACTGCAGGACAAATTGTAATGCTTTATATATAGCATAACATTCCGCCGAGAAGATACATATATCTGATGGGAGGAAAAATTGTCGAGTGATGTTATGAGATGGTACGTAAAAAGCACATCCCACACCGTACGCGGGGTTCTGTGGGAATATTCAGTTGATATATAATTGGGTCCGGATGTGTAAAGGTTTTGTGGTAAGCTTCAGGGTCAATATTGTAAAACAAAACACACACACACACACACACACACACAGCAAATGATACTAAACCTTCAATTTAAAGTTATATCTCAACTACCATATCTCAAGGAATCCAACCTTGAACCTTTTTTTTTACTAGACGGTGTTAATTTTTTTCTTACTTCACATTTCTTCCAGTTTTGGCTAATCATGAAGATGAGGATGTTGATGATATTATAAAATTGATGAAGAGACACTCACAAAGAACATCCATGTCCCAGCTGAGATTAAAACCCAGGTTCTCTGGCTTCATAGAGTGATAATATTATCATTGAAAAAATATACTCCCTCTGTCCCATAATTATTGTCCGGTACACCTTTGTTTGTTGTCCCATAATAATTGTCCGATATTCAAACTGTGACATTGGTGTATACAGAAGAAGAAAATGAAACACGGGAATGAGTCATACAACTTTATAACTCAAGGATCAGTACAAATTGGCCGATCAAGTATCCAAAAGAACCTAAATAAAAAGTAATCAATCCATACAAAGTGACCAAGAAGTTCGACAAAATAAAACATCAAGACGAAAGATATTGTTGATCCAGGAAGGTTGTCATCCCCTCAACGAGCTAGATCTAGTGCTGCAGTGCTGCTCTAGTCACGTCGTAAATGTTTCGAGGACACTCCAAGCGAGATGGCAGGACGATTCGGCGGTTCAAGTGTGCTTTTTGCATATGGGGAATCCTGTAGTTGTCCCCACCTTTGGAGGCACATAATTTCAATGAGACAGGACTGCAAAGTGAAAAAGATGTTGTTGAGCTTGTTGCGTGTCAGATCATAGAAAGATTTTTCAACTGCGGCGATCAACTCATCAATAGTTTGTGGAGCTGCTTGATGCTGGAGAGACTGAACTGCCCGGAAGTACCCCAGATCTAAAACATTCATGTCCGGACTGTTTGGCGGTTGACATAGGAGATCCAAAGTGATTCCACTGGTCGCTGCAGCATCCATCCAGGCGCGGTCATTGGAAAGGATATGCGGACGCGCATTGTCCTGCTGAACGGACACCTGGATTCTCCCTGCGCGCAGCCCACGAGACCATTGTGCATCTATTGCTGGGATTAACTTGTTGATGAGCATGTCCCGGTAAACATCTTTGGTAACAGTTAATGGTTTGGTGACCATTCTTCACTACCCCAGCCGTACTGTTTTCAAAGAAAAAATCGTACACTGCTTGTCGTTTACTGTCCGTGAGGTTCTTGCTACCCCTGTCGCTTCCTGTCATGGGTTGTGTGTTTATGGCTGTTCTTCTCACACATACTCACTGAAGGAGTGCTCTACTAACGATTTGCAGCGTACCTTGCTAGACCGGTTGCCATACAGTGCCACACCGGTGTGTTGCAACCTAACGCCTCCTTTTGGTAATCGTCTGGGCGGTATTTCTTGCTCGTTGCGATAAGGTCGCGTTGTTCCTCTTCACAATCTTGAAGATTGATGTACTGTGCCTCTCCTCATCCATGTGCTTTCCATCTGCCTCTTCGTCTGTAATTCCTGTACTACCATTTTGGCATACCGGACTATAATTATGGGACAGAGGGAGTACTTGGATACTAGAGACCCATACAAGCATGAGCTTATAATTGTTACTTCTGTTTGTAAACTACAACATATTTTTGTCAAAAATTGTTTTCTATCAGAATAATTTCTTTGGTAGCTAGAATCCATGAATTAAAATAAAAGTAACATTTCTAGGGCACCATAGTTGGAATAAAGCATGTTAATGAAGATCCTTACCTACCGTCTGTCACAGTGCTCTGAATTTCTCTTTTAGCTTATTTCTTACACCCCTCCAACTACAAATGAACACTTTTCAGTTGAGGTGATGGCTACAGAATGTCAAGGTCTTGCCTTTGTCCCTCGAAATCTTATTGAATTATATTTTGAGTGAACTGTCTGACACACATACCATAGTTTTTTTTTTACTTTCTCCTTCTAATGGCTCATTACTCATTTTTAATTTCAGCAAAAGATTACATATAACTTTGAACTCCTGCTTTTCTGACAAGATAAAATATAAGACATTTTAAGAATTTGGAATTTACCCCCTCCCCTTCCCCAACATAAAGAAGACACTGTTACAATTTTTGGCCGATTTTCTTCCTCATTGCATAAATTATGTTTCTTTAACTATAAAATAATAAATAAAAAAAATCCCGCTCACACGTCATCTTGTAAAAATACCGCGTGGTTGCTACACTGGAAGGGTTACGTAATCGAACGCACGGTACATTTGATTCTCGTAGCCGACGGTAATGGTGGGAGGAGCTATCGTACAATGGAGATGCATGAATGACGAAAAATACTTTACTTACAGGCCAAATAAGTTGCACGATTCGAAAATACAATTTCCGCAGCTTCAGAAAGTCCACAACAACTCAATTCCGTAAGTACTTTCTCGTCTTTTCTCCTGTAAATTTGAAGAAATCCGTCTCCGGCTTATCTAATCGTTACCCACTTTTGTATAGGTTTCCTAACTTTAGGATAAAAAGAAATAACAAAATAAAATATAATGATTTCGCAAAATTTTGCAGCAACACACATTCGTGGATGCATTGGAGTTACTCATTGGTAGCACTGCTTCTTGTGTATAACAGAAATAGTTTTCAATAAATATCCTGAATAAGACTTGTGGCTTGAGACAATTTTTGACAATTTAAATTAATGTAGGTCAGGTAAGATAAATTGTTCCGTAGAAATTACAAGCAAATTGAAATATACAGGGTTAGCCTAAAAGAAATAGACACTTTCAAAGTTTTACAAAAAGAAGAGTTTTAATAACAGGACTGAAATACTTACATGGTTTGAAGAGTACGTCCTGAAGTTTATATTGGTAAGTTACAAGGGTTGCCAGTGTGACCCTTTTGTAACACGACAGGTATTAATTAATGCGATAGTCCGGTTTTCCTCTCCCAGGGCTTTCCCCCTTGAACAGACAACAGTTTCCTCAAATTACTTGTCCCAACCAAAAATGGACTGCCTTGTAGGTGGTTCCTTACCATACCTTGTTCTAAAACGACGCCCTACGGCAGTGACAGAATTCTTTTTTGTCAATTCAAGCAGACAGAAAACCATTTCTACCTGGCTAGCGGCCATATTGATCGACCGACGTCAAGGGCGCTTATGTGATGCTGACGTCATGAAAACAAACGAAAAGTGGAGATCGTAAACTTGAAGACTTTCTCTGTAAAACGGTACTAAATGCTTCCTGATAAAACAAACAAATTTCAATTTATAAAGTGTTTAAACTGTCCATTTCTTTTAGGATAACCTGTATATTCTGGTCTTCAGAAATATAAAGTGTGGCCTCTGAAATAAAAGCCAGACTAGTGAGTCTGTATCAGAAGGAGTATTTTATATTCTTTAGTCCGTTGGGTGTCTGACTCCCACGCAGTAGATCCGCATTCTATTCTTACGGTGAATAATCTGAGGTGGAACAACATTTATGCATTATGGAAAGCCAATTAAAAATGTAGGCGAAGTTAGAAGTAATATAGAAAAGAGTAAGGGAAGTACCCCTAAAATTACTGATATTGATAGTGAAAATGGTAAACTTGCCATTACTTATTATAAATTACTTAAATCACTTGATAATAACTTATTTTTAATTGAATTTACTCCGGTTACAAGTAAAATGCATAAATTAATGCATCTTCTACCGTAAACGTGCAAAATTTAAAAGTAAAACTGAGATGGCCAAGGAAATATTCAATGTCTTGATTAGACACAACAAAAAGCAGCTTATCGATCCTATAGATTTTTGTCATTTTTCTTTCTGATTTCCACACCGGCAGAGAATCGCATCCAGAGATATTACAAATTACTTATTCCTTTTTGCAATTCAAATTTCAATTGAAATTCGCTCCTGAAAGTTCTTGTAATGCGTGATTAGCTTGGAATTCAAGACACAGTCTCAGATGAAGAGAGAACAACGCCTACACGTGTGCCGATTCAAATTCTCTTTTAGTACGATTTTTCATTTAAACTTCTTGTCTTATTATAGCTATGTCCTATATTTTATAGACAAGTCTAGGGGCAATCAACAGACACTAGGAATAATTCACCTTGTAACGTAATGTATGAAGTAGAGTACTTCAATTTCCAATAATTTAAAGTTTTCAGATGTAACTTTAAAAATTCTATATTGTCATTGAAAGTTGTGTAACAAATTGAGTCAGTCCTATTCTCAAACTGTCATGTTCAAAGTTAATATTATTTATGTTATTGATATTGTTTTTAACTTATGCATGTTTGTTTTATAGATATTGTTATAATCATCTTATCACGCTGTATAAAATACAAGAAATGAAATTGATGTAACCATAGCAACGAGAAATAATAAGTACTAAAAATGGTGATGGAAGTTGTGAGGTTTTCTGCGCCTGTATTGTATTTATTTTAAATATAACGGTTATCGTTAATTACGCAATTTTATTTGCATTGATAATTGTTCTGCAAGTTTAAGCGCAGCGACGGTTATCAAAATAAAATACAGCTGTAATACCTAAGTTTTGTGTTTATATTGAATTTTATCGAACCTTAGAACTTCTTAGTGCAGAATTGATTAGCACTTAGGAGGTTCATAAGATGAACAATCATATTCAGAAATGTTAACTTATTTGATCTATCTTATCAGGATAATAGAGAGTGAGGAATGATGTGTGTCGATAAATGTTCATCAAATGTTTGGCTAAATAAACTGAATAGTGGCAGTGGTTAGCGTAAGGCATTAATAAGCATGGCGTAACAGGTTTGAATCCTGGCGATTAACCGAAGAGGTAAATAGAGGATGAAAACGAACCAAACTATCCCCTGTCTCAGTTATCTCTGGAGCAAGGCCGCGCATAGCCGCAGAAAGGGCAGAGCAAAGCAGTACAAGCTGCTGCGAAGGCTGGTAACTTCAGTCGTTTTCCCACCCTCCACCCAATCCCATTCCCTCTCACATGTTCATTGGCGGAGCCGTCTCACGTCACTACTTGCGCAGAGACTTGTTTTCGTTCGCTTGCTCGAGAGATAACCGGGAGTACAGAAAAGCAGATGTGGTTAATGGATCGTGTTAAAAAGAGGGGGGAGGGGTTACACGGTGCACTCATTGGCATACCTTTTATTTTTTGCATTGGTAAATAAATACTAGAACATACTATGAGACACATATATAACGTTTAAATAATTTGATACAAATGATTGCGATTCAACTTGCTACAAAATTTTAACTCCTGAAGGGACAGGGATGGCCATATCTCCAGGGTGGCGACAGACCTGGAAAACCGGGAAAAGTCAGGGAATTTGAGGTGTAAAAAAAGGTCAGGGAAATATCAGGGAATTTCGTTTTTATTATTTTTTTTTTAATATCGTTATGGAACTCTGCACGGGAACAGGAAATCTCGTTCGTAAGTTTCAGCCTCAACTTTTAGGCCCCTTTTATACACACCACGGTGCCAGGAACCAGTGATGGCAGAAGGATAGAGAGAGAGAGAGAGAGAGAGAGAGAGAGAGAGAGATTTCTCTCGCCAAGGCTTCTCGGCGGGAATTTTAAATTCGAAAACTCTTTGGAGGAATATTCTTATAACTCGGGTACTATGGGAGCAATCTACTTCGGATACTTTTGTTTTTCAGCTAAAACATCAGAGCATGCAACCGTGTACAATTCAGAACGCCGAACCGAGGAATGGGGGTTTCGGGGGCGTGACCCCCGAATTTCAATGGAAAAAAACATAAAAGTCTGGCGTTTCCCCCCCTCTTCTCCCACTATTTTGAGGAGAGGGCCCGAACTTTAGTATTCTTTTCAAAGAATTGAAATTTCTCAAGAGAGTGAAACATGTATGTTTCATGCTCTTGGGTGCCATACAAGTTGAATAATAAGCGAAAATGTTTTTTTTTTTTTTTTACGAAAAATAGGTAATTTGCATTTTTGGAGGATAATTGTTATGGGATCAATCTACTTCGGATAAGTTTTGTTTTGCAGCTAAAACATCATAGCATGCAACCGTGTACAATTCAGAACGCCGGACCGAGGAAGTGGGGTTGGGGGCATGACCCCCGAATTTCAATGGATAAAACTTAAAACTTTGGAGTTTGACCTTCTTCCTCCGCTATTTTGGGGAGAGGGCGCGAACGTTAGTATTATTTTCAAAGAATGGACATTTCTCAAGAGAACGTAACATGTTTCATGTTCTTGGGTGCCATACAAGTTGAATAATAAGCCAAAATGCGATTTTCTTTACGAAAAATAGGTAATTTGCATTTTTGGAGGTAAATTGTTAAAAATCGGGCACTATGGGAGCAATCTACTTCGGATAATTTTTGTTTGTCAGATAGAACATCAGAGCATGCAACCGTGTATAATTCAGAACGCCGGACCGAGGAAGGGGGCTTGCGGGGCGCGACCCTGCAATTTCAATTAAAAAAAACAACATAAAAATCTGGAGTTTGCCTCCTCTTCTCCTGCTATTTTGGAGAGAAGGCGCAAACCTTAGTATTCTCTTCAAAGAATGGACGTTTCCAGAGAGAATAAAACATGTTTCATGTTCTTGGGTGCGATACAAGTTGAATAATAAGCCAAAATGTGAAACTCTGTTTTTTACTAAAAAATAGGTAATTTGCATATTACTCAGAAAATTGTTATAACTCGGGCACTATGGGAGCAATCTACTTCGGATAAGTTTTGTTTTGCAGCTAAAACATCAGAGCATGCAACAGTGTACAATTCAGAACGCCGAACCGAGGAAGGGGGTTTGGGGGTGCGACCCCCGAATTTCAATGAAAAACTAGAAAAATCTGGAGTTTGCCCCTTCTTCTCCCGCTATTTAGGGGAGTAGGCACAAGCCTTAGTATTCCCTTCAAAGAATGGACGTTTCCAAAAAGATTGAAACATTTCATGTTCCTGGGTGCCATAAAAGTTGAATAATGAGCCAAAATGTGAAACTCTGTTCGGAAATGTGGCATGGATATGTTGCGGGGAGTGGGAGGATGTTGGTCATCAGTATGAATTTTCCAGGCTTGCTCCAGACCTGTGTCAGAGTTTCCACCCAAACATAATAGTATGAAGGTCTAAAAAGCACATTCATTTCGTAATCAGCACCATGATACTATATGGTATCATCGGGGGAGTAAAGGTTAAGCCTCTAAATATTACATGGAAAATGCATTGAATTATCATTTTCTTCTTGTCCGTATAGGAGTAGTAAGGGAACTTGTCAACAGATGGAGGGGATAAGAGCGGGTGGCGCCGTCCGATAGTTGTCGGACGTCGTAGTAAGGCATTTTGTTGGGCAAACTGAAGGAACATTGAAACAAATAGGATCCATTGATACATACGATTTTTGTCGAATACCGCCACCCGACAAAGTATCTCATTACAACATGCGACAGAAATTGCATTGACTGCAACATCCAACAAAAATTTCATGCATAAACAAGAAGAGCTTTAGACTGCAAATTTATTACTATTCTGGCTCACTTCACCTTCTTTAATGTAGCAGTGCTTACGAAGGTCTTCTTTCATCATCCTGACGTATTGCTGGTTTCGCACAAGTTAACATACGTTTACAATGACATTGCACTATTCTTACATATCAAGAAGAATCCAACCAAACGGGATATATATTGAATACTATCACGAAAAAGTTAAACCTAAATCTGCATTGGTGAACATTATAAAAATTGGCAAGTGCATGCATGCCACCAACCTCAAATTTACTGCAACACTAGTATTGCAATGAAATTAACGCCACTCTCTGTCCTGTCTGTTACTATGGACATTGATTTTTCGCAAACGCCAAAACCGTGAAAAATTGTAATTGCTGTGAAGTTATATTTAGGAATGTGCAGTGATGTCTGGACACATTTTTCGCTCGTTAGAAATATCGAAATAATGCATATTTGGCATAAAATGCGAATTGTTGGCGTTTTTAGCAATTTTTTTAAATGAAATGTCCTAAAACAATGAAAAATTCCATGAAATCCAACATGCTTGTCTTTTCTAGGCCATGTTTGTGTACATAGAACATGCAAGTTTTCCAACATTTTATTCAAGAGTAAAATATAGAGTTATACGTACATGGAATAATTCCGACAGCCACATTAAATCATGTAAAAGTGGCAGGGTTCTAACACGAGATCGAGTGCGTATCTACCGTCACACGGGAGCAGCATCTTCAGTATTTGTCGCATGAGATATGTTTTGAATTACCAAGGTAAGTGTGCACCATCGGCATTTGTCGAGCGAGTAATAACGGAGCTCAGTCGTTAGGGCATCTGACTACTATGCGAGAGACCCGGGGTCGATCCCTGAGGGGGAGAACCGGGATGTTTTCCACCTATTCAAACTGCTCCGGCACCAGCCAGCATCATATGAAGCTGGTACCTTGAGGAAACTTTGAGGGATAAAGGTAGCCAGGAGCATGGTGCTGATCACATCACCCCCACCTTCAGCCGTGATCAAGAAAGTGTGGGGCCCTAACTCCAAACCCCTATACACCCTCATGGAAAAGTGCCGGGGAGCACTTTACTTTTACTTCCTTAAAAATCTGTTCCAACATATCAAACTGTCACGAAAATACATAGACCATGTGACCTACAATTTAAAATAATAGTTTAAAAGCACAATGGAGTATTAAGTTTCAGTATATTTGGCAGATAAATGTTCTAAAACAAAAACGCGAATTTTGGGAAACGTAACACTAACAAGCCAAAAAAATACAATGCCAATTTTTAGTGCCATAATATATCGGTATTGGTCACATGAGATTGATTGATTTTAATTTTTTGGGTGCGTCGCCACTTATGGTCATTATGCACCCTTCAGTAGATACGGGGAAATTTCCATTATATAAAATCCATACCTTAAAATTAAAACACCATGAAGGTATAATTTGAGATATTTGCCAGAAAATGCGCTAAAATGAAAATGTGAATTTTGGGAAAAATAACACGTTATAGTAAAAACAAAATACAGCAATTTGAAAAAAAGTAACAAAATATCAAGGTCCCTACCGATTAGGTATAAATAAAACAAGAATATCAATTGTAATTTATTGCATTAGTAACATATTCCTAACCTAATTTTCGGCATAATCACCACCGTTGTTCTGGCATTTTTCGTAACATGGCACTAAATTTTGTATGCCCATGGTATGTGTGTCTAACAGCAAAGACTTGAACTATCTCTACCGCAGTGTAGCTGTGAAATCATTGCCCTGCCAGAGACCTCTTCAGTTTAGAGATGAAAGTCGGTACATTCAAGGCCAGGGCTGTACAGGAAGTGGTCCAAAATTTCTCACCTGAAGAGATGGAACTCCCGCGTGTACTCAGCTGTATGGGGTTGTGCACATTCGATTGGCCTTCGTGAATTGTCTGCACCATCGTCTGACCATACTATCATTCACGACATCTGGTCTGCACACATCACACGATTGCTGGTGGCTCTGTGCCAAATTCTGAGCGTGCAAAAATCTGATTACTACACGTAGGCTACATCGCAGTCGGTGGGAGACTGTATGAGAGCTGCAATATTTAACCTAGAACTTTCCTAAAATGGTTGCATTGCAACTGTACCAGATTACAGCTACATGCCACTTCTTCCTGCCTGCATGTGTGTGTGTCGCTCTCCGACCACTAGTGCTTCGTATAGGGACCATTGGACCTTTTTCAGGATGCCCCTCGTATATGAACTTTCAGAAGCTTTTATTATTAGAGTGTTCCTGTTTTAATGTGTGGTTAGCTAAGTCAGGTACCTATACAGCGAAATTCTATAAATTGCTTGCGTTAAATTTCTAATACCTACATACCCTTTTCGTCAGCATTAATGGTATAACTGCATGTTGTCAGTTTCACAGTACTTCACTTGGATATACTGTACTGAAGCAGAAATCCCATTGATAATGTAAGGAAATATGACACTTTATTTTGTTCGATTCAATTGTTTCACTTATATGCAAGAGTTAAGTTGTTTGCTTTACATAGAAGAGAGAAGTAGCTTTATGCATTGAAAAATGAGTCCGCACTCATGGTTCTTGCAAGCAGTGGTTTCCAAACTTTAGTGGAAATATCAACATATAATACCGAGAATGTATAAGGAGACTGATAAATTACAAATTGTATTTCTTAATCAATCACTCTTCACTCTTCACTCTTATCTCATTTAGTCGTAACTTTAAAAATAATCAAGTATTTTATTTTAAACTTACTGCGTATGACAAAATTCCGTAATCCTTCCCTAGCTTGTGAATTCTAATAATTTTCCAAATTCACTATTTTGCAGTTTGAATTCAAATCATAGAGAATAGAGAAAATACGAGTAAGTCAATTTCATAGAAGATAATATTGGTACTTAACAAAACCATACGTGGATCTGCATGAGTTTATTATTTCCATTTGCAAAAACATCGATTTAGTTTAGTTTGTAATTGTCAAAAAATGTAAATTTTGTCCTGGAAAACCTGGTTGTTTGTAGCCACCCTGATCTCTCCCTTCAACGTTCATATCCTGTCATTGCTGCAACAAACAAGCACGTTACGATTTGCGGGTTGCATACCCTGCAGGATCGTAGGTCATTTTGCTTAGTCCAATTGAATACAACGATGCTCCATCCCTATATTAAAGGCACAGAGCTACGAAGAAAGGGGTCAAAAGTTGGAATCCTGTTTAAGGCACGCATTTGTCCCTTCATCCATATCATAGTTCATCAGTCATCGTTACGATTAACAAAAGTGGTAGAAAAGCAAAGTAAAATAACTAAAATCAAGGAATTTACGTGTCTTAGGGTCGGATGAATATAGCATTTTACATAGACGCTTATGGAAGCGTTGCTTTTAAAGTACTCTACGAACATGTTCATTTAACCGCACACACATCGGTATCCCCGATGGCGCAGTGGTAGCGTCGTCGCCTTGTAATCAAGCGGTCCCGGGTTCGAGTCCCGGTGGAGGCACATAGGTTCTGATCCCTTTTTAAACTGTAGGTCCAGTCCCAATTAGCCTTACTGAGCATAAAGTGGACTTAAAACAACAACTCAATAAATCAATCAATCGAACAAAAATAGGTACAAAACAAGGTACTGATTAATGAAAACAAGTTTAACAGCAGTTAAAACACATTTGTTGTATTTGAAGGTAGTATTTATACGAGTACAACGTATATCGAGATTAATAATCGACTTAATGTGCTGTTCTCAACTGGCACAAGCGGGGAGGGGGGGAGGCATAACCGAGAATACATCAGAGGCTCTGGGCCTCCCCGATGGCGTAGTGGTAGCGTCGTCGCATTCGGATCCCGGGTTCGATACCCGGTGGAGTCACATGACACAGTGGTTGAGATCCCACTTTAATATACTGTACGTCCAGCCTTGCTGAGCAATAAAATGGACTTAAGAGAACAATTCAAGCATCAGAGGCTCTGTTCAATTTTCTATTGATTGGATTATGTTATTTTACGTCGCCTTTCTGCCAATTTTGGTTAATCGCGACGTTGCAATGAGATGGATGAAGGGACATACACAGGCACGTATGATGACACCATGCAATTCATACAGCGGGTTATATTGGCTGTAGGTCTGGGCAGCAAAGCCTCGGTCGGCTGCAAAAGGCAGTCCAAGGAGTACTACGTGTAAGTAGGGTTGATATTTGGGTACATTACGAAAGGTACATCCATTCAATCTTCGAGAACATTTCGATAGAAGTACAACAAACGGGAACCTTGTGTGATATTGTACCCCGTACTTTTAATTTGCACATACTTTTTGAAATGTGAAACCTGACATGAGCAAGGGTGTTCTGTGTGGGTGTCCTTTCATCAGTTCCATCAACCGTTGGTTCTTTTTAGCCCTTCCATTCACCGTGACTAACAAGCCGAATGACTGGAGACAAAAGCACAGAACAAGCAAACAAGAGACGGTTTAGCGTTTAACCAATTAGTTGAAAACGGTGCGGCATTACCTAGGGGTCTGGAGTCATAATTCCGTGAAATCACCACGCAGTTTCAATGAGCTTAATCTCGGAATGAGACGAGATATTCTACGACGCTGCTCGTTTCTTAATTTCTTCTTGAAGGATCGCGTTACGTTAATTTCATTCGCGCCGAGTTGTATTATATTTGCGTATGCAACAATGGGAAACACTGTTGACGGCCACCGTGGCTGAGTGGTCTGAGCATCATGCTAACAAGCCAGGGACCCCAGGTTTGAACCATGATCAGGCATGAATGTGCCATGATTCGGGAAAGGATTTTAAGGTGCAAATTATGGTCGGGAAAGGGAAAAAAAAATGTTTCTGAAAATGTTTTCAAGAAGGTGCTGATAAAATGACTTTATTCCATACTGTCTTCATGATCATCATTCTTACTGGTGTAAGTAACGTCCCGTGTAACTTGGCTTTTCTTTTGAAGGGTGGTGCTACACTCAGAGAACTAAATGCATCATATCGATTGATGCACCAGAATGCATCGATTGTTGCACTAAAGCGTGTTTTGTAGCTTCTTCAAAGAATCAGATTCACATTTCATGCATTTTGGTGCATTTTTGCATGTCGTGAAAGAAACACCAAAGTGCACCATTTGATTCAAGTGAGGGTTTTTTTTCAGTCGAGATGTACTTTAATGCATCAGTTGATGTTCCTTGATGCACCTTCCTGCATCTTCTTGGATGATGCACTTAAACGTTTCGTCTGAGCTACATGAAGCATCAAAACGCATCAGCTGATGCATTAAAGTGCATCTTGACTGAAAGAAATCCTCACTTGAATCAAATGATGCACTTTGGTGTTTCTTTCACGATATGCAAAAATGCAAAACAATGCATCAAATGTGAATCTGATTTATGGAAGAAGCTGTAAAACACACTTAAGTGCATCAATCGATGCATTCTGGTACATCAATCGATATGATGCATTTAGTTCTCTGAGTGTAGGTAGGAGTGGAAAATTTTGTTGATTTCGTTTTTGGGATAGGCTTTTTCCTGCTGCAACTGCAACAGCTGAGTTTCTAGGGTAGGGAAGAGGTTTTTGCTCCTGTTTACTTGGCTGGAGCTTGAAGTTTTGAGGTGTTGTCCTCGAAAGGGTTTAATTTGCCTCCTTAGAGGCTGAGCGTACCGGCAGTTCGTTGGATGTGGGGGTTGTCTCCCTCGGCTGGTATGAAGGAAGTGAAGGATTTGGTTCTTCCAAAGAAAGTACAAGGAAATTTCAAGAAAGGTATATGAATTTACAATGGTTCTTTGGTTCCTAATTTATTTTTGATTTTGCAATTCGGCGTATTTTGATGGGGGATTAATTAGCACCCGCCTTCTGTATATAATGCGCGCGGACCGCATAGAGAACTGTGGTTCTGCCGAATAGGTTATGTTGAAGTTTGTGTTTTCTATCGCGGGTTTTGCTACATTATCTTGGGAACTATTGGAGCTGCAATGATTGTATTGTACTATTTTATAGCTCTCGTTCTGCTTTACAAAATGAGACTATAGGATTTTATATAGCTGCTAAAAAAGAGTGAAAATATTTTTTTTCTGTCCAATATTTTTTAACAAAACATGAAAAAAGAGTAGGAAAAATGTGCTGAAACAAAAAAGAGGGGGTAAAAAGTGGATAAAACAGGTAATATAACGAAAAGATGCAACAGAGTGTGTTCACTTTACTTAACCCATTAATGCACAAAGTTTACAAACCCCTTTCATGAAATTTTTTTCATGGTTTTGGTATGAGTACAATTCAAATAAGACACAATATATGATACATTTTTATTTTTACAATGTATGTAAGAGATACAGTGCATCCGAAAAATCTGACACTGTGCACTATGATCACTTCCGTGTGTCCAATACACTTTCATGTTTTGTCTATAGATAGCTGTCCCAAGGAAAAAGTATTGCTGTGGAAAATATGTAACCAAAAGAAAATGAAATGCTTAAGATCAGTCATGTGAAGTGGCAGATATTGGGTTCCAAAATGGTGTGGGGGGGGGGGGGGGGCAAGGTGCCAATGCCAAATATAGGAGGCAAAGACAGTATATATTTCCCTTTGTAGATAAAGTCTATCATAGTGCGGGTGCAAAAGTGACGAAAAATGGGATTGCAACTGCCCCTCTAATTGCCGCCACTGGTCATGTGTATGTTTACATACATACATAAATACATACCCATATTTCGAAGAAACAATACAAAGGGAAACATTTGGAATAGAAATCAACTAATATACACACAATTATTATTATTACAGTACAGAACACAGTCGTCCGTTATCAGTTTGTATCTGTGTACAACTGGAAATCTATCATGTAACCACTACTAGAGCTTTTTTGCCCAGTTCTTGAACACAAAACAGATCAGCTTTCCTCCAATGAACTGTTTTGCATAGTGCCTCCCGTAGTAAGGAATCATACTCTCGTTGATGGAAAACATTTCGTCCACACCCCCATGCTGTTTGAAAGATGAGGAAAGTTTCTCCAAATATGGCCGTATCTTGTACAGACGATAGGACTCACCTATTTGTGTATTGTCATTCAAATGAATATTATGCAGAATAGTCTCAAACCCACCACAAGGAATGCTTTCAGAAAGTATCGAAGGAGTATCTTTTTCTTTTGACCAAAACATACATTTGTTTGAATATTTTGCATAACCTGACAAGAGACCACCAAGAACAACAAGAAGTTCTTTCGTCAAATCAAGATCAATATTTTTGTGTGAAGCATACAATTTGGATTGATTTGTTATAAGATTTAGCATGTCCTCATCAAAAAATAAATTATAAAAGTCTAATGGTGATTCACAATTTCGTGCTTCTTCAGATGGTTCAATAGGGCAGCACTCTGTGTGTAATTAGAATGAAGGTAGACTTTTCTTCCACAAGGGTCTTGATTTAGTCTGAAGACGTATTCTTTTTTTGAAGCACCAGTGTTATGTGTAGTGGTAGATGTAGAAGCTACATTACTGGATGAACCTTCACAATCAACACAACTTCGTATCTTAGTTTGCACCTCAAAAACGCTCATTAGCGTATTTTGCCAAAAATTGTTTAGATTGGCCGCATGCTCACCATCAGATTTATCACTGTCTTCGTCTGTATCCTTGCCATCCACTGGTGGTGTAACATAAATGAGTTGTTCCTCCTCCTCCTCCACATATTCATTCCCCAAAGTGGTAGTCAAAATTTGATCACACATACACACACTAATGCACAAACATGCACACATTCACACTAATGCATAAACATGCACACATTCACACACTAATGCATAAACATGCACACATACACGCATATATGCATACACATGCAGACATACACACACTAATGCGCACACACATAAACACTCACACATACACACATATATGCACACATACACACACTAATGCATAAACACACACACACACACATACATACACATATATACATTGATAATGTCTAAACATCAAAGGTATTGAAAATTTTACAGAAAATGGAAAATATGCATAAAGTGCTCAATGTGGATAGAGTCCGATATATCGGACACTATATTTTCTCTCACAATAGCAGCTCAGGGATGAAACTAATGCACAAATTATTGTTACATATTTGATTACTAATGTTTCTTACGCATATTTGTCAAAACACATCTCGGATAAATGTCAACTACTACATATGAATTGAAATTAGCTTTCCCATTACGCAGACACGCAGTACATCTCTCTCTCCATGTTTCACTCCCTTACAATTTGGCGGGAAATTTACAATGTTTCCAAGCTCGTGGGGTCACATATGCATCACAGAGGTACCAAAGAACTAGATTTGATAAATATAACCAATTAAAGTAAAACAGTATTACAGAAAATGCAAATATGTCAACGTCCGATTAATCGGACACCATGCATTAATGGGTTAATACATATCTCAAACGATCGTTATGAAAGCAGCTATATTTTTGGAAAGGTGCTCCCTGCACCTTAAAATCCGTTCCCCAGCCATGATACTTGTCCCATCAGGAATTTAACATATTTGCCTTGGCCTGACCGTCTCGTTCACTTGGGTGTCTGGTGACTTTTGGCTACATAGTGTACATAACATGGGATTAATTCCTAAAGAAAGGAAATTGAGTATGATGATAGTTCCAAACTCTGATTTAGCATAATTTCGTTCTTGGTATTCGCTGTTTCATTTCCGTCGTCTTCTACCTCTGCTTCTTATCTTAATTCTCTTCTTTTCCTCTTCCCTTCAATCTCTGGATGAACGTCTTCATGACACAAGACATAGTCCACTAAACATCACGTAAACAACCACCCACTACCAAAGACAAAAATGGCAGCGGCAGAACGATGATCCAGCATCGTTTTCTTTCTTTGCAGAACTTCATCTCCTTCTTCACAATCTTGTACCAGAGATTCATCTCTTCCATTCTGTTTTCGTTTGGTCGTCTCAACATTTAGCGCCCTAATGAAAATCTCTTTTGTATGTATGTATTTTAATGTTCTCTTCTACTTATTACTACCAGTAATATTGATAATAAATAATATGCAACAATCTACTCCCCCATTAAAAAAATACATTTCCTTCCAAATTTATGCATTTCCTTTTTATATTTGAATCCAGAAATTGAAGTCACTATAAGCCCCCTGCCCCCACCCCCCAAAGAAAAAATCAGAAAACTGTTCAGATTGAATGGAAATATTGCCGGCCAAACCTTCTTCACTTTAATTCGTTTTGTTTCTCGAGGGCCTCTTCGATTCCGTAGTGGTAAACAAAGACCCCCCGAATTCGATACCCCCAACGGCATATAGTTGTTCGGGTCTCACTTTAAATTATAGGTCCAGCGCCGATTTGCCTACCAGTGCATAAAGCGGACTTAAACTTCTAACTTAGTTTTCCGCAGTGTAATATTTCCAGAATTGAGAAAAAATGTCAACGAAACAGTCAAGTGTATGCCCAGTTACGTTGTTTATAAACAGGCAGGGAGAAGAATTAATGCAAAATAGATAAATTTCTGCGAAATTCTTAAAATGTGCCGAAAACTAAAACATTTTATGGGGCACGTTTAATTTTAAAATTATATTTGTTAAATAGTTTATAAAAACTCTCTTAATAATAATATAGCTACATGGTGTATTAACGAAAACTAAAACTAAAGTGGACATTAGTGCCAAAGTCGTAAAATTCATGATTATCCTTTTCAAGATATAATTGTAGCATTAGAACCTTAGGCATATGATATTCAACACCCTTCATATGATAACACATAACAAAGATTTTTCTTTATTTGCTTATAATTACAGACGGATTTGAATCTCAATTTGAATGCTTCTTCATCTATCTACCTCAGAAATAACAATATCACTGCAACGGAATCCGTGCAATTATATGTTCATAAGTCACTTTCACTCGACAAGCAGAAATTCCTGCGGCAGAAACATGACAATATTCTCCAGCACCCTCTCTTGACCTTATAGAACTCCATCTCCTTCTCAAGGATTCTAAAATCCAACTTCAGCTCTTCAATCAGATTCTTTTTCGTTTCCTTAATTGACAGGCAATGACTTTTCATGAACCGCACAGCATGTTCGTGGTCCAGTCGCTTGGGTTGTTCAAAATAACATTGGAGTCGGTTTTCGGAAGCCATCTGTTCGTCCGAAAGCTTTCGTTTAAGGCTTGCTTCCAAATCCTCGATCTTTTTTTGTCAAATCTAGATCGTGCACTTGTAGAAAACAGCTTTTTCTGCAGTGAGGACTTCTGGGAGTCCATGAGCTTACTAATTTCTTCCTCCGCACGCTTCCATTCACTGTTATAAAGTATGGATATGGGACTATCTTCGCTCTTTTCAGCTTCTTTGTCGCCGTTTGCCTTTCTCTTCTTCTGGTTTTCGGTATGGACAACTATCATTTGCCCTCTCTTCCCTGCGAAAGTTAAAATCTCAGGTGCCGGGGGGGGGGTTCGCTCCTCTCGTGGTGGACTTCCCACGGAGCCCCGCCGACACTGAATGCAATAGTAACAAGGCATAAGCGGCTTCTCCTTTTTCTTCCCAACCATCTCGTAGAAACTTCTCTCTTCCAGAATACGTCTGAACTCTCGTTCTATGTGGTTCATTAGATTTCTCCTGAACAGTTTTACAGTCTTGCATTGGAACGTAGCAAATTTCAATGTGTAATGTGCTCTGTTGTTTTTTTTTGGAGAGCAGGAAGTATTGCAGCTCTTCCTCCTGTTTCGATTGCAGCTCCTCGCACCTCCATACTAATGCTGCTTCCAAGCTGGCAACCTCCTTCTGGAAGACGGTTAACGCGCTTTTCTTCAAAAATTTCCCTTTCAAGCTCTTCATTGAAGAGGATTTTTTTGCTTGAACAGCGCAGTTAACCATCACCATCGTGTCCTCACATTCAGCACTAACATAAGTCCTGATGAACTTTTCGCCCCGTCGAGAGCGCGAATCTTCATCTGCAAGCTGCGAGGGCGTTGTTTCTTCTACTTGAACCTGAATTCCATCAAAGCGATCCATTTTAGTAGTTCCGTGTTGCGTTGCATCGTCTCCCGAATCTTGAGTGTCTGTGGGCGAGATCGCATCAACTGCCAGAGCGTCTTCATTATTCGTGGTCGATTCCTTACGATCTTCTGGCAGTTGACGTGTCGTGGCCTCATAAATCCTCTCATGATGTCGTTTTTCCTTTCGAGCGACCTGCACGCCGTGGGAAGAAATTCTACTGTAGTCGTCGCCTCTCTTGTAGACGTTCCTAGCAGTGCTTCCTTCCTTCGATGTGCTGGCTTCTCCAGCAGATTTCACATCAGCAGACAGAGCGTCTTCATAATTCGTGGTCGATTCCTCACGATCTTCTGCCATTTGACGTGTCGTGGCCTCAAAATTCCTCTCATGATGTCTTTTTTCCTTTCGAGCGACCTGCACGCCGTGGGAAGAAATTCTACTGTAGTCGTCGCCTCTCTTGTAGACGTTCCTAGCAGTGCTTCCTTCCTTCGATGTGCTGGCTTCTCCAGGTGGTTTCACATCGGCAGACAGAGCGCCTCCATGATTCGTGCGTGGATCTGCACGGTCTTCCGTCAGCTGATGCGTCACGGCCTCGGCCATGTTTTCAAGTTCTCTTGCATTGTAAGGAAACTGTACGCCGTGGGACAAGAGTTCGCAGTAAATGTCACCGCTTTCGTGTACGTAGCTAGAAGAATACTCAGGTGTCGGTTCCCTCTCGTCATGATCCGTGGGTCTTCTGCCACGGTCTTCTGCCAGCTGACAAGTCACGGCCTCGGCCATCTTGTCAAGTTCTTCCTTCTGAGGAATACTCGTTGCTTCCTGTATTGTTCTCCTCGCTTTCCCTTCAAAAAATCTGTCGCAGCAAGCACAGGGTGCTGCACAATCTATAATAGAGTTCATTTCCAGGGGTTTTATTGGCAAATCACGGTTTGGTTTAAAATCTCTCTTAAGCAAGTGGCTGCGTGACCCTTTGACGCTCTCTTCTTTTCCAGTGCACTCATTCTGGTCGGTGGCCTTTCTGAGCGACTGCAAAGTGCTCAGTGCCCTAGCAGCGATGCAATATCTACGCTCGTCATTTACAATGTATGCACCTGGCGATTCATTATCTTTCACCCTCCATGCAGGAGAAAGAGTGACGACCAGGGCTTCTCCTTCAGGCAAATGTATCTCTTGGCCACGTATTGGGTGCGAATGTGAGTTGGGGTCCCAATGCCTATCTTCTGCATTAACTAGTAGAATATCGTCTTCTGTTAAAGCAATGTTCGTTCTCTTCGTAACGTTTTCATTGTTCTCAATGGTAAGCAAGATTGGATCCTTGTTGAGTACAATTCTATTGGTTTCAATCGTCTCCGTAATCTTGACGTGCTCGTCTTGGGTGAGAACAGCAGCTTCCTTTTTGGTCTCCATATTACTCCTTATCACTGAACTTTCAACAATCTTGTGGAAACCATGAACCAGCACGTCGAAAGCTCTAACTCGTAGCGTTTCGTCAGTCATCTTATAAATTTCTCTAATGCTGACAGAAAAGATCACTCGAGGTTGGCCGTCCGTCTGAATTAAATAAGCGTATCTCAGAACCGAAGAAGACTGATACGACAGGAGTCGATAGATGAAAGAAGAGCTGTAAAGACGATCCTGAAAAGTCCATAGTGTGAAGAACTGGGTTGTTTGTATGTGATACGCATGATGCGAGTAACGCTCGTCCAAATTTAGAAATTTTCTTAAGTAGTTTTCTGCTTGACGTATATGTCTATGTACATCATAGCAAAGTCCCGCAAGCAGTTTTCTCCGAATTGGGGGATTAAATGCACTTGTAGTCTCTCGACTGAGAATTTGCAGCCTGGTCCTGATGGACATCAAATCACCAAAGATCTGCGACACAAGATCCATAGCGCTATCTATTCACTTTTTGCACCGTTTTTTCTTTGCAGCGTTTATCGCACTTCTATGTCCAAAGACTTGTATTCGCAGGTCTACTTACCGGGCAACGTGTTCTCCTTTATATTCAGAGCCAACAATGCGCTTGATCGTTTATGTACTGTTGCTAATCCCATTTTAACTTTTGCTCTGATAGTAATTATTACTTTGCTTCCCTTATTTTTACAACTCGTGTTGCTTTTCCTGAATGTATAAACCTCGCTCTCCCGTTCACTCGATCTAATTGAACCCTTTCGCTGCTCCTTTAGAGAATGAGGAAACGACAAGCGCTACAGGAAGCGAAGAGGCGAAATACTTTTGTAGCCCCACCGCAGTTAAAGAGTGTGGAGGGGTTGTAAATACTCGTCTAGTTCTCGAAATATATACTACAGGGTGTCCCACGAACGGCGCAACTGGGAATTAAGAGTGGCGTTACTTGTAACAGAAACCTGTACATACATAAGTCATACACCAAATGTTAGCCCTGTCCAAGTAGATATTTTTAAACATAGAAACAACAAACGGGGTGCAGTGTTGTTCATGCAGTGTTGCCAAATGTAAGTGAAAGTGTAAATTTATTTTTCCACAAAGCATGGAAAATTGCATGTCAAACAAATTTGGACGTCAATTTCCACCTTGGGTAGGTGGACTATTTCGCATGGTTGCCAGGAGTAGGTAAGTAACACTTTTTTCACCATAATTTTCACTTTCTTTTTTTCCTGTTTCCAGTATTTCCATGTCATAGACCATCACTAAACACATCTTTTGTTGCCTTCAAACATCAACAGTGTTGCCACTGTACCTCATATTTTTTTTAAAACACCCATTTGGACCGGTACGCCTTTACGAGGCATTTCAGAATTGGCTATACGCGAAAACGATCGGTTTTCTTCTCTGAACTATAGATGGCGAAATAGTCCACCTACCCAAGGTGGAAATTGACGCCCAAATTTCCGTACGAATGTTTGACATGCAATTTTCCATGCTTTGTGGAAAAATAAATTTACACTTTCACTTACATTTGGCAACACTGCATGAACAACACTGCACCCCGTTTGTTGTTTCTATGTTTAAAAATATCTACTTGGACAGGGCTAACATTTGGTGTATGACTTATGTATGTACAGGTTTCGGTTACAAGTAACGCCACTCTTAATTCCCAGTTGCGCCGTTCGTGGGACACCCAAGTCTTAAGTATTAATTACTGTTGCGCTTAGACTGTTGTGGGAATTTTGGTATGGCGATTGAGAATTAAATTATTTGGAGGAGGTCGAGATTCAACTCTTTAATACCAACAGTGAACCTAAAATTGACATAGGAATTTTGGTGGGGGACTGGATTTTAAATTGGGAGGGGTATGCTTGCAGTTTTTGTCTTACTATACTCGTGAGAGCCTTTATTAAAAAATTACATTATTATTATTTTTTATTCTAATAATTGTAACCCAATTGAAGTGTATGGTAGCCTGATGTTGTGTAATGAGACTACTGGTATCGCAATCCACTAATAAGTCTCATTAGATGCGATGTGTTCAGTTATGTATTGTCACCCGCTGGTTTTATTTTTTCATCGGAGGTCACGACATGTCGCAACACCTCACAACCCACCAGGGTGCGAAATCATTGAAAACTGGTGAGGGGGAGAAAGTTCTTAACCTACAACCCCCTCGCTACAAACATATGTGTGAATTATACGATGTACATATTTGTAATGTTATTAAAAGTAAAAATAAATTACTCAATTAAAATAATTATTATGATTATTAATTAGAAATTAATTTGTTACTTTCATACATATCAGATAGTGTAAAGCAGTTAACTACTTCCATTACTAACCGGTTAAAGATGTTAATAAATTATGACATAGTTGAAGTGGTTTTATTATGTGTAATTTGTTTATTTTGTGCACTATGTTAATATAAATCAATTAGATTTCATAGTTATTATTGTTTTGCATTCTTGTTTTACTTTTACTGTGCGTATTGATGTAGATTTGTTAATGATCTCTTGAGACAGAAAGCATTCAACACTCACAACCACACTAATTTGTGTGTGTTTTCGATATTATTCTTAGTAAAGTATATTTGAAATTAAAAGTAATTGCTTATCTTTTCATTGTTACAACAAAACTCTTTGGCCCGGGAAATTTTTGGTGGGGGGATTTTTGAGGCCAAGATTGTTGGTGGGGGAAATCCCCCTCGTCCCCTCCAGGATTTCGCACCCTGAACCCAACAATCCAGAAACACAAGAAGAAAAAAAAGGAGCGAAAAGAACAAAACAAACCAGCCATTCCATGTTTCTTTCCGTATGGGGTAAAGGCTCAGCTGAGATTTGTCCGCCCATGACGTCACACCCGCGGCAGTCGCGAAAAGAGGCATGTCTGACCCCAGCCTTTCCTTCTAGTAGTCTTGGGCTTGATCCCCCGATTTGACGCTTTATGACTTTTACATTTGGAACCACATGAAAAAGTTAGTTTACAAGACACCGGTAAACTCGCAAGAAGAGCTCAGGGAGAGGATCTTAACAGCTGGTCAACACATCAAGGACACCATCACAAGTTAAGTGACCAAATGTCCGTAAAAACCTGCGTGCCTGCATTCGTAACGAAGGTGCCCACTTTGATCAAGACCTGTAATGTTCTTCAAATGAAGATGAATGAAGTATTATTTCTTGTACACAAATATACCTTGTTGGATAGCAGATAACCCAAGGAAGTAATTTCAGTAATTTGTACGCTTCGTGTCATACCATTTTTGTTATTAATACGTTGCCAAGTAAACTAAGAGTGCACTTTTTTATCATCACTTGCAAGTTTAGACCCACCCGGTACTTACATGTGATTGTTATTTGTGAATTTTTTTTTTTTTTTTTGCAACGAACCACTTATTTGTTAGCTATCAGAAAATGCTGAAATAAGTTCCATACAATGAGCAGTTTTTTCTCAATTCATCTTTTTATGTGGAAAATTGTCATTTTTTTAAAGAAACAAAAGAAATTCGATTATCTCGAAAACTACTAATTTTCGGACGGGGTATCATATGGTTAAATTTATTGCAAATTGTCTCTACTTTAACCCCTTTCAGGGAATACATCTAATTACCAGTCACCCTGTATATATATATCAATTAAATATGCCTAGATAGCATTACTCTTGACTTTCACCTCTTGTAATATCACCAATATTCACTTCATTGAATTAATCAATGTAAATAATGACATGTTACTGTCACAAAATAAACTGATTTATTATATACTTAGTAATTTGAGGATTAAGCATTATACACATAAAACAAGTCTAATACTACTGTACTACATTACAGTCAACTACAAATATTGACACTTTGAAATAAAGGGACAGAAACATTTGTACCATATTGTTAAATTTTCTCAACATTAAAAAGATATATATCAATAACATACAATATATTTGTGTGCATAATTGTTTACAATTTCCATTGAAAATTTTTCAAAAAATAATATGTGACACCAAGAAAACCAATTCCATTTAATGATATGTATCTCTTAAAAACATAAACTGTGTGCAAGGTAGACATATCTTTACGGCTTTTGATTTTCTTGAGAAAATTATCATAATAATTTTTAGTCAAATATTATATCATTCAGTCCTTTTCCTCAATGCATCAGAGGAAAAGAATTCAACTTGCATTCTTTCTGCTCAGAGAAACATCTTTTGTGTTCTACAAACATAAATCATACCATGTTGGTGTAATGCAATCTGCTGTGTGAAAGTTTTATCACATAATGAACATCACAGACAATGTTTACATGTGAGATATCAAACCACCAGATCGTTGGTAGAGGATATGTACAATTCAGACATAACATGCATAACCACGTCGGCCCCCGTGACGGAGTGGTAAGCACATCACGCTATGACGTCAGGAGTCTCAGGTTCGAATCCCGGCCTGGGCATGGATGTTTGTGAGTGTCCATTCATCAATTTCATCATATCATCACTCATCCCCATCTTCGTAAATTAGCCAAAAGTGGCACAAAATGTGAAATAAAATAAAGCAAATCAATCAATGCATAACAACAATGGCTCGCCTGTATAGGCAGGAGCTACTGGTTTCGAAGCTTCCTTATTTCTTAGTACTTTGGACCAAAAAAAGGCATAAAAAATTGTTTGCTCTGATAAAAAGTCTGCATCATGTAATGAATCGTTTTCATTGCACAATTATTACCAACAGTTTTGCCGAGTGCCATCTCAAAGCATGGATAAAATCTGTGTCAGATAATAAGATGTCTGCAGAAGAGTTGTAGACATCAACAAATGATATGTATAAAACTAAGTCTCAAGCCATAGGCGCAGACTCCATGGGGCTTGGGGGGGGGGGGGGGGTTGAGCCCCCCATGTTAACAATGTGGGGCAGAGCCCCCCCTAATAATTTTGCTTAAGAGGATCTAATGTATTATTTTGCTTCTCTTGTAAAGTTTACTCTGAATTGTGCCACATGAAGTTAACTTTAAATACACATTTGAAATGTTCTAAAATATTAATTTGGGGGCTAATAATTTTGGACCAATAAACCATCAAGTTGAGGGGGCGGGAGCTATGACCAGAGACAGCAAAACACATGACTTATTACTATATACTAAATATGTAATCATGAGTAGGCCCTATTGTTAAAATTTTTACTAAAAAGAGTTCCAAAAGAACTAGGGTAGTGGATGGGACGTTTGGGCTACAAATGGCTCTAACATGACATTCAGAACGAGATCATTGATATATATTAGGGAGCAGATATTAAAAGTCGGGAATATTTTGCTATTATGGTTGACGAAACTTGTGACATATCCATCTGTGGATAATTAATATTCTGCATTAGAACTGTGATATATTTGAGGAATTCATGGGCTTTTATGAGATTGAGGACAAAACTTAAAAAGGGACAAAAGCATTTCCTTTAACATTTTTGCTAGCATAAATGCTACGTAAATGCTTCCAAAATTCTTATAACAGGTAGTACTTTACACAAAAGCATTTTATGGAACATTTCAATTAGCTGTTTCAATTACAATGCACAATACATACAGCACGAAAGGCACGTTGAGTTACACCTTCAATGCTGTGTGCACGGTGTTTACATTTGAAAAAGCTAAAATATTCTTCCATACGTGTACAGTAAACGTTGTAAAGTATGTATTTAATCAGCGTCATTCTTCTCTACCTAGGACCATTTAATATGAAGCGATATTCCTCTCAGTTGAATAGTTATCGTCCTTTAAAAGTGTGAAGTGGTACATTGTTTACATCCCAAGCGACAGCCATTACATTTGCATTTGTGGCAATGAGTTCGCTTCTGATTGGATATGCTACGAAAAATGCTACGGAAATAGAGCCGGTTCTATCCTTGAGAAATGCCATGAAATATGCCATGGCATCTGAAATGCCATAACATTTCTCACTTTACACGGTAGCTTTTTGGTCATGGCATAAATGCTAAGGAAAATGCTTTCATCTAAAGCGGGCCTTATACACTTAAGTAATTTTCTTTTGTATTTACGCTCATGTTTTTTTTTTTTTTTTTTTTTTATATAAGCTGAATTTTTGCTGCAAATTGGATAATTAAGAATATTCTCTTTGGTGTGAATAGTCGTATGCACATAGGGTTACCAGATCGATGTACGGGAAATATAGGACATAATGTCCCAAAATGTAGGACTTTAAGTCAAAATGTAGGACACAAAACATTCACAATACATAACACAGATTTCCAGAACATGTTAGAAAGTAATTTAAAAATTACAATTTTCAGATTTAAAAAAAATGAATCCTTAAATGTAAAATTTCCAAAATTGTATTTAATTTAAAACAATACACTTCTTAGTGGTGGCTCAGTTGGTAACGCGTCTGACTACCATGCTAAAGGTCCCGGGTTCGATCCCCGGCCGGTTCAAATCCGGGAACTTTTCTGATGATGGAAGCGGCCCCGGCGCCCACCCAGTGTCGAATAACATGGGTACCTGGGGGAAACCCTGGGGGGGTAAAGGCGGTCAGGGGCGTGATGCTGATCACATCACCCCACTCACGACCGGATCAAGAAAGTGTGGGGCGTTACCACCACACCCCCTATATGCCTTCATGGCATGGTGCTATGCACAGGGGAGCACTTTACTTTTCTTTTTTTTTACACTTCTTAGTACTTGTTTTAACTGATACTTCTCAGAGAAGCCAATTTTTGTTAAAGTTTCAGATTTAATCAAAAAATATACGTATATGACACACTGAACAGTCAAACTCTGTGAAATTATACTGAACCCCAGTACAAACTTTCTACAGACTTTTTGGGAAAAAAAAAATTCTCTTGACTTCGTTATGTTGCTGGTAATAAAAGTACTCTCTCATTATGACCTGGAATGGTAAACTTAATATTCAGCAATTACCATAACTTGAAATGGTTCCAGAAATTGCATCTAGGGTAGTTTTAATTCAATAGTTTTGTTCTCTATACCCCTTGCTTTAAGAATAGGAAACATCTTGTTCCATCAGTTTAAACCCCAAGGCAAGAAATTCCACTTTGACACTGAGCAGTGACATCATCAGAATGTGGCCCCAAAACTTTGTTCATTAAGTGCTTTCGTTTTTGTTCTACCAGAAACTTTTATGTTCTTTTTGGGCAATGGCTGAACCAAAATAAATTCCACTATTGCGTTTGGGAGCGCAGTCCATAGACTTGTAACTTGCATAATTTCTCTTTGTTCAACTGAAACACATATTTTCATAATTAATATTATGTGACGCTCAAAATGAAGGACATTTATGATATTTTTCAAATTCCTCCTGGATGCTGGGCATAAGGCTAAAATGTAGGACATGTCCGGGGAAAACCGGACGTCTGGTAACCCTATATGCACATCAAGGTTGTATTTTTGGATAAATTCTTTCCTGCAAATTGGACACTTGAAAGGTTTCTCTTTCAAGTGTACTCTCATATGCATATTAAGGTAATATTTGTGAGCAAAATCTTTTCGGCAAATTAATCAGTTAAAAGGTTTCTCTTTTGTGTGTACTCTCATGTGCATATTAAGTTTACATTTACGAGCAAAATCTTTGTTACAAATTGAACACGTAAAAGGTTTCTCTTTTGTGTGTACTCTCATATGCAAATAAAGGTAATATTTGTGAGCAAAATCTTTCCTGCAAATTGAACAATTAAAATGTTTCTCTTTCATGTGTAATCTTATATGCATAGTAAGGTAATATTTGTGAGCAAAATCTTTCCTGCAAATTGAACACTTAAAAGGTTTTTCTTTCATGTGTGTCCTTATATGAATACAGAGTAAATCTTTATAGCCAAAATTTTTGCTACAAATTGAACAAGTAAAAGGTTTCTCTTTTGTGTGTACTCTCATATGCCTATTAAGGGAACCTTTATGAGCAAAATCTTTGCTGCAAATTGAACACATAAAAGGTTTTTCCCCTGTGTGTACTCTCATATGTACAAGGACATCGTTTTTATAAGCAAAATTTTTGTTGCAAATTGAACAATTGTAAGGTTTCTCTTTTGTGTGCACTCTCATGTGTATATTAAGGTAACTTTTAATGGCAAAATCTTTGTCACAAATTGAACAAGTAAAAGGTTTCTCTTTTGCGTGTACTCTCATAAGGAAACCTTTATGAGCAAAATCTTTGGTGCAAACTGAACACATATAAGGTTTTTCCCGTGTGTGTACTCTCATATGTGCAACGACATATCTTTTATAAGCAAAATCTTTGTTGCAAATTGAACAATTGAAAGGCTTCGGTTTTGTATGAACCCTTGTGTGTTCATTCAGATGTTTTTTTTGGGAGAAACCTTTGTTGCAGATGGAACACACATATTGCTTTCTCTCCTTTCCGCTCTTGGCATCTTCAACACCTCCTTTGGTTTTAGAGGATTTTGGCAAACGTTCAGCCTCTACTATCCCCTCTCCACTGATACATTCTGTATTATCTTTTGGCTGCTCTTGTTCACTTGACTTTTCTGCAGATACTATCAAATGTGTAACTGACCTTGGAACATCTTGGACCTGTCCTTCCATGTAACTCTTGTTAAGATATCTGAAAAAATAGATAACAAAAATGTAAGTGTGGTTCTATGGTAATGACTGATGCGTGCATATCATTGACAAAGGAAATTTTTTAGAATACACTATTAATCATGACACAATGTTAGAGCTTAAACCAAATGCATAATTTAAACCAACCATTTAATGATTATTTTGAGAGCGATTAACAATATGATATTCCTTTGCTTGCAAGACATAGTAAGTCTTTGGTTACAGGACCTTATGGGAGTAGCATTCATTATCTGTGCCAACAAGATATTATCTGTACTTTAAAATTTGCTCATCTCAGAAATAGCACAATGGAACTAGTTGGCTGTGACATGGTGTTTCAAAATTTGAGGATTTATTTCTCTCCTTCTGACATGGAGAAAATTAACTTTGATAGTTACCAGGCAGCACTCTAACTTAGAGTGTGATGGTAACAACTAAGAAAGAGTCAACTGAAAATACTCTGCGAGGTCTCTCCTATAGCTCCATCAATGAGTAACTGTTATTCCTTGAACGTTTGTAAGAAAACAGAACCAAAGATTATGTATTACAGGATGAGATAGCGAGCATATTTTCCAATGACTTATGTAAACACTTTTTTAAAACCACAGAATGCTATACCCAGTACAAGCAGAATTACCATTTAAATTAAAGTTCTCATATGTAAGAGGATATTAAATTATACGAAGCTGAAAGGTTGAGAGAAATTCATGTGTTTTCCTTATGGTATATATGAACCCCCAAGTGGAAGTTTTGATAGACACAGTTGGATGCACGTTTCAATCGCAGCACCAAAAAAGCACTTTAGGCTGTGCGTCACAATCGCAGCACGGACTTGGCTTGCACGATACAGTCATGGCACCGAGTTCACACTATGTGGTTGTTAAAAAGTGTAGTTTGGTGGTACGTTCCAGCCGACGACCCAAGGGTTGGAAAAAGCTAGTTCAGTGAAACCTAGATGCTAAAGATTAGGTGCATCTAAAAGTTTAGCCACCAGTCTTGGACTTGCTTGTAATGCAGAACACTAAAGTTCAGAGGTCATGGATAGATCTCACTATAAACTACAACCTTTGAAGTTAAGTGAAGTATATATGAAGGACTGTTAATAAGTAACCCAAAGGACCAGCGTGCATACCAGTCTGTTCTATTGAAGGAAGGAAGTCCAGTTCATTCCAGCCAGAGAAGGAAGGAAGTGTTTCCGAGGAAGAAATAAGGAAGTGAACAGCTTATAATAGTGGAAAAAGACTGATGCAGTATAGAAGTGAATATCTAGAGAATCTCAAGAATACTTAATTAGACTGAATAAGAAAGCTATAGATATTCCTGTTTCCGAAACATAAATTATATGAACCTGTATTGTAAATAAAGTATATAATCATAATATAATATGGTTTTTAATCTCCATGGGAAGATCTTTGCTTGTTCTGATTCACAATTATAAAAATAACCCATAACCCTTGAGATATATCCATGGTAACCTTGATTAGTGGGATTCAAAAGGGTTCTCTCATTGTGATGACTATTTAGAACTGCGTTTGAACATCAATCTTCTAAAGTATTCACAACAAAATAAATAATACAGTCATACATAGTGTTTTATTATAAAAAGACAGGATATTATATACAGAGAGCAAAATAAAAAACAAAATATATTTTTAAGGTTCTGTCAGTTCACATGAACCAGGGAAATTATATGCTGATTTCTCAAGAATGGAAATTTTTAAAATATATTACATGTTATAGCTTACAGAATTCCTCAATGTGCATAAAACAATAAATTCATTCTGATTCACTCAGTAACTCTAAAAACAAAAACAAATTAGGACACAAATGCAGTGTAATTCAAAAGTCTTGAACCACCCATGTAAGTTCTTTAGATACACAGTCCGTCCAGTGGGAAAGGTGACTAATATAAATGAAAGACAAGGCGTTGTGGACCGGTAGTTTACAATAACGTTTATTCAAAATAGACACCTTGTGAGTCAATACATGGACTGAAGCGGTTGTAGAACTTTGTGAAGCAGTCTTGGTACTCCTGTTTTGGAATTGCCTCCAAATCGCGGTCGAAGCCTTTTGGATGTCTGGAAGGGTGTCGAAACGCATTCCTTTCAACGGCAATTTCAGTTTTGGAAATAGCCAGAAGTTGCATGGAGCTAAATCTAGAGAATATGGGGGTGATTGAGCTCCACTATCCCTTTTTTTGTTCCAGATATTCAGGCCGAACTCTATGAATCCTGGCCAATAGACAATGCAAAATACCCACGTAATACTCAGTGTTCACAGTGTGACCATCTGAATTGAATTCCTTTTGGATGATGCCTTTGGAATCAAAGAAAACCGTGAGCAGGGTTTTCATTCGGCTCTTCTGCAGGCACACTTTCTTCAGTTTTGGAGAGCCTGGATCCTGGACCATTACGAAATCTTGCATACCACTTAAACACGTTCTTACGACTCAATGCCTCACTACCATAAACAGTTTGAATCATTTGAAACGTCTCCGTTTCACTTTTACCCAATTTGAAACAGAATTTAATGTTGGCACATTAATCCGTTTCCGACCAACGTTCAGCCGGTACTGTCAGTCACAAGATCCGTATGCGTCGACCGTTGATGCTAGTGCTATGCAACTTTGTCGGAAGAAAGTCGAAATGTGTCACTGCGTAGTACATATACTTCTACATAGATGGCACTGGTGGTTCTGTGGCAAAAAAATCAGTCATCTTTCCTACTGGATGGACTGTGTATCACTGTACATGAATGGAACCATATGAACTAACTGGAAGACCAATTGGTTCATCCCAGAGGAATGTTACAAACCCAATCCAACGTCTTGAATTCAACTTAATTTCTTCAAATGGGAATGGGGAGCAAGAGACACATCAAAATCATGTGAAATTTCCAGGTAAAGAGAATGGTGAAATCCATTTAAAAATGTCTTTAATCATTTTCAATTTATTCACCGTTAAGGATAAAGACTGCCATTGTTACGTGCATGCTATTCATCAATGTTTGTTCCTTGTTATGCAGTGAATCAAGATGACACTGACCATAGAGCATATTGACACTAGCTTACATTGTGGTGCACAGAATGCAAGGAAAGTTGCAGATCTCTTCAACTGCACACACAATGAGAGAGACCAATTGTTCTTAGCGCAGTGGTGAAACTTGGCCAGAAATTGTAGCAAAAGGAAAGTATGTGGGGTCACTATGAAGCAGCAAAATTGGTTTTGGCAATGCTTGTGAAAAAAGTTCTGTAGGAATGTTGATATTGTTGATATTTAGAATCACACGTGGGAAAAAGTCAAAAGATGAAAATTAAATTCATCAATTTTAAGTTCACATTAAATGTTACAATATTATTTTCTCTCAGTGCATCAGCAGCTGATGAGAGAAATATCTTTTTACAAGCTACATCAGTGGCTTTTAAATATTATTTTAACATGTAGTATTATGTAATCTTCTGAAATATGACCATGTGTGCACTGCGAATCCGGAACTTTCGGATCCAGAACTTTCAGATCCGGATCCGTTTGGCCATCCCACATGAGCGTTTCTTTGGAAAGTAAGAATGTGTTTATAACATATTGTTACCTGTTAATATACATACATATATATACATTATATATATATAGTGCGCGTGCGTGATTTGTAATTAATACACTTGCAAGGGAGGTTACCTAAGTGTCCCCCTCCAATTTATATGAAATTTGGCAGGTGTATAGGGGGGCCCAAAGGGAAGTACATGTTTTTTGTGTTTCAGCTAAAAAACTGTTTTAGGGGGAACCCCACCACCCCCTCTCAAATGTCAAGATGAGGAGAAATTGAAGTGGGGATTTGACCCCGAAACCACGTAAATATGGCATAGGAAGAAACAGGGGGCATAGGGTCCATCTATACACATGCCAAATTTCATGGAAATCAGAGGGGGACACAGGTGTCAGATCCCCTCATCTTGACATGTGAGGCAGGTTTTGCCCCCTAAAACAGTTTTTTAGCCGACGCAAAAAAACACATTATGTCTTCCTTTGGGCCCCTTTAAACACCTACCAAGTTTCATGAAAATCGGAGGGGGACACAGGGGTCAAATGCCCACTTCAATTTGTCCTCATTTTGACATTTCAGGTGGGTATGCCCACTAAAATAGTTTTTTAGCTGAAACAAAAAAACATGTATTTCTTCCTTTGGGCCCCTTTATACACCTGCCAAGTTTCATGGAAATCAGAGGGGGGAAGAGGGGTAATATCCTCACTTCAATTTGTCCTCAACTTGACATTTGAGGGGGGTTTTGACCCCTAAAACAGTTTTTTAGCCGACAAAAAAAAACATGTATTTCTTCCTTTGGGCTTCTTTATACACCTGCCACGTTTCATGGAAATCGGAGGGGGACACAGGGGTCAGATCCCCACTTCCATTTGTCCTTATCTTAACATTTGAGGGGGGGGGGGTTGCCCACTAAAACAGTTTTTTTAGCCAAAACAAAAAAAACAACATGTATTTCCTCCTTTGGGTCCCTCTATACATCTGCCAAGTTTCATGGGAATCGGAGGGGGACACTTAGATAACCTCCCTTGTTAGTCTTATACTTTGTTATTATATAACACTGCATATATTGTAATGTTTTATTTTAATTTTTAAAACTGTAACTGTAGAACAATTGTATAATTTTTGTATAACATTTCTATCTTGCTAAATGTGTTAAAGGTTTCATCCTGGAATGGAATGTCTCACATTTATGTGTGTTTCCATTTCCAATACATTCGAATGAATACATATTCGTTTCAATGGAATTTACAAAATCACCTCTGACATTTTATGTTAAACAAGTAAGATTATTTTGTGCACGAGTGTGTTAGCCGAAGAGTAGCAAATTATTTTAGGAACAACACTTGAAAAAAAAATCTTGTAGGACTAACAAATGAAAAATTTCTTTGTAATCGAAGATCATAATACCTTTTAAGCTGTGGTAATATTATAATGGGATTGAGATACAAAACTATCGGATCCGGATCCAGATCTGAAACTTTCGTATCCGGATCTGCAATTTTCGGCTCCGGATCCAAACGGATCTGGATTTTTCGGGTCCGGATCTGTTTGGCCATCCCTAGTGTGCACCCGTGTGCGAAAAGAAAACAAAAACTGCCCACCCTCGAAAATTTCAAAGTCCAAATCTGCATGATGTGACAACAAGGTGGGGCAGTATAGCAAACCTCACATACGAAAAAGTAACATGACCAGAACGTGAATGCCTTAGTGATGTTTTAACAGATATGAAATTGGGTTATTTAATTACGTATTTTTGATGAACAGTTACAGATAATTAAACAACCTTCCATTGATATATTTCACGACACATTCTATGCTCCTGCTTCATTTGTGAAAATTGCTATTATGGCAGATAACATTGAGAATCTGTCTGTGAAACATTGTGAAAACATGAAAGAAGACTGGTATGTTGACTCAAAAAAATGAAAAAATACATTCATTTTTAATTTGATGACCATTACGTGCTGAATTTTTTCATAATATGAATTCTGAAAAGAAATCCACGTTACACACACAATGCTTATATTGACATAAATGAACACAATATCAATAGCAAATTGGTATTCAGTGATATATGTGTGTGTTGAATAAAATTACAAAATACTCGACATATTCATAGGATATGAATAAAGTAAATATTACTAATAGCATGAAGGAAAATGGTAAGATTAATAATTACACACACATTCTTGCTTTGACTAGATAGTTGATGTTGAGTGATATTTATTCCCAGCTTTGTGTTCAGGAGGATACCGCTAAAATATCACGTGGTTCATTCACAGCCTCAGGCGATCTTGGGTATTGCAATAAAGGGATTTCCTTCCTACAACAGAAACTTCTTGTCATCAGAATTGGAAGTAGGTCTTTCCGAAGACAAGAATTTTGTCTGTAAGGAAATTGAAGATGTGTATTTCAATAAATAATAAATTAGTTTCAGTAGGATTGTAAACAAAATATTTTTAAAGCAGTTCCCAGTTCATTCACTGCGTTCATAGACTTGACTTTTTTTGTTTCCATTGTTTTCGCTTGGTCCTAAATTTCAATTTTTCACACATATCACAAATTCAATATCTTTCGAGTTTTTCATATTCTTAATGTATTTTATTCATGATCATATTCTGTTTCAAATCATTTATCATCGTGATAGCCAAAATGGGAGAGAAGCGTCATAAAAAATCTATTTCCATCAATCAAATCAAATCGTACAAAACATGAATAACATTCTTAAAATTGTAACTTGTTTAGCAGTTAGTTCAAGTGTAAATCTCTGGAGGTTGCGTTATCATTTGAATTTACATTAGCTGCCTTCTGCAAAATTCGATACGAACCATATTTCAAAAGAATATTTGGATTTTCAACGATGGGTTGCAAATATAGTTGAAATTTCAAAATACAATATATCTACGCATTGCAAAATAATATTCTTTTTGCGTTTTTCATAATTTATTTTCTTGCTACTATTGTCCAGAATAATAATGCTGGAAAAATTAAAGCACCTAACATGAAGGAAAATTATTTTATTTGTTATGGGAGTAAACAAAAATTAAAACAATTATGTTATTGTAACCAATGCAACTGATGATAAAAAGAGTCAAATACCTACTGAATTAAAAAAGCCAATTTTTCCAAATTTCCGTTTAGTGTTAGTGAATATTGATAAATGAGGAATATTCAATAAATCCACATATATTCACATTCTATTTCGCTATTTAGCATTGTCTGTCATTTATTGCTGATGGCGACAATGAAGATAAATGAAGATCCCATGAAATTAAAGAAGGAGCAAAAGAAAAGACCATGGCCAATAAAATACTCGAAATAGGGATCATCAGTGCTGAGATCATGTGTCCAACCTGTAATACGCTTCTTTTAGGCTTTACTTTGTCTGCATATATATTTTCATTTTTAATTATTTCTGTTTTCTGCTGTGTCTCCATCATAACAAAATGACATTCAAAACTTAACCAGGATTCGAGCATGGAAGACGTGGCTTCTCAGCGTGACCGAGATAGGCGACATTCACTAACATAACGGGCAACACAGGTTAATATTTCTTGGTATTCCTAGAAAATTTACCCCTTGTAGCTACTGGAACCAACACAAGAAACTGAGAATATTCAATTATTTACTAAAGATTCCAAATACAGTGTTAACCATTTTACGTTGGAACGTACTAACAGAAAATAACAACAAAAATAATAGTATAAGAAAAATAATAACATGAACTAAACTTAAATTTGGTTAAGAGATTCACATACTTCTAGTCAACAGTCTTCTATAATGTGATAGATTATCAAATATGTATTCAATTCTTGGTGAAACAAAACATTTGTAAAAAGTGCTGAGAGCAGTCAGGTTATTTATTTCAGTGAAACGATAGTGTAGACCCAGCATACGCATGGAGCCCTTAGTGACTGCAGAGATGTGGTCAGAAAAGGAGAGTTTATCATAAAATATAATGCCCAGGTCCTTCTGTGCGGCAACTCTTTGAACACAATTGTTTTTTATGAAATACTAGCTGATTACCTGGCATTGCCAGTGTGTTTAATGAATTCTAACTATAGCGTAAAATGTAACTAATTTTATTTACAGGTATTTAAAAGTATAAGTACAGTGTACAAATTATAAAGTAATATCTTTTACAAATTCAATATAATAGAAATTTAACAACAATTTATGACCAACATTTTTAGTTCCATCCAAATAATATATAAATTGAACGGTATTGGGAGTTCTGACTGATCCCGAAAACTATGGATTTCATACTAATATTGGTCGTTTTCGATTATTTTTACATGTCACCCCCTTCCCACCCCCACCCCTAGGGGTGCCATAGATGTCTTGGAGTTGAACGGCATTGGGAGTGTCACTATTCATCTTATCAACCCCGAAAAAACTATGGATTCCCTACTAATATCGGTCGTTTTATTTTTACATGTCACCCCCTTCCCACCCCCTACACTAGGGGTGCCAGAGTTGTCTTTCCAGGTTGCAAGTGATACTCGTACCACGTTTGTTTGAAATCGCTCCAGACGATCGAGAGTTATGCCGGAACAAACACACACACATCCATTTTTATATATTAGATAGATTTTGTATTTAATGTGTTTTTCTTTAAGAAGGTCATCATGGTACATTTTGTGAGGGTTTTAAGTTCCATAATTCACACCACTTTATTAGAGAATCCAAATTCTTGTGCATAATTACCATTGAGATTTTACTATATATTTTGTAATCATCAGCGGACAAGAGAAGGTTTTTACATGAGTCAGAAAGATATTCTGGAAGGTCATCAAGATACAGGATGAAGAGAAGAACATTGCCTTGGGGTACACCAGAAGATCCAGCTTGATAAGAAGAGGGGATTCTGGAAAGAAAAACTTTGTGTTGTCTATTTTGGATGTAGTGTTTGATCACAGAGAGAAATTTTACATGAATGTTGAATCGATGAGATAATTTATGTAGCAGGTAATTGTGGTTTATGGAGTCAAACTCTCTCGAAAAATCTAGATATATTACATCCAGTTGGGAGTTTTCAGATATGGAGTGGATAGTGTCAGATAGTAAAATGCTCAAGTTAGTTAAGCAGGAGCTGCTTAGTATGAAGCTGTGCTGTATTTATGTATGTAGAGGTAAATTTGTAGAGTTGGACATTATTATCTTTTCACATGCGATGGAAAGTGGTGAAAGAATGGAAATTGGTCTGTAAGAAGAAACAACACCCTTGTCTCCAGATTTTTATAATAGCACCAAGTTAGCCTTTTCCATGAATCTCGGAATGAACCCTCATTGAAGCATCTGTTTAATAAAATAGAGAAGGGGATAGAGAGAGAGAAGAAGCAGTGTTTTTGAGGAAAAGAGAAGGGAATTCATCAGGACCATTTGCGCGATTATCAGGCATTGAAGATAGAATGTATTGCACTTCTTCTGGAGACGTGGAGAGAGGTATTAGAGACTGACAGCAAACTGGAGTCAAATTGGGAAGAGAGGAAGCCGGTGAACTTGAGGTTGTATTTTTGGTGGAAAAATGAGTTAAAAATATCAGCTCTGTCAGCGCAATCTGCATGTACTGTGTCATGTTTAACTGAGGCTGCGAATGAACCACGTGATATTTTTGCCGTATCCTCATTAACACAAAGCTGCAGAATAAATCTATCACTCAACATCAACTATCTAGTCAAAGCAAGAACGTGTGTATAATTACTAATCTTACCATTTTCCTTCATGCTATTATTAATATTTCCTTTATTCATATCCTATGAATATGTCGAGTATTTTGTAATTTTATTCAACACATATATGAACTGCTAGATTAAACATGTTCCGATATTTTCAACGAAGAATAAATATTTTGATTAACGCTGTCATACTAGGCTCATCATTCTTGAAATGTTTCTAATAAAAGCAAACAGCAATATAAAATGAATATTGCAGCACACTGTAGCCAATGTTGGTTTGAAATAAAGTGAAAACTATAGGACAATTTTAATAAACATACATTCTAAACCTTCATCCACAGCAACCTGAAAAAAATACTGGCTGAATTGAGACTCGAACAGTCAATCAAAATGTCAAACTCAGTTTATAAGGTGGACCAACTACTCACTCACTCACTCACTCTCTCACTCTCTCTCTCTCTCTCTCTCTCTCTCTCTCTCTCTCTCTCTCTCTCTCTCTCTCTCTCTCTCCCTCCCCCCTTAACTCGCTCTTCTGGGTTTGCTAGATACTGTGTGGCACGTTTCGTCTGGCCAATTGCAACTTTACATTTCGAGAGGCCTGTTGATATATTTGTGGCTATCAATATATTTATATCCTCCTCGTATATCACTGTTGTGGGAATATAAGCAGCTGCTTCAAAAACCTCCTACAAGTCAAAACCTGAGTCAGGAAGACTGGCACGTTTTGTTTCCTGAACAATGATAGTCAGTGTAACAAAATGTGAAGAACTCGCACTTCTTGCAGTTTCATTGTCCACATGATAGGACATGTAATTGCGAAGAACACCTTGTGTTGTTATATCACCGAATACCAATTTCCTATTGATATTGTGTTCATTTATGTCAATATAAGCGTTGTGTGTGTAATGTGGATTCCTTTTCGGAATTCATATTATGAAAAAATTCAGCATGTAATGTTCATCAAGTTAAAAATAAATATTTTTTTTTGTTTTTTGAAGTCAACATACCAGTCTTCTTTCATGTTTTCACAATGTTTCACAAGACCGATCCTCAATGTTATCTCCCATAATAGCAATTTTCATGAATGAAGCAGGTGCAAAGAATGTGTCGCGAAATATATCAATGGAAGGTTGCTTAATTATCTGTAACTATTCATCAAAAATACGTAATTAAATAACCCAATTTCATATCTGTCAAAACAACACTAAGGCATTCACGTTCTGGTCATGTTACTTTTTCATATTGTAACGTGCAAGTTGCCGGATGCTTTTATTCTATTGGGGCGAACTGGACCTCTTTTGTTACAACAATTTCCTAGAGTCGTGGATCGAAATTATGTGCATCCCGGCATACGTCACAAAATCTAAATGGGGGGAGTGATTTAGAGATGGGAGCGTAACAGCATTCAGAAGTGTATTCCCAAACAATTGTTAATGCATATAATATCCAAGGGGTGAAACAGTATTCCCAATTAAGTCTTCAAAAATGCGTTGCGCAAACCCTGCAAAATAATTATGTCACTAAACTATTACTACACAATTTAAAGCAATCTACAAATCGCTAACTACTGTACCATACACGCTCTTACGTACTAGTAAGTATTAGTCCGTAGCAAATTGGGAATGTACTTAAAGTAAATTGTATCAACAGAAAGTCAAAGATTCAATTTTAACAATTTAATAACAATAGTGTAACTCATTTTTTGGCATTCTAACAATCAACAATGATTTTTAAGCGTAAACTGCTCAGTAATAATCAATGAATTCAACAACCAATTCAAAAGTGACAATGCATCAAAAGTAAGTCAAAAAGGCATATAATTTATTTTAACTCACGTATATGTCCAAGTTTTAAGTTTCTTTCATTTTTTTTATGTTAATCAAAAAACGTTCATTTCATCATTAATAATAAATAACTACTGATTGTTCGTGATCACAGATTCATAAAAAAATGGGCGAAAACCACCTTTTTGAAAAAGAAACAAACGTCTCCAAGAAATTACAAAAAAATCTTATTGGTACGTACAAAAGGTTCTACCCCATTAGATGCTCATTCCCAAATTAAGTGTTACATTGCCTCGTTCAATTTAACAAAATTTTAACCAAGTCTAAACGACCAAAAGGGGGGGAATGTGAGGAGAAATGACGTTAGCGGAAACTTCGTCGCGATTACCTAATGTACCTTTTTGCGACGTGTCTTACAAAAAATGCCAACCGTTGCTCCAGTTAATACAAATGTGAATGCAAGCACATTGCAGAATAACCAATATGATACACTACTTTGCACCCGCGTATTTTGCGTTTTCCTTTTATCTATTTAAAGTGAGGGGCAGGTAACGTGGTATCGAGATGAACAGTTATTTTACGACAAGCCGTATTCAGTCCTCAATTACATGTATTTTTGTCTTTTTGGACGAATGAAAGTTTATTTCTGTAATACGGCGCACTTCGTAAGCAACTCACGCGAATCGTGCACCGAATATTGAATTCATGCTTTTTGTCTATCGCACATCAATTCACCACTAATATAACAAAATCACTGTTGCCTACCTTGTTTTTGCACATTGCCAGTCTCGTAGTCCTGGAAAAAGGGGGTGCACAACTTCCTTCACTTTTTGGTCGTCAAATCCTCGTAGACCAGCGTACGCCTTGCTTGGGTTCCAACGTAGTACATTTTTTTTGATTGCCAATTTTACTCCTAAGTTCAGACTGTCAAAATGGCTTTTTCCACAATCCGCGTGTCCATGTGGAAACATGTAACGTAATTTAAGAAATAGTGCTTACCGTCTTTTCAACAAATGTTCCGGAACTGTATTTAACGGATCGCTTGCAATTCATCGCGTGTTATAAGTAACATGGTATAGAACGTCAATGTTCAAAGTTTTGTTACCGATGATGCATTAAAAGCGTATCGAAAGAATAGTCGACGGAACCAAACGCGAAACACGACTGATGCCTCTACCTGCACATGTCAGCTGCTCTTGCCTTCCGTCGATTTAGGGGGCGTGGTTTTACAATTCGATGACTCGAGAGTGATTATAGGAGCCATCTGTTGTAAATCATGAGAATTAATTCATGAGCGATTCTACATCGCTTATTTTGAGCGAAGCATTACTTTTCAACAAGGTTGGAAGTTGTAAGATTTTTGCTAATTTACTTGCAACAAATCGTTACAAATTCTCCCCCCACTGGCAATGGAACAAACAAAATCCCCCGCATGAGCATCTTTACAAAAATTGAACCTCTAACTTGTTTGTATCAAGCAAACAGATATGAAGAATTTTAAATATTCAAGAATTAGAATGATTTACGATCAAATATACAATATTAATAAAATGATATAAAGAAGATATATAGATAAAACCTAGGAATTATCAACCAATATAAATATAAGAACAAATATATATATATGATAAAAGTTAATAAGATATACACAAAAGGAACCAAACGAGTAATTACACTTTCACGAATGACTAGATGCATAGTAGACATTGATTATATAAATCTGCATATAAATAGAAAATCACACAATTGCATTGTAATCATATAAATAGATATATATATATATATAAATATGATTTGTTGGTTCTGAAAACAAAAACAAAACAAGAAAAGACCTAGAATATACATTTTTGAATACTTCCATTTATAGAATCTTCATAAGAACAAAGGTTTTGCATACACGATGACCAGAAAATGATGCAAATGGAGTCATAATCGTATGTTGTCCCAAAATATGCCAGGAATCAATTTGGTAAAGAAGATTTTGATGAATGTTTCCTCCGAAAAAATACATGAAAAGAAAAAGAATCTAAAATTAAAATATTGAAAAGAAGAGGGGATAGGAAAGAATGGAGGAAATATTGATGTTACTGAGACATTTACGGAATGAGCATCTTTACAAAGTTATTAAATAACATGGTGGAACATATATGCAAAAATAAGTAAATGTAATGTTAAAGTCCAAATCAACAAGTATATTATCAATTATAAGATGCAATGGAATGAAAATTGATTTTTTTTTTGCAAATTGTATGTAAATCATATGATGAAAATGACAGTACCATATATATATTATGAAAAAGAACACATGTACACATTACACAATAAATATCCTAATTTTCTCATAGAAAAAACTCTTATATATCTATACACTGGAATGATCAAAAACAGAGCATTAATTATGCCAAAAAAAAATATTATAAGTAGAATGCAATATTAACAACAATAACACTCTTATATACATGTAATCAAAACATGAGTTGCATAATTTCAAATACAGTCAGTACCCGTATATCAAGGTTGCGTACGCATTCTGGAAATTCTTAGTCGACAAGAATGTACTTTGTGTCCAGCTTTATGGCAGAATGAACAAATTAATGGTGGTTGAGGTCTATTTAATGGTGATGGAGTATTCTCAACAAATCGAGCATCTTGAGTGTGAGGAAAAGAAACATGAGGTAAACGTGGATTACGGTTGTCATAGAACTTCTGCATTTCCATGGGAGTAATTTCTTGTGCCATACTTAACAACTCCGGCATGGAACGAGGACGGGAGAAGAATAATAAGCAAGCAGTCGTAACCGCATTAAGATGTTGCAAAATGAAGGTCACGAGAATAGAATCCTCCCAATTAAGTGCTAAGGCCTGTGCAGAATTGTTGACATCTGATACGTAAACATGTAAAGTTTCGTTAGGATACTGAGAACGTTTTACATGATGATCAACTAAGGTGGAATAGAGGGACATCGGTACAGACTGACGCCAAACGTAAACCTTAATGTCCCACCAAGACATATGTGTCGGCAAAATTGATAACCATAATGAGTTAAAAACTCCCTTGGTACGTCGTAAGACGTTTCGCAAAATCCATTGGAGGGGAAATTGCTGAGATATCACTAAACAGTGTAAAGCCTTCATGAAGGCGAATAAAACATCATGAGTTTGTCCATCACAGATTGGTATGTCATCAATCGCAAAATTTAGGTTACGGATGTCCATTTTGTTCTCCAGTGAATTAGCGCAAGATGGAAGCGTTAGATGGTTAGGAACAACCGACGCTTGCGGAGAAGGCGAGGCAGAAGATATAGGGTGTGGGATTGCAGTTGACAAAGTTACTAGTGGGTTACTATAAGTGCAATTAGTATTCGCCCCAGATGCCTGGACTAAAGATGGAACAGGCCGCGTGAATGTCAAAGGAAAAGGAGAAGGGTAAGAGGATGGAAAATAAGGACCTTGTAGAGGTGGAAGGTTTGGGAGCGAAACAGAATCCATTGAAGAAACGATAGTCACGTCTTCCTTAATGGGAGAATCCGGGGGTGCCATGTTAAAAAAAAATATTGATACGTTACAAAATTTCAACGGTATGAATTCAATTACAAAAGCCCCAAAACTTTATCTGTTAGGATTGATTTAAAAAAAAAATATTGACAACTTTCAAAAAAAAAATTTTATGTCTGTCCCCAAAAAAAAAATTTTCCAACCACGCTCTGCTACCAGAAATTTTGTAACGTGCAAGTTGCCGGATGCTTTTATTCTATTGGGGCGAACTGGACCTCTTTTGTTACAACAATTTCCTAGAGTCGTGGATCGAAATTATGTGCATCCCGGCATACGTCACAAAATCTAAATGGGGGGAGTGATTTAGAGATGGGAGCGTAACAGCATTCAGAAGTGTATTCCCAAACAATTGTTAATGCATATAATATCCAAGGGGTGAAACAGTATTCCCAATTAAGTCTTCAAAAATGCGTTGCGCAAACCCTGCAAAATAATTATGTCACTAAACTATTACTACACAATTTAAAGCAATCTACAAATCGCTAACTACTGTACCATACACGCTCTTACGTACTAGTAAGTATTAGTCCGTAGCAAATTGGGAATGTACTTAAAGTAAATTGTATCAACAGAAAGTCAAAGATTCAATTTTAACAATTTAATAACAATAGTGTAACTCATTTTTTGGCATTCTAACAATCAACAATGATTTTTAAGCGTAAACTGCTCAGTAATAATCAATGAATTCAACAACCAATTCAAAAGTGACAATGCATCAAAAGTAAGTCAAAAAGGCATATAATTTATTTTAACTCACGTATATGTCCAAGTTTTAAGTTTCTTTCATTTTTTTTATGTTAATCAAAAAACGTTCATTTCATCATTAATAATAAATAACTACTGATTGTTCGTGATCACAGATTCATAAAAAAATGGGCGAAAACCACCTTTTTGAAAAAGAAACAAACGTCTCCAAGAAATTACAAAAAAATCTTATTGGTACGTACAAAAGGTTCTACCCCATTAGATGCTCATTCCCAAATTAAGTGTTACATTGCCTCGTTCAATTTAACAAAATTTTAACCAAGTCTAAACGACCAAAAGGGGGGGAATGTGAGGAGAAATGACGTTAGCGGAAACTTCGTCGCGATTACCTAATGTACCTTTTTGCGACGTGTCTTACAAAAAATGCCAACCGTTGCTCCAGTTAATACAAATGTGAATGCAAGCACATTGCAGAATAACCAATATGATACACTACTTTGCACCCGCGTATTTTGCGTTTTCCTTTTATCTATTTAAAGTGAGGGGCAGGTAACGTGGTATCGAGATGAACAGTTATTTTACGACAAGCCGTATTCAGTCCTCAATTACATGTATTTTTGTCTTTTTGGACGAATGAAAGTTTATTTCTGTAATACGGCGCACTTCGTAAGCAACTCACGCGAATCGTGCACCGAATATTGAATTCATGCTTTTTGTCTATCGCACATCAATTCACCACTAATATAACAAAATCACTGTTGCCTACCTTGTTTTTGCACATTGCCAGTCTCGTAGTCCTGGAAAAAGGGGGTGCACAACTTCCTTCACTTTTTGGTCGTCAAATCCTCGTAGACCAGCGTACGCCTTGCTTGGGTTCCAACGTAGTACATTTTTTTTGATTGCCAATTTTACTCCTAAGTTCAGACTGTCAAAATGGCTTTTTCCACAATCCGCGTGTCCATGTGGAAACATGTAACGTAATTTAAGAAATAGTGCTTACCGTCTTTTCAACAAATGTTCCGGAACTGTATTTAACGGATCGCTTGCAATTCATCGCGTGTTATAAGTAACATGGTATAGAACGTCAATGTTCAAAGTTTTGTTACCGATGATGCATTAAAAGCGTATCGAAAGAATAGTCGACGGAACCAAACGCGAAACACGACTGATGCCTCTACCTGCACATGTCAGCTGCTCTTGCCTTCCGTCGATTTAGGGGGCGTGGTTTTACAATTCGATGACTCGAGAGTGATTATAGGAGCCATCTGTCGTAAATCATGAGAATTAATTCATGAGCGATTCTACATCGCTTATTTTGAGCGAAGCATTACTTTTCAACAAGGTTGGAAGTTGTAAGATTTTTGCTAATTTACTTGCAACAAATCGTTACAAATTGTGAGGTTTGCTATACTGCAGATTTGGACTTTCGAGGGTCGGCATTTTTTTTCGTTCACGGGTGCACATAGGAGACAAAGTGCACAGCTCAGGCCAATAAAATCCCTATCCACAATGATCACAATGTACAGGTGAAAGTGCCTGCTACGAAAGCTTCCTTCTCTGTTTGGTATCTCGGATAAGGAATAGGCATAAGGAATGGTTTGCTGTTATAAATGAAGTATAGGTATTATTTTTCAACTACTGGTGACATGTTTGAAAGCATGGTTGAGATCCCTGCTGGATATAGACATTCCTTCTGATGTGATGACAATTGATTCTGATAATGCAGATGTCAAGATCCTGTGATGCTTGCCTATTGGTTTTAATTTTATTTATCATTGACCACCGACAAGTTAAGAGGAAGACGTGCGATCGGCTTTACCTTTTCTGTCAACAACAAAAATATACAAACCGGTCAAGCATACACAATCTCAAATATTTGCAGCGTCCTTACCACGAAAGGGATCCGGCAGAATTGCAAGATTAACCAAGCGAGCAGCGACGGTACAAGCCCTTTGTAAATAGGGTCCAACAGGATTACGCATTTAAAGCATCCATTTAATTTACAACACTAAATCAGCCTTCATTCATATATTCCCCTCCTTTGCACAATTATATGTTACTCCTTTTGTTATCATTCAAGTCATACTTAAGCACTACGGTGATGGTTGCACAAATAGTGATAAGTAATGTAATTATATGCAAACAAACCTTGATGCATTTTTTTTTAGCATGCACCTTAATCGTAATGTTAGTAAGGTAGCTTTTGTCATGCAAAAATATCATGAATATACAATTAAATTCTTGTCAAAGAAATGGCAATTGCAATGAAGAAAAAGCACAATTTAACAAATACGTGACCTTTTTTTTTTATTAAGGTTTTTTTTTTTTGTTTAAAGATGTACACGGTTAATCTTCAAGTAACACAATTCGGATAATTGCAACATTTTCATTTTCAAAATTTTAACAACCTGGCATGTAACAGCGCATGCATTTAATTTTCTAACAAGAACAAACTTGCGCAGCGAGGTTATACCTTCCTAATAACAAATTTTAAATACTTATGATTGTATAATGTGACTAGTCTTCATGCTTGCAAAATTACTCATTTTAGCACTTGGTAATTAGCCATTTTTGGTGAAGCGATAAACAACACGTAAATCACAAAAACTTGCAAACAAGGTTTTCACTAGTGTCGTGTTCGATGAATTTAGGCTTGCCAATAATCATACGGTCACATTTAAATATTCAGTTCAGCAAGGCAAAAAGTGGTGGCCATTTGCATTTTCCGTATTTCAACTTGCTCAATGTGTAATTTCAAGTTTTCTTAGTTCTTGAATAAACAAGATTTGCTGAAGAATTGTGTCACAATACGCATGTTCAATGTGGTGCTCTTTCAAGAAATAATTCATTAATTAAACGTATCTCAAGTCACATGATTACGTCGCAATGTGAAAAGTTCTAAACGCAGCACAAGTTTTTGTAATACATGAGTACATGTCGTTCTTATCACTCGAGGAAAATCTACATACCTTGCAATATATTCAACAGCATTTTAGTTGAAGGAAGCTTGTAAAAATGCAATTAAGAAAAGGTCCTTCTTTCCTAAGCACATGATTTTTGCCTTAACACGTAATGGCTTCCTGTTCATTGCCCATAGTGCATTCAGAACGAATACGAAGGTATGTTGCCTCGCTCGGACAACTCGAAACATCTGATCATTAAATATTAGATGTTGACTGCGTAGAATCTGAGCACGTAGTGATAGGGAATATTGCAACCACTTCCGTGTATGCATGAAGTTCCTTTCAACACTACTAGAGGGCAGTAGTGGCTCCCGCCTGATGATGAAAATGAGAACTTCGTTTATTCTCATAAACGTAAGTTCATATAGGAACTGTGGCGTTTGCGAGAGTTACAAAATCTAAACATCACAATCCTAAAGCATGTGAGATGTGCACACAGCTAAGATATTTCTATTTCGAAATCCATTTCGAAACACTGATGGTATGATTTCTAAACATTCAATGCAGATTACTATTTGCAATACTTCCTTAATGACTTCTGTTTAGTGTGTAATTCCTCACATGCATAATAATTTGATGCTTGCACACAAAAATTTGATTCAAATTAAACAATTAATAGATTTCTGCTTCATGTATGTGTCCCCATATGTACTCTGAAGTTATCTTTAAAGGAAAATCTTGTCACAAATTCAGTTTCTCTTTGAGATAAAATATCCTCATATGTCTATTAAAGTTCTCTCTCCAGCCAAAATATTTACTATTAATTGAACAATTGAAAGGCTTCTCTTTAGCATGAATGCACATGTGCGAATTAAGATGTCTTTCATCTCCAAAACCTTGTTGCAAATGAATATTTAAAATATTACTCTTGACTGTCAAGCCTCATGTGTACATTAAGTGTACACCTCCAGACAAAACGTTTAGGCAAATTAAAAAATGGAATGTGAATGCTCACATGCACATTAAATTGGTCTTTAGGAGCAAAAGGTTTGTTGTAAATTTAACAATTAAAAGGTTTCTCTCTTGAGTGAACCCTCACATGTACACTAAGATCTCCTTTACGGACAGAACTTTTATTGCAAATTGAACAATTGAAAGGCTTCCGTTTTGTTCCGTTTCCGTTTTATGCTCATTAAGCATATATTTACATGCAAAATCTTTGTTGAAAATTGAACTTTTCTTTTGAGTGAACATTCATATGTACACTAAGATATCCTTTACGGGCAAAATCCTTGTTGCAAATTGAACAATTGAATGGCTTCTCTCCAGTGTGACACTTCATATGCTCATTAAGATGATCTTGACGGGCAAATTCTTTGTTGCAAATTAAACAATTAAAAGGATTATCTTTTGAGTGAACCCTCATATGTACACTAAGATCTCCTTTCCGGACAAAATTTTTATTGCAATTTGAACAATTGAAAGGCTTCTCTCCTGTGTGAACAATCATATGTAAACTAAGATCTCCTTTTCGGGCAAAATTCCTATTGCAAATTGAACAATTGAAAGGCTTCTCTCCAGTGTGAAAAGTCATATGTACACTAAGCTCTCCTTTACGAGCAAATTTTTTATTGCAAATTGAACAATTGAAAGGCTTCTCTTTAGTGTGAACAGTCATATGTAATTTAAGATCCGCTTTACGGGCAAAATCCTTGTTGCAAATTGAACAATTGAAAGGCTTCTCTCCAGTGTGACCCCTCATATGCTTATTAAGATTATCTTTACGGGCAAAATCTTTGTTGCAAATTGAACAATTGAAAGGCTTCTCTCCAGTGTGACCTCTCATATGCTTATTAAGATCTCCTTTACGGGCAAAATCTTCGTTGCAAATTGAACAATTGAAAGGCTTCTCTTTAGTGTGAACCCTCCCATGCTCATTAAGACGATCTTTACGGGAAAAATCTTTGTTGCAAATTGAACAATTGAAAGGCTTCTCTTTGGTATGAACCCTCACATGCTCATTAAGATGAACTTTTTGGGCAAAATCTTTGTTGCAAATTGAACAATTGAAAGACTTCTCTTTTGAGTGAACCCTCATATGTACACTAAGATCTTCTTTACGGGCAAAATATTTTTTGCAAATTGAACAAGTGAAAGGTTTCTCTTTAGTGTGAACACTTAAAAATATATTACACTCAGCTTCATGGACAAAAGTTTTCTTGAAAACTGAAAAATTAAAAAGCATCTCCGGTTCATGGGCTATCAAATCTCCTTTGTCTGGTAAAGTGTTGTTGGAGATGGGACTTATACATTGCTTTCTCCTGTCATTAGTCTTGAGAACATCAACATATGTCTTGCTTGCAAGGGTTTTTGGTGAAGGTACAGCTTCAAAATGTTCTTCTCTAGTGATACATTCTTCAATTTCTCTTGGCTGCTCTTCTTCTCTTAAGTTTCCTGCAGACACTGGCAAATGTGGAACTGACCTTTGGACATCTTGTACCAGTTCTTCCACATAGTTCTTGATCAGGTAGCTGAAAAAAAAATATGATACAAATGTAGTTTCACTTTCTGAGTAAATAATGAGAATGACTGACATGTGCAAATCAATGAAAATAAAGGAGAGGAGAATAGACTGTTGATGGGGACGTACTCATGGAAAGGTAAATACATGTATAATATAACGTAGAACTTTCAATAAAAAATGCAGGCTTGACCATGACTCGAACACTTTTAAGTAAGGTCCGTTTTGCAATAAAAATGAAGTAAGTAAATGTTTTTCAAAAAAACATTTTCTGAATTTACGTACACATCAAGTAACGCCAGTGTAACGACAACTGCGTCTACTCCGTCTTTCCTTGACCAGCCTTGAAGATGACTCCGTGAAGGAGTCGAAAGCTTGGAAGAACTCCTAAGTGTTATTTATCATGCTGTTTGTGTGTTATTTTAGTGTTTTAACAATTCTTATTGTATAAAAAAGCCAAAATTAAATCATTTTTGACGATATAATCAATGTACAATAATATTTCTATTTGGTGTCTGCTGCCATTGAGAGTCTCATGTTAATAATAATGGAACCTATTAACTAGTAAGTACAACCTTAGTGACAATGAAGTTCAACCAGTCACAAAAATAGGAGTGCATTGTGAAAGAAGGAGAACACATGCATATGCTGAACATATTTTATTCAGCAGGCTACATGGAACAAAGGAAAACATAAATTTCCGCTGCAACGCACCAATGTATGGTGTCCACACAAAATAAAACATTTTCGTCCATCTACACGTGACATTGAAGTTCGACCACTGTAAGAGGGGATCCTGTTTACCATGGTGTGACGCCGCCCCGTTGGCGAATAACTGTGGCAATGCGTCGGGGCATGCTGCGGACGAGTCGTTCAAGGCATTCCACATCGATGTGGTGCCATTCCTCCTGCAGGCAGGTGATAAGAGCAGCCACTGTCGTAGGTCCCCTCTGTTGCACACGTCGCTTAAGAACATGCTACACATTCTCAATGGGCGAGAGGTCGGGACTCGATGGTGACCATGGCAGAGTTCGCACGTGATGGCGAGTCAATCATTCTCTTGTCAGCCGCGCTGTACGAGGCCTGTGGAACAGGTGCCTTCGCACTGAGGGAAGATGCCGCTCCAGTATGCATGTATAGGCATGTGCATTCACAATGCCCTCACAGACGTGTAGTGGGCCAACCCCAGATGCCGTCATGCATCCCCATACCATCACTGATGCAGGTTTCTGTACCCGACGTGCATAACATTTTGCTTCATTCTGTTCCTCCTTCCGACAAATTACTGTTTTCCGTATTTTCCCGTACACAACATTGAAAATGGATTCGTCCGTCCACAAAACCCTGTTCCACTGCCGAAATGTCCATCCCCGGTACATTCGTGCCCACCGTAGTCGATTGCCTTTGTTCAACATGGAAAGGAAGGGTTTACGTTTCGCCTTGTACACTCGGTAACCGCATCGCTGTAGGTAACGGCGAATGGTTCTGGTTGACACTTCAATGTGAAAGCGTTCTCGAGTCCACAGTCGTAATTCGGCCACAGAAACATGATTGTTGGTCTGGATATAGCACCTAAATATCCGTAGGTCACGCATGCTCAGCAGGCGTTTTCGACCGGGGACCTTACCTGGCTCTGTAGTACCCGTATTTTGGTGGTGTTTGATGATGCAGTGGACGGTTGACTTGGGTAAGTTCAGTTGGCGCCCTATTTCCAGTTCACTGAGTCCATCCCGTTGCAACTCCACCACTCTTCTCCTCACCATGTTGTCAATAGGTTTGACCCTGGCCATGATGACGATGAACTGCGGTTCCTCGGTGCACAGCACGCGCTTATATACGGCGGACTCCCTTATCGTGTCCGTGACGTCATGCTTCCGTCGAATGCGCCACTATCTGGAATGTTCCGTATGGGTCTGGTGCCTGGTCGAAGTTCAATGTCACGCGTATAGTTCCCCGTTTTCATTCTTTACGTGAACTTGGGTGCAACATGCTGGGATCACGATTCTTGCCTGCTCACACGCCTCCTCTTACACACATGCGTCACGTATGCGGGTCACCTATTCCACCGCCTATGCCTCTGTGCATTTAATCACGTATTCCTTTCTGGTCGAACTTCATTGTCACCAAGGTTGTACAAGTGATAAGCGATTATTTTGAATATCCACATGGTTGGTTTATTTCTTATGCAAAAGAAGTAAAGTAGCCAGTATCACATAGAACAAAGTGTCTTTTTGGTAAATGTAGATGTAGCTGCAAAAAGCTACATTTTTGGAAGATTAGCTGTAGCTGTTGAGAAGCTACTTTTAAATGTAGCCTTCTGATTACTGCTATTTTTTTTGCTCACTACTGTTGCAGTACCAAAGCAAAAATAGTGACACGATAAAATTAAATGCTGTCTATTAATTAGCTACAAATAAATTTGATAAAAATTCATGAGATAGAAAATTGAGCTGTATTTGATGAAACGATGAACCTACATATATAGCACAGTGTAGGTGCCAGAACATAGAGCTTTAGCTCTGACAGTCAAAATTGGGCAGGCCAGACTCCAGACTTATTACTGAACATGAATGCTGAAACTAAAAAGCCTTGGAATCTTGCCACCTTTTGGTGTGGGGATACTCAACTTTTGGCTAGGAAGATGTAAAGGAGTCACTTGGTGGGATTTATTGCCTCTGTGTTTGGTATAAATTGCTCAGAAAAGCAGAGAAAGAAAGAAATTATGACAAATATAAATTTTATCAATTCAATTCAATCAAATTTTATATTTTTATCAAAAAAACAATTTTATGTTAATAAGTCTTTATTGCCTAAGTCAAGAAACAAAACATTCAGAAAACAACAAAATCTTTAGTATGCTTCAAACAGAGAAGTACAGATCACCTTCAGAATATGCATCTGTAATCACAGAATGCCAGTTCTCAAGTGTTCTACACTTGCAGAAGAAATTCCATTGGAACAAGTATTCAATCAAATAACTAGTGTATCTATGAAATCACGCTCTTTTGTAGACAGGCTGTCAGTCAGTGACTGTGGAAACATGCTGAACTTTCTAATATTTCAAGGGTACAAGCAGATGTTTTCCCTCATTTCAAGCTTACGTATTAACCCCCCCCTCATACATAGTAGTAACAATATAAAAGTCTGCGTGATTTCAATGTATTCAAAAATTCTAATTCAATTCAATTAAACAGTATAGTCCAAACATTTAAAATTTAAATGCAGGGTTTACAATTGCCACTTCACACACTCATACTCGAAATACATCTACAAACACAAGTCACAAATGTTATACAGGGTAAGTCAAAATGATGGACCCGATTACAGAAATTTATTCTGTGAACTATAATAAACATATGTTATTGTGAGACATGCCCTTCGAAAGGTTAACTTTCAAAGTTTACTTTGCACACAGTGTTTCCACTTTCTACCGCTAGGAGTCAGCAGCGAGCAGGAAAATGGCATTGACTGAAGAACAGAGATCTTTCTGTGTGCTTGATTATCATGTGAACAAGTCTGTGATTAGTGTGCAACGGCATTTTCATACCAAATATCGGAGAGAACCACCTACGGGGAAGGCCATTCGTAAGTGGTATGAACATTTCAGAGATTCGGGGTGCATCTGTAAATGAAAATAGACTGGCCGTCCGTTGGCTGGGGAAGAGAGAGTGGAACGAGTGCGCACATGTTTTGTGCGGAGTTCACAGAAGTCCACCTACCGGGCATCGAAAGAACTTCAACTTCCACAGAAAACTGTCTGCTGAAACGTTTACAAATGAAACAGTACCGCTTGCAACTAGTTCCAGCCTTAAAATACACTGATTATGATTTGCGCACATCCTTCTGTGCTGACTTCCTCGCATTAATGGAAACGGATGGGTTCCCTGAGAGGTTAATTTACAGTGATGAAGCAACTTTTCACCATTCAGAGAAAGTGAATAGACACAATGTAAGGATTTGGAGAAATACTAACCCCCATGAATTTGTGGAACACGAACGCGATTCTCCCAAAGTGAATGCCCTTTGTGCCATTTCCCATGAAAAGATTTATGCACCCTTTTTCCTCCACGATCGTACTGTGACAGGACTTGTTTTCCTTGATATGCTGCAACTTGGGCTCCTTCCACAGCTTGCAGAGGATAGCGTAGATTTCATTCTCCAATTGGATGGAGCCCCTGCGCATTACCATGGCAGCCTTCGGGACCATCTCAATGGGTCATTGGAACAACGTTGAATAGGCCGTGCGACTCCGGAGGATCGACCTCTCCTTCATTGGCCACCTCGTTCCCCCGACTTGACCCCATGTGATTTCTTCATGTGGGGTTTTGTCAAGGATCATGTTTACGTACCACCACTTCCAACAACATTGGATGACCTGCGTGCCTGCATCACAGCAGCCATTACTGATATTGACCGCAACATGCTACACAAGGTTTGGCAGGAGATAGACTATCGGCTTAATGTGTGCCGTGTTACGCGAGGTGCTCACATAGAACACTTGTGATTTGTTTGAAAAAAACTTGGACAGTTTACCTTTCTTAGCACATGTCTCACAATAATATTTGTTTATTATATTTCACAGAATAAATGTCTGAAATCGGGTCCATCATTTTGACTTACCCTGTACATGGAGTATGCTAATCTACTAAAAATTGCTTCCCCATCCACCATATTCTCCAGATCTGGCCCCGTGACTTTTTCCTGTTTGCAGACCTTAAAAGAATGCTCGCTGGAAAGAAATTTAGCACTGATGAAGAGGTAATCGCCGAAACTGAGGCCTATTTTGAGGCTAAAGAGAAATCGTACTATAAAAATGGCATCGAAAAATTGTATGACCGCTATAATCGTTGTATCGCCCTCGAAGGCAACTATATTGAATAATAAAATCGAATTTTGTCAAAAAAATATTTTTTACTATGTTAGCCTACGAATGTTTCAGCCCAACTGTTAAAATACAACTTTTGTATTAATCTCATGAATACTAGCAAGAGATGACACAACACTACCTGTTAATCTTATCTCTGTGATGCTGGATTTCACTGACAAGTCATGATATATCGGGCTTAATGGTAGAAACCTGAATCCTAAGTTCTGATTCAACATTTTCCAAACTGTTTCTGTACTTGTTTTTAAGATAGATGAGAGCAGAGTAGGGTTTTTCTCATAAGTAGGTTGTTACGAAAGGCATTAATACTTTCATGGCCTACTTTGATAGTGCAGGAAAATCATCCTGTACGTAAGCCCAAAAGTTTGCAAATGTCTTTTCTTTGAACTTCATTTTCAGAGCACAGTCCGTTGTTACCTCCATGAGTTGGTTTTCTTCTGCCCTTCTGCTTCATGCACCCTAACTGAAAATTGATCCCTGATCCAATTTTTGCTTGCATCAGGCACAGGATAATATTCTCTGAACGACTGCTGCAAGTTTTTCAAATGTTGTGCAAAGAGTGACTTGTCGTTCTCTGACAACTCTTCTTCCATGAAACGAAGAAAATTTGAGAAGTTTGGAAAGGTCTCCTCATATATTCCATTCAGTATACGCTGACGCCATAACTCCAACTTTTTGACCATTGCTTCAATCTTGTCTTCAACTAAAAAGACGGTTATTTTTTCTCCTTGAAGACTTAAGCTCAGATTCTTTAAATGGATGAAGATATCTGATAATTATGCGAACTTGACTAACCAGGAAAAATCATTCAAACGATCGCTGAGATGAAATTGCTTATCAGGTGAGAAACTTCAAATGGTATGTTCCCCAGAAGAGTGGTATGTTCACATTGCTTCGAACTTGACACACCCTCATCATCGGAATCTGTACTTTTTCATTTCAAATTCAGCCAGCGGTCCATCTTAGGTCAGAAGTCACAAGCATAAAATTCACCGCGGAAGTATCGAGAAGTAACTTTACTGTTACCCGACAATATGCAAAGGCCCAAACAGAAACAACTCGTGATTACTGAGAAGTCTTCGCTAACAATCGTAGACTGACTCAGATGCGAACTTCGCAATCCTTTTATATGCAGCTTTCTTCGACAACATACTCCAAAAGATGAGAAAAATTCTTAGAAGTAATACAAGACTTTCCGAGGATGCAAATATCACAAGATTCTGAACAGCTGCGAAGGCGGCTTTTGTTTGTTCGCGGTGTGGAGTAAAGTCACGACCGAAGCAATCTGAGCCAAACAATCTAGCCCCCCCCCCCCCACACACACCACCACCACAAGAACCAGCCCAGGCAGTTCTCAGCCAAAACATGTGTGCTGTTGCTGTGGGAACTGGCGATGCTTAGTCATGTCTACGTTTTCGGCTTATCTACTTCAATTCCTTTTACCTTAGTAAATAGACACCATAAATTTGTATAGTTTTCGTTCTCCCGTAATTCATTCTCGTAAATGCTCATCGTCTTAGTATTTTTCTGAACCTTTGGGGAACACTGGGAGGGTTTCGCGGACCACAGTTGAAGAACCGCTGGTTTAACCAATATAACTGGCTCAATGAAACACTTGAAAAATTTTGAGAAAATTCGACGACTACAAAAGGCGGCGGCTTGTTTTATCTGTGACCCCAACTTTCTAGCAATTTCCTTCAATAAAATGTTTCTCGTGAGCTAAGTAAGGAAAGATAAAGAAAGGATGAAAAGAAGACTGTGGACCAGACATGGCTGGATCATGCTACCTTTTGTTTGAAACAAATAAGATCTGCAATTATTTTTTTAAATTTATTTTTTCAAAATATATTCCTCTGAATTCAATTTATCTGTCTCCCAGGGGCGCATGTTTATAGATGGTGCTATATTTTACCTTATCCCAAACACAGGGTGCTAGGTGCCAACAAAGTTCAAATTGTACTACATTCAGCACAATTATGCTAGGGTTGGCATCACTGTGTGAGGCTGGACTCACTGTATCCATTTCGGGTGAACGTGCCCCTGAAATTATGCTTTCCCGCATGAATCACATAAAATGTTATGGGACCAGCTGAGGCCCTCGGAGAAGTGGCTTGAAATGTGATGATAAGAGCCTCTGGCAGGGATGGATATTTGTGGAAATTATCGTAAGGTGTAGAATTTCAGTTTTCTTGTATTAAGGTGATGTTTCATGAAATTATAAGTAATAAAATAATCCATAATAACCAAATATATTAGGGTAGGCCCGGCCTCCGGGAAGAGCTAAGGGTGCTGAAACCTCCCTGAAATCGTACAAATATATAATTTAAATAGTGTACAGTGAAAATTAATTTTACTTCTTTAGCAGGATCAAAGATCTTGTATAATGAGTTGTAATATACTGAGAAATTCATCTTCAGGGCTTCTACCTTCCCAATTTTTTTACTTTACATGGCGGCTGTTGATAAAGGATGGTCTCCCCAATAAATAACATCCTGGTTATGAGCCTGGACCAAGACCTGCCAAGTGCTTTTTCAATAGGTGACGGAATAGAGTCCCTTCGCCACATTTTCTAGAGTGGAGGAAATAGAAAGAATTCAGATGGGAAATTTGATTAGAAGAATTTATGAAAGGATTATGTGCATGAGTATGTGTGTGACAGAGACCAAAGCACAAGCAGAGGAAAAAGGATAAATAAGAAAATGTACACCTGCAATAAGAAATGAGGACAGAAAAACAAATGAAACTGCAAGGGGGGGGGGGGAGAGAATACATTTCTGAAACTCATATATGCTTTACATGTGCCCATCCTAATTTATCAATATGTGGATCCTGTCCACACAGTCAAAATTTTCTGACACCGCCCCTGTAAACAAAATAGTTTTTGCAAAATTTAGGCTGGATTTTCATACTGAAGAAATCAGTAGTCCAGCAGATGAATGGTTAGCTTTAATGTTTGACACAGGACACATTAGCTTTATAGGGTTTAAAAGCCTGCATCGTGTAATGAATTGTTTCTATCTTACAGCTATCGCCAACAGGTTTGCACAGTGCCATTTGAATGCATGGTTGGTTCTGAGGAGAGGTCGGAGAGCCCCCACTCCCCCTCTCTCTCTAATAAAATCAAAGGACTGATAATTCAAATAATTAATATCACTCATTCGTAGCTACGGCACAATGCATTTATTTCACATTTCCTGTGAACACATGTTTATTGACATAACAGAAGTGTTAGGTAAACAAGTCTTATTTAATAAGGTGATTCTTGGACACCTTACGCCTTAGAGCCTTTAGAGTTTGTCACTGGTGTACACATTGGGGAACTTATGGGACTACAGGCCCCTCCAAATTTTGAGAAAATCTTTTTTTTTTTTTTTTTAAGTGAAAGCAGTAAAAAACTCTGGAAAAACTAAAGTGATATATGCAAACTCTCCTCAAAATGACAGAAGACACCATTTTTGTCTTTCAAAAACTTTTAACTTTTAAAATGAAATATTTTATTGTGTATCCTGCCTCCTAGAACTACACCTTTACAATTCTGGCTCTTCAAAAAAGCATATGCTAGTGGATTCCACATCTAGTCTTCTGCATTGAAATATAAACTATACACATTTTTCCACGTATTATGCTTGCTACCACAAATCCACTGTCACGAAGCAATGAATCTTTTGGAAAATAATTGTACGAAGTGTATTTAGGAGAGCCGCGAGGTAGCAAAAACTTGCTATGAAGTCAATAGCCTGGTATTCGTTGTAGCTTAAAAGCATGTGGAAAATACACAGTGCGTTGCAAATTTTTGAACCTCTTAATGTGTAAAGTTTCATTTAACTTCAGTGTTTTACTCAACTTCTTACATCTAACAAATTTCTCCCTTCTTTCAAATCTCATAAGGCCAGTCAATAATTATTCACACTTTTGCAGTAATTTACTTTAGGTTGGCTTTACTGTTTTCTGCATATCGACAGAATGTACATTGCTATTGCATTAATTGTATGGATTGATTACACTTATTAAATACTGCTGCTTACATATTTTACAGAATATACAGCATGTGTATGGAAGCACGGGTGCACCAAAGAGCGGGGTTATGGGGGATCAGACCCCCCTGGTCTTCATGTTACATAGCAAATTAACTTTCTCCACAATTTTGTAATGCAAATTTTGTCATCTGTGTTTCATTTTCAAATAACAGGATCATTGTTTGAAATGGTACAGCAGCAGATATAAATTGCTGCATCCTTTTGTAGGACTTTCAATTCATCCTGCATCAAATATCACATCACCAAATTCGTCCATCTTGTTTTGTGCAATTTGAGGTTCTATAATTGAACAAAACCCTTCAACAAGGCAGAGACTTCCTTCTGTAACATCACCAGTATAAATACACCTAGTGTAAGAGTATAGGGTGTACATATAAGTACAGTGATTTAAAGTAGTGATGGTCAATTTGTGTCCACTTATATTTGAACTTAACTGTGGAGTGGGATACATAAGTATTACCAAGCAAATTGTATATCGGCAGGATTATTCTCCATGTTCATGACAATACAGTGTTTGCTATATATTTTGAGTGGCGAAATCCGAAAATCTGACCTGGTTTGGTGCAACAATTCTTATTTATTGTACATATTTATTAGATATAAAAGTAAACACCTAAGCATGCATGTAAAACAAAAACTGAAGTGAAAAAACTACAAATTTCACTAATTTCTATGCTTGTGATAAAAGTTGCTTTACCGGTAACCATAGGCAACATGGGAGAATATGTCACTGCATATTTCCATGGAGGTTATGCATATTTATGCACATATTTTGCATGTTTCAGCTACATAAAAAATCCAGATCTTAGTTATGACAGATTTTAGTATTTATTTTCATACTGTATTATACATCTTGATATTTAAACTAACTAACTCTCTAGCCTTCTTAAACCCGAAGGTTCATGGCTGCAGCAACACAGGCCTTCCATCTGTCCCTATCTTGAGCAAGATCTATATACTCTTTTCCATCCCTACCGATTTCCTTTAGGTCCATCTCAACGTTGTCCCTCCATCTTCGTCTTGGCCTTCCTACAGGTCTCTTACCATCTGGTTTCCCAACAAGAATCCTGTAAACTCCTCTTTCCTCTCCCATTCGTGCCACATGGCCTGCCCACCTAAGTCTTCTCGATTTAATTATTCTAATAATATCTGGACATGAATACAAATTATGTAGTTCTAAATTATGTAACCTTCTCCACTCACCTGTCTCCTCATCCCTTTTAGGTCCAAATATTTTCCTAAGGATCTTATTTTCAAATACTCTCAATTTATGTTCCTCTTTCAATGTAAGGGACCAAGTTTCACATCCATATAATACTACAGGCAAAATTACTGTTTTGTATATTTTAACTTTTAGTTTCTTAGATATTAAACGAGAAGACAAAAGTTTATGAAGAGAGAAGTAACATGCATTTCCTGAATTAAGCCTACTTTTTATTTCCTCTTTAATATAATTTTCATTTGTTAATATTACTCCTAAGTATTTGAATTTGGAAACTGGTTCAAACGAGTTGTTATCAATAATTAGATTTTGATTATTACCTAACACTTGGTTTCGGCCTGTAAGCATATATTTAGTTTTCTCTTTGTTAACTTCCAAACCTATCTCTTTAGCAGTTTTGAAAAATATTTTAGCATTATTCTTAATTGTATTTATATCATCCCCCAGTAAGTCTACATCATCTGCATATGCTAACAACTGAGTCACACCATTTAATTTTAGTCCTTCTTTAGTTTCTTTTACCTTCCGAACAGCATATTCTAAGGCAAAATTAAAGAGCAATGGAGATAATGCATCTCCTTGTTTTAACCCATCATGAATTATAAATTTGTCAGACATATTATTACCCACACGAATTTTACTTTCTGTTTCACTGGTGCATATTTTTATCATACTAACAAGCTTCTTAGGTATTCCAAACTCTACTAATATATTATATAATTTATCTCTTTTGACCGAATCATATGCTTTTTTGAAATCAATGAATAGCTGATGGACATTTTGATTATATTCCCACTTTTTTTCAAGTGTCTGTCTGATGTGAAAAATTTGATCTGTAGTTGATCTGTTACGTTTAAATCCACATTGATAATCACCTATAATTTCATTAGCATATGGGGTTAGCCTTGTTAAAAGAATGTTAGATAATATTTTGTATGTTGTTGAGAGTAGAGAAATTCCACGGTAATTATTGCAGTTCATTTTATCACCTTTTTTAAACACAGGAACAATTATGGATTCTTTCCACTGTTGAGGGATTTCTTCTTTTTTCCATATTAAACAAATTAATTTATGAATTTGACATATTAATGAATTTCCACCATATTTAATTAACTCAGCTGGTATTAAATCAATGCCAGGTGCTTTGTTATTCTTAAGCCTTTTAATAGCATCTTTAACTTCAGTCAAGTTAGGTTCTGGAACTAAAGGTTCTGCTGTGTGGACTTCATTTACTTCTGATTTATCTCCTACATGGACATTTAAAAGGTCATTAAAGTAGTTCTTCCATCTATTTAGAATATCGCTTGGGTCAGCTAGAAAATCACCGTCTTTATCTTTTATCAAGTTTACTTTAGGTTGCCACCCCTTTCTAAATTCATTTACACCTTTATATAAATCTCTGATATTTTTATTTTTGCTGTTTGTTTCAATTTCGTTAATTTTGCTTTTCAAGTAATCTCTTTTTTTACTTCTAAACGTGCGGTTAACTTCTCGCTTTATTGTATTATAATTGCTTAGATTTGTATCATCCGAGTTATTTAACCACCTAAGTCTAGCCTGATTTCTTATTTCTATTAGATTATGACATTCATTATCAAACCATGGCTTACTTTTTCTCGGTTTATGGTATCCTATAGTTTCTTTAGCTGCTGATTCTATTGCATTACGTATGTGCTCCCAATTCTTATTTACGTCTGTTTCATTTATATTTTCATCATCATTTAAATCCTGCAAAACCTCAAATCTATTTGACAGTTTAATTTGGTAATCTTTCTTAATTCTTTCATCAGCAAACTTTCCTGTATCAAATTTTATAACTTTTAGATTTTGTTGCTTATGATTTATCACTGAGAGTCTTTCTCTTAATTTAGCAATTACTAAATAATGGTCACTGGCACAGTCAGCACCTCTATGTGTACGAACGTCAATTATACTAGTATGCCTTCTCTTATCAATGAGAATATGGTCTATCTGATTATGAGTTTTACCATCTGGAGAAGACCAGGTATATTTATGGATATCTTTATGTTTAAAAGTGGTACTTTTCACAATTAAATTCTTTGAGGTTGCAAAAGTAATCAATCTTATACCATTATCATTACTTAATTCATGAAGACTTTCTTTACCAATCGTGGGTTTAAATGTCTCTTCTTTGCCAATCTGTGCATTACAGTCACCTAACAGAATTTTCATATCATACTGAGAAAATTTATCAAAGACCTGTTCTAACTCTGTATAAAAATCATCTTTAGTATTATCATCTTTATCTTCCGTTGGTGCATGTATGTTTATTAAAATAATTTTACACCACCTACCCTGTAAAACTGCATATGATATCCTATCATTAATAAATTCTACTGTTTTAAGAGCCGAGATAATTCTATTATTTATGAAAAAGCCTGTTCCAAAATTATGATTTTCAGTACCACCATAGAAAAAAGTATAATTTTTAGTTTTACAATTCCCTTCTCCTGGCCACCTAACTTCCTGGACAGCTACTACATCTAATTTATACTTCACTATCTCATTAACTGTACACTGAAATGCCCCAGGCCGGTAAAGGCTCAGAACATTCCAGGTGCCTAATTTAATATCCTTATTCCTAACGTAGATCTTATCCTTAGTCCAGGGACCTCCCAAAGTAGTCCCCACCCGGAGATCCGAACGGGGGACTATTTTACCTCCGGAATATTTTACCTTGGGAACATCCATGGCCTTATATTTCTGTTTCTTGACATGTCTTTTTACAGTGCAGAGTTGTCAGCTCTACGCCTAACCCCCAATATGAATGGAGGAACTACTACACAAGACAAACACAAACATATTAGACAGCACAATTACTACACAAGACGAACACAAACACATTAGACAGCATAACTACTACACAAGACACACACAAACACATTACAACTACTACACAAGACACACACAAACACATTAGACAGCATAACTACTACACAAGACACACACACACACACACACCACAACTACTACACAATATAAAAAAACAAACAAACAAACACACACACATACACACACTCGTGGAAGTGATCGATTTGCAATACCGGGACGGCGCCACTCGTGGAAATGAGCAAATCTTGATATTTACAGAATTAAAAGTTACTACCACCGTGAATCAAACCTGGGACCCTTAGTAACAGGGCAATATTGTTAACATTTGGTTGAACCTCCCCCATATAAAATTCTTTGATGCACCTATGTATGGGAGCCAGCACCCATGGCAGTGTAGTTAGTACATTGTGCTATGATGCCAGGTGTCCCGGGATTGAATCCCAGCCTGGGCATGGATGCTTGTGAGTGTCCATTCATCAATTTCATAATATCATCACTCATCCCCATCTTCGCAAAATAGCCAAAAGTGGCACAAAAGGCGAAGTAAAATAAAGCAAATCAATCAATCAATCAAACCTACGTATGGAGGAAAACATTAGGTATTTCAATTGTAAACATCAGACACTTGCTTGTGGACAGAAATGGTGAGGTTACTAATGTTGCAAAAAATGTGTAGAATCTTAGTTTGTTAAAATCATATCTAATTAAATAAATAACCACTAAAGATCATCCTTCCCGGAAAACTGAATCAAGTCTCCCAGGTGGTAGTCAGATACCATATTGACTGGAACACCAAGGCCTTTCGAACTACACATATATCTACCATCTACCATAGTTAAATCTCACTGTGTTTTCTTATAAAACTAGAATTTTAAAAGTTTTCATGTCACGCCTTGACAGTGTACTGGCTTTCATTAAGCAAACCAGATATCCTGGGCTGAATATGTGGTAGGTCATGGTGATGAATGAATGTTGGTTTGAAATTGTAATATTAAGTCCACTTGATGCCCGGACAGGCTAACCAGGAGTGGACCTACAGTTTAAAGTGCAATCTGGACTACTATTTTCCTTGACTGTATCAAATTTAGAAGCCATTGATGAAAAGGCAATGACGTTATGACTATGCCATCAGGGATGCCTGGAATGAATGAATGTTAGATAACTCAAAACTAGTGACGTGAGGTAGCTGAAAATTTACCAATGCCGATGTACTCACACAGAATTTTTGGAACCGATACCAATGCCGATATTTAACCGATTCCAATACATACGATTATATAACAGAAATTTTCAGCATGTCGAAAATAAATTTGCTATGTACATTTCTATTGCATATTTTATACAGGGTGTTGCAAAACTCTTTCAACAACGCTTGGGTGCTGGTAGATATCATAAAAACAAGTAACTTTTCCCTATAAAGTTTACCTCGAAAGCCCTTAGTTTCTGCGCTATGAGCGCTTAAAATCTATCCTGCACGTATGCAACCCAACACAGCAAATGCTTGCTCTGACATAACTAACAGGGGCACGTGGCAGGGTTGCCAGTAGCGTTCCTCGTTAAGAGAGACGACTTGAAAACAACTTGGGGAGCCTTGCCTGAGCAAAATCCAAAACATTAATGATACTTGCGATGTTGTAAGAAGCATTGACAGTATTTATAAACTGACCAAGACAAATAATGCAGACTGAATGCACAGACTGAAATTCAAGATTACTCATTCTAAAATATCTCCATAATTGATTGATTGATTCGGTTTATTTTAATTCGCTTTCCTGCCACCTTTGGTTAATCGCGAAAATGAGGATGATATGATGAAATAACAAATGACACCTATCTAGGCCAGGATTTAAACCCGAGACACCTGGCGCTGTAGCGAGCTGTGCTAACCACATCAGCATGGAGTGTTTCGTGTATCATGCAATATCAACAATTGCAAGGGACACGTGGGATAGGGGAAATCCACGAACGAACAAATGTAAACATAATGCATTTGCTGCCTCGTTTCGAACACGCAGACTGAAATGTTATTACAATTGATTTATTTGAAAATTATTCCTATCTGTGCTAGCGTTATTGGTAATCGTGTTCGTCTCATAGGGAAAAAAATTGCAAGGCTCTTTTAAAAGAAAGATTGATTGATTTGCTTTATTGTACTTCGCTTTTGTGCCACTTTTGGCTAATTTGCGAAGATGGGGATGAGTGATGATATGATGAAATTGATGAATGGGCACCCACAAACGTCCAAACCCAAGCCAGGATTCTAACCCAAGACCTCTGGCTTAATTTTGAAAACGGTGGCAACCTATAAATTTTACTGACAACTGATATGCATGTAAGAAAAATTATGTGTTTGAAAAGTGGGTTTCAAGAAAATTCCAACGATTATTTGCAATATTAGGAATATGCGAATTAAAAATCTCTCTCTCTCTCTCTCTCTCTCTCTCTCTATCTCCCACCCTCTCTCTTGCTCTCTCTCTGTCTCTCCACTCAAACTGGTTCATGTTCAATGCTCTATTAAAGAAGTTGTAGGAAGAAATTAATATTTTATTGTAAGGAATTACTGAGAATTCGGTGCGTACTGCTTGTAGTAGTTTGTTCCGCACTTCACGATATAGTTTGATATTGGTACATCAAGATAAATCCTCGCAATTTACACTCTTTTCATGTGTGAGAATTAGTTTTCTCATTTTGTGTCTTTGCTTCACATTCTTATCATCGAAGGTGAAAAAAAATAATCAAAAGGAAACCATTGAAAACACGTCATAAATTGTACATATTTATCATTCATTGTAGCAACTTGATATCAACATTGAAATGTAAGAGTAACATTTTCGGAAGGCATCAAAATGTCAACTTTTAGTTCACCCTGGAAACAATGTTTTGTAGCAAACGAGCGAGATTCTGACATCTACAGTAGATGAATTTCCGGGACAATTCTTGTGAATTTATATTCTTCTCATTGTACATCACTTTCAGGCAAATAGTAAATAAGAGGATGAAAGATCCAGTGACACCTTTGTCCAGGTCGGAACTCTTGTCCGGAACACTCGGTAGAGAGATCATGTGTTGATCACTAAACGTACTCAGTCACCAAAGTGGCCCAAGAATATTCATCTGCTGGAGATTTTTGTTTCTTTTCAGCTTGCTTTTTATAACGAACTCTATTCGCAATAGCGCTTGTTCACAATTTTCTAATAAATCAATTGTAATAACATTTCAGTCTGCGTGTTCGAAACGAGGCAGCAAACACTTCGTGTTTACATTTGTTCGTTTGTGGATTTCCCCTATCTCACGTGTCCCTTGCAATTGTTGATATCGCATGATACACGAAACACTCCATTGTGATGTGGTTAGCACAGCTCGCTACTGCGTCAGGTGTCTCGGTTTAAATCCTGGCCTAGACATTGGTGTAATTTGTTATTTCATCATATCATCCTCATCTTCGCAATTAGCCAAAGGTGGCAGAAAAGCGAATTAAAATGAACCAAATCAATCAATCAATTATGGAGATATTTTAGAATGAGTAGGCTAATCTTGAATTCCAGTCTGTCCATTATTTGTCTTGGTCAGTTTATAAATACTGTGACTGCTTCTTACAACATCTCAAGTACCATTAATGTTTTGGATTTTGCTCAGGCAAGGCTCCCAAGTTGTTGTTTTCAAGTCCTCTATCTAAACGAAGAACGCTAGTGGCAACCCTGCCACGCGCCCCTGGTAGTTATGTCAGAGCAAGCGTTTGCTGTGTTGGGTTGCATACATACAGGATAGATTTGAAGCACCCATAGCGCAGAAACTAAACGCTTTCGAGGTAAATGTAATAGGGAAAAGTTACTTGTTTTTATGATATCTACAACGCTTGGGTGGTGGTAGATATCATAAAAACAAGTAACTTTTGCCTATAAAGTTTACCTCGAAAGCGCTTAGTTTCTGCGCTATAAGCGCTTAAAATCTATCCTGTACGTATGCAACCCAACACAGCAAACGCTTGCTCTGACATAACTAGCAGGGGCGCGAGGCAGGGTTGCCACTAGCTTTCCTCGTTAGGAGAGACGACTTGAAAACAACAACTTGGGAGTCTTGCGTGAGCAAAACCCAAAATATTAATGATACTTGCGATGTTGTAAGAAGCATTCACAGTATTTATAAGCTGACAAGACAACTAATGGGCAGACTGAAATTCAAGATTACTCATTCTAAAATATCTCCATAATTGATTGACTGATTTGGTTTATTTTAATTCAATTTTCTGCAACCTTTCGCTAATCGCGAAGATGAGGATGATATGATGAAATAACAAATTACACCAATGTCTAGGCCAGGATTTAAACCCGAGATACCTGGCGGCGTAGCGAGCTGTGCTAACCACATCACCACGGAGTGTTTCGTGTATCATGCGATATCAACAATTGCAAGGGACACGTGAGATATGGGAAATCCACGAGCGAACAAATGTAAACATGATGTGTTTGCCGCCTCGTCTCGAACATGCAGACTGTAATGTTATTACAATTTATTTACTAGAAAATTATTCCTATCTGTGCTAGCATTATTGCTAATCGTGTTCGTCTCGTAAGGAAATAATTGCAATGCTCTTTTAATTTAATGATTGATTGGTTTGCTTTATTTTACTTCGCTTTTTGTGCCACTTTTGGTTAATTTGCAAAGATGGGGATGAGTGATGATATGATGAATTTGATGAATGGACACTCACAAACATCCATGCCCAGGCCAGGATTCGAACCCGGGACCCTTGGCGTCGTAGCGCGATGTGCTAACCGCTCCGGCACGGGGGGCTGCTCTGCGTGTTCGAAACGAGGCGGCAAACACATCATGTTTACATTTGTTCGCTCGTGGATTTCCCATATCTCACGTGTCCCTTGCAATTGTTGATATCGCATGATACACGAAACACTCCGTGGTGATGTGGTTAGCACAGCTCGCTACGCCGCCAGGTATCTCGGGTTTAGATCCTGGCCTAGACATTGGTGTCATTTGTTATTTCATCATATCATCCTCATCTTCGCGATTAGCCAAAGGTTGCAGAAAATTGAATTAAAATAAACCAAATCAGTCAATCAATTATGGAGATATTTTAGAATGAGTAATCTTGAATTTCAGTCTGCCCATTAGTTGTCTTGTCAGCTTATAAATACTGTGAATGCTTCTTACAACATCGCAAGTATCATTAATATTTTGGGTTTTGCTCAGGCAAGACTCCCAAGTTGTTGTTTTCAAGTCGTCTCTCCTAACGAGGAAAGCTAGTGGCAACCCTGCCACGTGCCCCTGCTAGTTATGTCAGAGCAAGCGTTTGCTGTGTTGGGTTGCATACGTACAGGATAGATTTTAAGCGCTTATAGCGCAGAAACTAAGCGCTTTCGAGGTCAACTTTATAGGGAAAAGTTACTTGTTTTTATGATATCTACCAGCATCCAAGCGTTGTTGAAAGAGTTTTGCGACACCCTGTATATATATATATATATATATATATATATATATATATATATATATACACAGGGTGACCGGTAATTAGATGTATTCCCTTACAGGGGTTAAAATATAGACAATTTGCAATAAATTTGACCATATGATACCCCGTCCGAAAATTAGTAGTTTGAGATAATCGAATTTCTTTTATTTCTTTAAAAAATGACAATTTTCCACATAAAAAGATGAATTGAGAAAAAACTGTTCATGGTATGGAACTTATTTCAGCATTTTCTGATAGCTAACAAATAAGTGGTTCGTTGAAAAAAAGTTTTTCCCAAATAACAATCACATGTAAGTACCGGGTGGGTCTAAACTTACAAGTGATGATTAAAAAATACACTCTTATTTTACTTGGCAACGTATTAATAACAAAAATGGTATGACACGAAGCGTACAAAATTACTTTAATTACTTCCTTGTGTCATCTGCTTTCCAACAAGGTACAAATGTTCCTAACATTCACATTTGTGTACAAGAAATAATACTTCATTCATCTTCATGTGAATGGAATCAATGAACAAAACAATTAAAGAACATTACAAGTCTTGCTTGAAGTGGGCACGTCCGTTATGAATGCAGGCACGCAGGTTTTTACGGACATTTGGTCTCGTAACTCGTGATGTGATGGTGTCCTTGATGTGTTGACCAGCTGTTAAGATCCTCTACCTGAGTTCTTCTTGCGTGTTTACCGGTGTCTTGTAAACTAATTCTTTCATGTGGCTTAAAATTTGTTTAGCGCATTGGTAACGCATCGAGATCAAAGTGGCATCTAGGGAGAGAAGTTTGCATGCCATTGCACAAGATTTTAATTGGATACATCCATGAAGAACTGCGTATTATGAATGGTTGTTGCAAACAATTACCAGTGTGACGCTTCCATTAAATGAAAAGTCCTTCACAGTGACAAGGCTAATGTTTATGTTCATAAGGAAGTTCATAAACAGAATATTCGAGGCTTTTTATCTGATAACCCATTTTCGACAGATCAAAGCTGAATGGTTAGTGCTGGTAAGTTAATGGTGTGGCGTGCTTTGTGGAACACGATTGGTTAGTCAATTTTCCATCAACAGAACCTTAAATGCATAGGGCTACTTGGATTTGTTAAATAAACAGGTTTTTTCATCCTTGCTTATGGAAGAAGATACTTTTTACAGAGTTTTTTTCAATAGGGAGGAACACCAGAACACTATGGGAACGTTGTAGAGCAGTTTCTGTCCAAAGTTAGTTATCAGATGACAAGGTTCTGTTTATGAACTTCCTTATGAACATAAACATTAGCCTTGTCACTGTGAAGGACTTTTAATTCAATGGAAGCGTCACACTGTAAATTGTTCTCGACAACCATTCATCATGCACAGCTCTTCGTGGATGTATCCGATTAAAATCGTGTGCAATGGCATGCGAACTTCTCTCCCTAGACATCACTTTGATCTCGATGCATTACCGATGCGCTAAACAAATTTTAAGGCATTTTTCTAACACCTCGAAAAGGAGCAAATTGGTACAAGAATTAAGTCACAACTTTTTACTGGTTACAGATACATCGAAAAAACCTTCACTATTGCATTTCTCATGAAATTCTAGCCTGATTTGGTATATCATATCACCCCCTTCCCATTTAAAATTCTGAAGTTGAATTCAAGATGGCGGACATGAAGATGGCCGCCGACCATGCGGGTGGCGTCAATGTGATTCCCCCTTGGCCTGATAACGATTGGTCATCACCATTTCCATGTTGCACACTGCAGTGGCCTTGAACCGGGGGTGTTAAGTGACTTTTTGAGTCACCATATTATGTGTCAGCAATAACATATGGAGCAGAGACTTGGACAATGACAGAGAAACACAAAAGAAAGATGCAGGCAGTGGAGATGAAACTTTTAAGGAGTATATGGGGGAAGACTAGAAGGGATAGAATAATGAATGAGGAGATCCGACAAAAAGTGGGTGTGATGAATCTTCAGGACAGGATAGATCAGGCATAGATGAGCTGGTTTGGACACATGGAGAGGATGGATGCAGAAAGACTACCAGTAAGAGCTTACAATGCACAAGGAGGAAGGCCACGGCCAAGTTAGTTTGCATCCAGACTCACAAAACATATTGTGTTTAAATTATGATTCTCACTTGTACAGAATGCAACATTTACCATTTGGTACAAATATTTCGTCTCAGCTTTTCCAACAGGTAATTGATTCAATTTTAACAGGATTGGAAAGAGTTGCAGCATTTATTGATGATGTTATCAATTCTGGAGATAGTCTACAAGAATGTAAGAACAAAACAAGTTCTGGAACGCTTTAAAGATTATAATGTTAAAGTCAATTATGTACATCTGAATTCCTAGTGTGAGAAGTGATTTACTTAGGAACACATTTTACGGCAAATGGAATCACACCAACTGAAAAGCATGTGCATGCTATTTTAGAAAGTCCAGAGCCAAAGCATAAGGTACAACTACAGAGTTTTTTAGGGATGTTTGCATTTGAAAGCCGTTTTCTACACAACTTGTCATCTACAATACCACACCTATATCGACTTCTGAGGAAAGGAGAAATTATTGAAGGGAGCAGACTTGGTCCAGGAACCAGTTTGTTTTCGAAGAGAGGAACTAATCTAGGTCTAGGAACCAGTTTGTCTTCAAAGCAAGGGAATATTTTTGGTCTAGGAGGTAATTCGAGAGGAAGAAGGAAATCTCAAAGAGTAAAAAGGACAAGAGTGTTTTACCCCTCATAAGTTTGTTTTCTCTAAAAGGGGAAAAGTTCTCGGAATGGAATGGAAAGAAACGACTTTCAAACAGTGATTTTTTTTTTATTTTTCAATGTAGTCTCCCTGTACACTAATGCACTTGGTCCAGCGATGTTCCAATGCCTTGATCCCATCTCAAAAATTAGATTCCTCCAGGCCTGTGAAATACGTGTCAACTTTGGCTATTAGTTCTTCCTTTGAAGAGAATCTCCGTCCAGTGAGGAAACTTTTGAGTTTGGGGAAAAGATGGAAGTCTGAGGGAGCCAAATCAGGCGAATAAGACGGATGTGGCAACAATTCGTAACCAAGTTCATGGATTTTTGCCAGGGCAACGACACTTGTGTGAGGGTGCGCAATGTCCTGAAGCAAGATGATTTTCTTTCTTGCCAAACCTGGCCTCTTTTCCCGTATCTTATGCTTTAGTTGGTCGAGGAGATTAGCGTAGTATTGTCCCGTAATTGTTTGACCAGTGGGAAGATAATCGATCAACAGAATCCCTTTCGCATCCCAAAACACTGACGCCTTTACCTTTCCGGCCAACCGTATTGCCTTTGCTTTCTTTGGTGGTGGTGAATCAACATGTTTCCACTGCTTTGACTGTTGTTTTGTCTCTGGGGTATAGTAGTGGACCCACGTTTCATCTGTCGTCACAAACCAGCGCAAAAAATCTGTTTGGTTTCTCTTAAAACGAGTCAAACATTGTTCGGAAATGTCCACTCTGATGCGTTTATGGTCCTGTGTTAAAAGTCACGGCACCCATCTAGCAGATAATTTTCTCATATCCAATTCAACTGTTAAAATGTGTGATACGCCCGTTCGGATGACATTCCTATAGCTTCAGCAATTTCACGCACTTTCAGTCAGCGATCCTCCATGACCAATTTATGCACTTTTTCAATAATTTCTGGGGTAGTAGCACATTTTGGGCGACCACTACGTGGATCATCTTCTAAGCTGTCCCGACCAAATTTAAACTCGTTCGTCCACTTTGCAACAGTTGAATATGAAGGAGCAGAGTCCCCCAGTGTGTTCAGAAAATCGGCATGAATTTCCTTTGCTTTCATACCTTTCTTTACGAAGTACTTAATCACCGCTCGAATCTCGATTTTTTCCATCTTCACAAAGCACTGCATGGGAACAACTACAAAGTGATGTCCACACCACAGATCTCTACCCACAACACTGACGCGCCACGAGTTTATTAATAAAGGATGGCCTATTACTATGCAGGAACCTCGTTGTCCTAGCACTGACATCTGGTGGTGATTCCGAGAACTTTTCAAACCACCCTCGTATATATTATAAAATATATTATTATATATGATGAATTAGCAGTTATGGCCAATGTACATAGTCTGTGCATAGAAACGATTATGCACCTTGTTTATGTGTCTTATGGATGATTTAAGTTTTAATAATGTAATCCACCTTGTTACAAGTTTTAATATATTTAATTATGATGTTCCAATCTTGAGATGTTTATTTCTGTTTATGTCATATTCTACATCTCTTGCTTTATAAACAGCAAAACTGCATCTTTCAATAATTTCTCCTTTCTGAAATCTCTTTCTTAATTTTCTTACATCCCCTTTTGGAAAACCTCCTATGAGGGTTAGATACCTTTTCAAGGTATTGCCTGTTCTCTCAGCCAACCCATTTCCCGAAAGTTTATATGGGTAGGAATGCTTTAGTTCGATGCCCAACCTTTGGCAGAACATCTAAAATTGTTCACTTGCAAAGAGTTGTGTGACGGTTGATATATATGCATACATATCACCCCACCACAGATTCACTCTCCTCTTTATGTATGTGAGTGAAGTATTCAATTCGCCAAAATACGTCACTAATTCTTACGTAACAGTTGTCAAGTTATGCAGCCTTCTTGACAGAGGGCGCTTGCTTCCACCGAGAGCTAGCCTTGCGCATGCGTAAATATATTCTTCCCCATCAGGCAGCACAGGTAACTATACAGACCAGGCTTACATACAGGTAGACATTCGTATAGACACCAGCCGGAGAGAGTTGAACTTCACCAAGCAGTTCGTGGAACAACAGCCCGACCTTTTACCTCCCTTTCGTTGCACGATTGGCAGGGCTTATGTAGCTAACGAAAGTTTGTTTGAGCTGCCTAACTTCCACCTTCATCTGGATTTTGTCAACCGATGCAACAGGGAAGGAAAACCGTCACTACGGGTTTTTGTTCGATCAAGTTTTTGTGTAATACCGCTAAAATTCGATCTTTGCCGTTAAGAATCTTATAAATTTCTCCTAAGTTGACCAGTTAACGTTAATTAGTCTCTTTTGCTACGAACTAAAATAAATCGGAGGCAATTGATTTATTTTCTCTCTCTCCGACCTGGCCGAATAACATGCAACAATTAGTACAATTTATATTGGTGACTTCTTTCGGTGATTGTATGGAGTGTAAGTATGATTGATGGAATATATCCCATGTGAGTGTATATTGGGTCCTTTTATAACTATGTCTTGTATGAAGAATTGGGTGCATGATTGAGTGCGTGAATGTGTAGATTATAAAATTTGGCAGAATGGAATTCTAAGTATTATTGGCAGACTACAAAAAAAAAAAAAAAAAAAAAAAAGGAATGGGAGGACGTAACTTATATCTGAGGTCCAGTTATTGGTAGTATATGAATTGTATGGGCTACAGAAAATATGTTCATCGATTTGTTTAAACTTATGCATTCGAGACTTGGGAATTTATTGTTACTTAATTAACTGAGAAGTGGTAGACATTTTACAAATTGAAGCGAGAAGCAGAAAGTACGTATTTCTCGATCAAATAATTATTCATATATATATATACATATATATATAGTTCTGGTTGGGTTATTCTTGTTATTCTACAAAGAAACTATTTATGAATAAATTGCTATTAATATTGAATATCTCTTTGATTGAAGCATATAGCAAAGTCCTGATAATTTTATAGATAAGGCATCGATGCATAAAATCCTGTGTGAATGAGAGTTATGTCTGTGGTTGTTATTGGGCATACGCAATTTTGTTGGGAGGGGCGAACTAGACGATTCCCCCATTTCTCAACAAGGTTCCGTTAACCCGGATTTGTTCACTCGTAGAATTGAGTTCTTTGTCTCCTGACAGCAAAATCTAGTCGATCAACGAGAATCAGGGTATAAAATTGGGCAGGACGATTTATATTTAATGTAGCACTTTCTTAAGTTTACACGCTTCAACTATTTTAATTAAAAATCAATGTAAATTGGGTAGCAATTTAATACGAAGAACGAAGCGCTACAAAATATAACATTCGCCACAAAAAGATGGTAGCAGGCATGGAGAACTTTAAATTGTCGAGTGTTTGTAATTTTCTCGAGCTTATGATTTTATTTATCTTTTTGAATTCTGTGTAGCATTTCTTTTATTAGACGTGATGGCTCACATGTTTGAAACCAGTACCTTCAGTCTTGATTTGCCGACTACTTTAATTTCTTCACATACCTGTAGCAAATCGTTGGAAACTATACCACAAAGTCCTGACCTACATACACAATCTCCTCTGCTTAACCCCCCCCGGCAACGCTTCACCTATGCATGAGTCTCCACAATTGTTGAGGGATAATGTAAGCAATTTCTTGGGATTTCTTAAGAAGCAGTTTCTTTCGCTGCCGTTGCATATTTGTTAAAGGACTCGTTAGTTACAGATGGGTCAAATTTTCATATTTTGTATAACTTTCTATTGATGGTTCAACGGGTAATTAAATTACAAATTTTGGACACTGAATCCATTCTTTTGGAATGTATACCAAAGACAAGTGGCCCTTTACTTTTTTGTTGGCTTGATTTCCTTCCTTGGCTAATGTTTAAATGTTCTGTTTGGCAGCGTTTGGTGTCACGCCAAGTTGTTAGTGACTTGATTTCTGCTTATGTAATGCGTAACCAGGATAAGGCGGAGAGTCTGTATTTTTATTTACTGGAAATTATTGATGCCTCAAGAGTTTTGGAACTTGCATGGGCCGATAATCGTTTGCTTCAGGAAATACTAAACAATTTATCAATGGATACTCGTACCCGACTTATTGGACAGCATACGCCTTCTACTTTGCAAGAATTTTTAGATATTTCTAGAAATATTTGGAATATTGAATTACAAGATGGGATTCCATTCCATTCCATAAAGAAGCACTCTGTTTCAAAACATCGCCTAACTCGTCATACAGGGCATTCCCATCAGAACTACTTACCTTCACCTATACATGATAATATTCAGGAGACTTCAACAGACCCTATTTCATCTTGCAATACATTGTTAGACGAGGATAAAACAAAATTGTCCTGTGATACTGTTGTACCTTCTGCAGTTTATGGTTTAGATGCTACACCTTACCATAAACAAATTTCATATAATTCACCGCTTACCTCAGATCCGTTAATACACTTTTGTCCCATACTTTTTGCAAATGTGTGTGACCGTTCAGTTCGAACTCTTCTCGATACCGGTAGTTCGGTCTCATTGTTGTCTCGCACGTTATTCAATTCCCTTCATGCTGCATTACCGCCGCCTCAAATTAGTCACAATAAGCGATGTGACTAATAAACGATGTGCACAATAAGGTCCTGTCTTTGTCGGTAAAAGTCCAAATCCCTATCAACCTGGAATTTCTTGGACTGTTTGGGTGGTGGATGATTTACCATTCCCCTTGATATTGGGAAGTGATTTTTTAGTGTCAGATCGAGTTACAATATCTTTTCCGGACAATTTAATTTCCTTTCCTTACTGGCCGGGCGGTATTGCATTGTGTAGTTCTGATATTTCTGCCCATGGGATTGAGGATGCAAATACCAATATGGGCAAGTGCAACCTGGATTCCCATGTCGTACAATTGAACAAACTTTTTTCATTTTATGACGATGTTGTAACTGGAAAAGTAGGAAAGTGTCGTCTTGGTCCTTTTAACATCCCTCTTAAGACTGATATCCCAGTTCGTTCTCGCCCGTATCAATTAAATCCAATTCAATTACAGGAGATGCAAGACAATGTGGATAGCCTTATTAAGGACGATATTGTGGAGAAATGCCGTTCGGCGTACTCAAGTCCTTGCTGATACGTTCTTGCAATTACTTCATGCGTCGTATTATTTTATTATTAATATTAACTTAATAATACTCAGCGGTGAACGATGAGACTCAGTGAAGTACACAGACTCCTCTCAGGTACAGGGATAGTGTTAGGCAAAGACAATATTCACAGCACAGAGAAATAAAACCACATTACTGCAGTATGTATAAACTGAAAGGGTTTATTCTTTATTTATTGCGATTATAATGCAAATGTACTTGAGACGAAGGCAAGGAATTAGCTTTGTCGATGAATTGACTCAACTAAAATGCATAAACTCAATGCGTGGCTATCGGCAAGCCTATGATCACATAGACTTAGCTTGCACCCCGAACTACCACACCAAGAGATATGCAATGATAACTGAGCCAATATTTGCTCTTTAGCCTTTTATTTCCAAATTAATCCTTAGGCTAACTTTATTATTTAACATAGAATGGTTGCAGTATTGTGCATATCATCAATGCATGGATATCGGCGTACCTATGATCACATAAGCCTAGCTTGCATCCCGAACTACCATACCAAGATGTCTGCACAACACCGAGGAGTTCTTTTTAATTTTAAAAGCTTCCTCGATCCGTGGCGAAAAAGTGTGATGATTTCTTACGCGATATCCTCGCTTCTAAACTATTTTCGAGAACACAGATTAAAGTACAGATGAATCACTCACTATTTACAAAAGCATACTATCAACATCTTTAGAAATACAAATTCGTATAGTGCACTCTTGCAAACATGAAGATACATTAAACTACTCATAACAGAGCATAAAATACAATAAACATTAAACAAAAGATATATATTACAAACAGGGTGCAATATTACATATAATAACACAACATTTATGCATCCTTTCATAAAAGTATAATATATCAGTGACATATTTTAAAGTTGTGACGTCACATAAAAATATGGATCATATCATTGTTCCTTGTTGATAAACCCGACGGTTCTAAGTGTCTGGTGTGTAATTATAAATCTATAATCACCTTGATTTCTTATAATGCTTTTCCTCTCCCCCGAATTGATTTACCCTTACAGCACTTGCAGGGTGCCTGTTTTTTCGGTATTAAACCTAAATAAGTCGTTTCATCAGTTGCCCTTGGATGAACGTAGCAGAGACCTTACAGCCTTTTGTACCCCTTGGGGTTTGTATAGATATAAAAGGGTTCCATTTGGGATAAATTTGGGAATGCAATTATTGGGTAGAGCCTTGGAGGAAATATTGGGTGAATTTAAGTATAAATTTCTAGTCAATTATGCTGGCTGACGATGTCCTTATCTTCTCCCCGGATAAGGACACTCATTTAAAACACATAAAATTAGTACTGCAAACGTTCCGGGAAGCGGGTCTTACTGTCAATCCTTCCAAAAGTGTTTGGATGTCTCCCCGCATCAAGTACCTCGGATATATTATTCAAGAAGGACAATTACTTTTAGATCCGGATAGGATTGATAGTATTCAGAATATCCCAGCACCAAAGTTACATCTCGGAGTAATGAAGGTTCTTGGCATGCTTGGGTATTATTCCAAATTTTTACCTAATTATTCAGCATTAACTGCTTTCCTCACTGATAAACGGAAGAAGGATGTTCCCTTCGTTTGGACGGACGAAGATGAGAAAAAGTTTAAAACCTTAAAGGAGGCATTTATTAATCATACAGTTTTAGCATTGCCAGACTTTACAAAACAATTTGTTTTACAATGTGATGCTTCCGGGTTAGCTCTAGGCGCTTCTTTGAATGAGATGGTTCTTTGCGCCCTATTGCATTCGCTTCTAGAAAACGAACACCGTTGGAGCGTAAGCAATCCATTTATGAAGCTGAATGCAGTGCCATAGTATTTGGATTTAAAAAATTCGAAACTTATCTTACCTGTAAACATTTTCTCCTTCAAACAGATAATCAGGCTTTATCCTGGTTTCTTCAGCATCCCGAACAATATGGAAAATTCAGTCGCTGGATTTTGTACTTATCTCGTTTTTCTTATCATACACAGCATATTACTTCTAAACAAAATCCAGTAGCGGATTGTTTATCCCGGATGTATTCTCCAGTTGATTTTCAATTATCTTCTTCACAGATTCAGTCTAACCCTATTGTGTGTTTAGCCCCCAAATTAGCGCTAATTCCTTTTTCAGCTTCTGATATATGTCACATACAATTACAATATAAAACATTACAGGAAATTCGACATCAAATTCAGACAGGACAACAGGTAAAGCAACATTCGTTGTACAAGGATCTCTTAGTTTGGAAACCACCTAGATCTACTACGGCCTGTATTGTTTTGCCTAAGATTCTACAAAATATCATATGTAGATATTATCATGATTTTCCCTTAGGGGGTGCACATCTGGGAATTGCAAAGACCTTATGCAAAATCATGTTGCTCTTTTGGTGGGAAGGAGCACATAAAGATATCAAGGAATATGTTAAATCCTGTGACTTGTGCCAACGGGCTAAATTGGCCGTGGGGAAGCCACCTGGATTTCTTTCTTCGGAAATCATTCGACATCCATGGAGATGTCTTTATATTGATTTGGTGGGACCCATGGTACATTCTGTAAAAGGCAATGTGTATATATACTTGTGGTCGTGGACGCCTTTTCTAAATGGGTCTCCTTATTTCCCCTTCGAGCAGCCACTTCCTCCAAAATTGTTGATAAACTGCGTTCCTTGTTCCTTTCTTTTGGAAGCCCATGTGAGTTGGTATCAGATAATGCATCATATTTTCGTTCGGCTATTTTTAATACCTATCTTTATGAAAATTCTGTCCAACATATTTACATAATGTACATTATCCTAACCCCTCTTTGGCTGAATGCTTTATTCGCAATTTAAAATCGGCTTTAATATGTTACCATTCAAATGACCACCATAAATGGGATGTTACTTTACAATAAATTACCTTCGCCTTCAACAATGCGTATCACAAGGCTACCAAATTGTCTCCTGCAAAGATTCTATTTGGTAGAGACCTTCAGGGCCCATTGGCCTTTTTTTGGGAATTACAGGGTGAACAGGACCTGGGTGCCGATCCAACTTAGGATCATCCTGCTCTTTCGGGTGATGTTTTTCAGAATGCTATTAAGGCCTGGAACAAACGTCAGACTCAATATGATCCGCATCGTCAGGCAGTTAAACTAAAGGCTGGGGATTTAGTACTTTATAAGGTTTTTCCAAAAAGTAACGCCTTGAACCATGTGGCTGCGAAATTAATGGAACGTTGGGCAGGCCTTTTGGTTGACCCAGAAACAGAATGTCACCTTTGCAAGATGCATGTTGTGCATCTTAAACCTTATCATGTTCGGGATACATCTGATATTGATATCTTGAATAGAATAGAATAGAATAGAATAGAATGGTCTTTATTTAAGCAGGCGTGTTTCGGCCTCATGGGCCGTTCTTACAACCAACCCTTGTCAAAGATACAATAAATGAATAAAAACAAAAAGAAAGAAAAAAAAACACATAATGATCATGATAATACAATAAAGATAATATAAAGATTATACAATGATAAAATAATACATTGAATAGATTAGTATATATACTGTTGAGTAAAGATAAGTAATAAGTCTTCGGTAGTTCAATGTGTATGCGGGGGGGGGGGGGGAGGTTAGGTATGCATTATATGATATATAAGTGCAGGTGCAATTGTTAACATATGAATGTTAATTAAGTTGTTGGGACAATAGTAAGTTCTTCAGATTTTTCTTAAAAATTTGATGGCAAATAATGTTAGTCAATGCTGCAGGCAGTTTGTTCCATTCCCTGATCCCTGTAACAATGAATGACTTGTTATATGTGGTGGTTTTATGTTTGGGGATTTTTAGATTGTGCTTGTTGCGGATATTATGTTCGGATGATGTTCTACGAGAACAGATCTTATCGGATAAGTATTTTGGGGATCTAGATGATTCAGTTTCAGAAGATAACACTGATCTTGGGGCTTGCTTAATTAATCTTCTTGACTCCAGTCAAGAAATTTCCCCATTGGAGCAGAACCTTTCACGCGCTCCTACAAATGATGAAAGGATGGATTTTGAAAGGCATAGCTTGATGGCGACAACTTCAAATCAGGTCACAGGTAATTTACTTACTTCTAGTGTTTCTAGAGTTAATAAGCAGTGCCATAGATGTTCAAAATGGGGGCATATTCAGGTTAACTGCCATGTCAAATTGCCGGTCCGGGGGTAGATTTAATCAGAGTATGTATAATGATTTCAGACAAGCTAACTCGAATGTAAACACCCACTAAGCTTATGAATGACAGGTATATTTTCACCTCCTGGTAGCATACTTTTGTATATGCTAATCATGTGGTATTTTTCTTCTTCTTTTCTATAATTCTTGTTTTTCTTTCTTTTCTCTTCTTATTAGTAATATTTGGTTTGTATTATTTTCATTATCATTTCTTGGAGAACTGTACGGCAATGACATACTACACCTATGGACCATATAGACATCTTTTTTGGAAGTGCCCTGCTATCAGATTCTGCCTGCTGTTGTACGTCACCTTTGTTCATCTGGAAATCTTCTTTCTTTCACTGCACGAGATCGACTTGATTTGGTTTCCTTCTGCACGATATTCACGTCTGCATCTTTTGGACTCCTGACGGATATGGATTCTAATATGGTTACTTGGGATTAGTACCGATTGACTCTGGTGTTCTTCAGGTATGTTTCGCAAATTACTGTGTCTTCTGACGAAGAAACTACGATACATTAATGCACCGATTGGGATGCAAATAAAAGAAAATAGGCCGTATCGTGGCCTTAGTGTAGTGATTGAAGTGCCTGTTGTGATGATACTGCCCTCGAGGAATTGTAGTAAAAAAAAAATGTTAGGTAAAACAGATTTACCTTGATCTACGCCATGAAATACGTGAAAGTTTCTTTTGGATGGGATTCTATAAGGGAATTGCCTTACATTGGATGAATTTTACTGCATGTTGCCCTTTATAAAACTAACCATAATTTCTTTTTCCTTCGAAATTTTTGTCGGGTATTACTCTTCTTTGTTTATCTTGTGCAGGAAGCATATGGATTCCTAAAAGATGGTTGTGATTACTAATGAATTTTTGGATGCAGATGTTCTGTCATGATGAACCTTGCATTACATCGTACCATAGGTTATTTTGGTGGGATGTACTTTTACACCATGGAATTATCTGGATTTATAAATTTGAGTAACATTCTTTAGTGCAGAAACTTTGTTAAAGCAGGACACCTTCTTTTTCAGTGGTATATTGAAATTGAGTGGTGATATGTAGGTGTTCCTTATTGAAATATATTTGCGTTATATATATACAGGTAATGGACAAAATAATATGAACACCAATGCAATTGCAGAAAACTTGTATTAGTAGGGGGTTGGGCCCCCCCTTGCCTGAATGACAGCTTGTATCCTACGTCGGATAGACAAATAAAGGTCCTGTACAGTGTGAACTGGAATACATAGCCACTCCTCGCACAAAACAGTCTCAAGTTCCGAAAGTGTCATTGGAGGTGGAAACCGATTACACACTTTGGACTCCAAAATACCCCACAAAGGCTCAATGATGTTAAGATCGGGGGACTGTGGACACCAGATGAGATGTTCTACCTCATCACTGTGCTCATCAAACCATGCATCAACGCACCTAGCAGTGTGAATAGGGGCGTTATCATCTTGGAAGATGGGGAATGCATCGGGAAACAAAGTCTGAACCATGGGATGGAGGTGGTCACCCAGGATGGTGCAGTACTTCTCTGTGTTGATTCTCCCACGCAGGACGACAAGTGGGCCAACACCATTCCAAGATATAGAACCCCCAAACCATCACAGACCCCCCCACCATGTTTCATGATAGGCATAAGCAGTCAATATCAAATGCTTCAGCAGGAGTTCTCCACACATAAACACGTCCTGTGGTCTGAAATAATGTGAAAGACGATTCGTCTGACCATATTACATGTTCCCATTGCTGCTGTGTCCAATTCTTGTGCTCTTGGCACCACCTTCTTCGTGTCACTGCATTACGTGGAGTCACCAACGGTTTGGGGATGGCAACTCTGCCATGAATGTTCACAGAATGCAGCTCCCTTTGAATGGTTTTCGTTGATACAGGGTCCTGGAGGTGATTGTTCATCTCTGCAGTTATCTGGGACAGTGTTGTCTTGTGCTTTCGAGTCACTATTCGCTTCAACACACGTCGATCCCTGTTGGATAACTTTGTTTTTCGCCCACTATTCTCCTTTGCAGACGTTGTCTTTCCATGTTGTCTGTAGGCTGTCAGAACAGTTGACACTGTGCTCCGTGCTACACCGACAAGTGTAGCTGTTTTTGTCACAGATGCTCCAGCCAGGCGGGCTCCTATGATCATGCCTCTTTTGAAGTCTGAAAGGTCGGAGATACCTACATTTGACGGATAGCTGACTGCTTGCATGCAACTCTCACACCAGCTTCTGATAGACTGATATGTTTGCTTTCATCGCCACTAGATGGTTGAAATCTCTGCTGAGTGTTGTTCCTTTTTCTACGACGGCGCATATAGGCCTTTGCAAACCAAGGTGTTCATATTATTTTGTCCATTACCTGTATTTATATATATATATATATATATATATATATATATATATAGGCTTTATTGTCTTTATTATATGCTAGTCATATATATATATATTGAGATAATTTCTCCTAATATTTATTCATATTTAACTATATTTATCTTTTCATCATGTTTTATATTCCTTTCATGCATATTCATTAAGGTGGGTTCTTTGATATATTTGTTGAGTAGATCTCCACTGATGCATTGTTGACTTCATTGCCACAAGGGAGTGTATATTTCTATATTATCAGTGGCTTATTTCTAATTACCATTTGGACCTCATCTGTATATATTTATTCCATTATTTACGGGGATCAAATTTCGATTATTTTTTTATTTTTTTTTGTAGTTCAGGATTGGGGTAACTTGAGAAATTTGCAAAAATTCACAAAAAAAAAAGATGATATACATAAAAATTACTTGCTGCCTTTTCAAGACTATATATTCAGGGTTTTTATGGGTTTAATTTATAGTTAGTGTATTGTTAATATTATGCCTATGTGATCCTGATTCTTTCGGAGCCGAGGGAGGTTGTGACGGTTGATATATATGCATAAATATCACCCTGCCACAGATTCACTCTCCTCTTTATGTATGTGAGTGAAGTATTCAATTCGCCAAAATACGTCACTAATTCTTACGTAACAGTTGTCAAGTTATGCAGCCTTCTTGACAGAGGGCGCTTGCTTCCACCGAGAGCTAGCCTTGCGCATGCGTAAATATATTCTTCCCCATCAGGCAGCACAGGTAACTATACAGACCAGGCTTACATACAGGTAGACATTCGTATAGACACCAGCCGGAGAGAGTTGAACTGCACCAAGCAGTTCGTGGAACAACAGCCCGACCTTTTACCTCCCATTCGTTGCACGATTGGCAGGGCTTATGTAGCTAACGAAAGTTTGTTTGAGCTGCCTAACTTCCACCTTGATCTTGATTTTGCCAACCAACGCAACGGGGAAGGAAAACCGTCACTACGGGTTTTTGTTCGATCAAGTTTTTGTGTAATACCGCTAAAAATCGATCTTTGCCATTAAGAATCTTATTAATTTCACCTAAGTTGACCAGTTAACGTTGATTAGTCTCTTTTGCTACGAACTAAAATAAATCAGAGGCAATTGATTTATTTTCTCTCTCTCCGACCTGGCCGAATAACATGCAACAATTAGTACAATTTATATTGGTGACTTCTTTCGGTGATTGTATGGAGTGTAAGTATGATTGATGGAATATATTCCATGTGAGTGTATATTGGGTCCTTTTATAACTATGTCTTGTATGAAAAATTGGGTGCATGATTGAGTGCGTGAATGTGTAGATTATACATTGTGGCAGAATGGAATTCTAAGTATTATTGGCAGCGAACAAATAAAACTACAAAAAAAAGGGAATGGGAGGACGTAACTTATATCTGAGGTCCAGTTATTGATAGTATATGAATTGTATGGGCTATAGAAAATATGTTCATCGATTTGTTTAAACTTATGCATTCGAGACTTGAGAATTTATTGTTACGGAATTAACTGAGAAGTTGTAGACATTTTACAAATTGAAACGAGAAGCAGAAAGTACGTATTTCTCGATCAAATAATTATTCATATATATATATATATATATAGTTATTATTATTATTGGGTTATTCTTGTTATTCTACAAAGAAACTATTTATGATTAAATTGCTATTAATACTGAATATCTCTTTGATTGAAGCATATAGCAAAGTCCTGATAATTTTATAGATAAGGCATCGATGCATAAAATCCTGTGTGAATGAGAGTTATGTCTGTGGTTGTTATTGGGCATATGCAATTTTGTTGGGAGGGGCGAACTAGACGATTCCCCCATTTCTCAACAAGGTTCCGTTAACACAGATATGTTCACTCGTAGAATTGAGTTCTTTGTCTCCTGACAGCAAAATCTAGTCGATCAACGAGAATCAGGGTATAAAATTGGGCAGGACGATTTATATTTAATGTAGCACTTCCATAAGTTTACACGCTTCAACTATTTTATTTAAAAATCAATGTATACTGGGTAGCAAACTAATACGAAGAACGAAGTGCTACAAAATATGATAATATTCGCCACAGTTGTCCATTATCTGAGACTAACTCTTTTGGAGAACCAAGTATGTAAAATTGGCTTTTTAAATGTCTAATTGTTTCCTGAACCATTAAATTAGAACATTACCAAACATTCAAAAATTTCGTGTGACCATCAACACACAACAGGAATAAATAACCTTTGAAATAGAAATGATCGACATGTACACGTTCCATGGGTTGTGATGTTGGTTCCCATGATATAAATTGTCCTTTTGATGGAGCTCTTGCATTCGTCTGACAAGCATCACATTTTGCACCAAAACTTTCAATGTCAGAAGTCATTTTAGGCCACCAAACTAAATCACTGCAAATCTGTTTTAATCTCACTACGCCACTGTGCAGACCATGAATTTGAGTCCAAAACTTGCATCGCAGTGTCTCTGGCAATACAATTCTATTTCCCCACATCAACAATCCATCTTCTGTTGACAGTTCCAAACGTTTCTTCCATAAAGCTATTGCTTCCTCATTGATTTGTGGATCAATTCCTCTTGGCCTACCATTCTTGACGTAAATATTAATTTAGACAACAAACTATTGCTTTTTGTATGCTCCTTGATCTCAGATATGCGTAATGGTTGAAACTTTTGTTCTAGATCTGCATACGTTGTCAGAACCAAATGTGATTACAATTCATCAGGTAGTGGTAATCTTGACAAAGTGTCTGCTATTGGAACCTTCTTAGAATACACTATTTCGTAATTCAGAGATGCCATGAATATTTTTCACCTCTGTCAATGTGCATTGTGTTGAATTGGCACTGGTGTATTTGAATCAAGTAATGATTTGGCAGTCGTTGAATCGGTGTATATTGTAAATTTTTGACCTGCCAGATATAAGTAAAAATGTTTTAACAGACGAAACAATGGCTAATGCCTCTCTTTCTCCCTGACAGTAATTCTTCTGAGCAGGTGAAAGTGTAGCTGAAAAATACGCCACTGTTCGATGTTCACCATCTATCTTTTGCCCTAATCGACCTCCAACACCGTAGCAAGAACTATCTGTTTCTAGGATTATTTCTTTTGAAGGATTGAAAGGAATTATAGCAGATGTCTGAACAATCTTATCTTTAACAGCCTTAAATTCCGATACACACTGATTAGACCACAACCATTTTTCGCCTTTCCTCAGAAGTCGATATAGGTGTGGTATTGTAGATGACAAGTTGTGTAGAAAACGGGTTTGAAATGCAACCATTCCTAAAAAACTTCATAGTTGAACCTTATGCTTTGGCTCTGGACTTTCTAAAATAGCACGCACATGCTATTCAGTTGGTGTGATTCCATTTGCCGTAAAATGTCTTCCTAAGTAAATCACTTCTTGCACTAGGAATTCATATTTACTTAAATTGACTGTAACATTATAATCTTTAAAGCTTCCAGAACTTGTTTTGTTCTTAGGAAACATTCTTGTAGAACTATCTCCAGAAATGATAACATCATCAATAAATGCTGCAACTCTTTCCAATCCTGTTAATATTGAATCAATTACCTGTTGGAAAAGCTGAGAACGAAACATTTGTACCAAATGGTAAGCGTTGCATTCTATATAAGTGAGAATCATAATTTAAACACAATATGTTTTGTGAGTCTGGATGCAAACTTACTTGTAAAAATCCTGAACATAAATCAAGCCTGGTGTAGCACCTTCCTATTTTAACTTTTTGTAAAATATCAGGAAAATCTGGTAGAGGATACTAAACCATCGGTTTGAAAATTGACTGTTTTCAAGTAATCTACACAGATACCTATAGAATTATTTGATTTCTTAACTGGCACAATAGGACTAGCCCATTCTGAATGTTCTATAGGAGCTATAATATTCTGCTTACACATATCTATTTCTTGTTTTATTTGATCTCGTAATGAATATGCTATTCTGTACGCTTTCCTGAACACAGGCCTAGCGTTCTTCTGTGAAAGTATTGATACCTTGAAACCTTTAATGGGTGTACTAATATCCTCATTAAACAATTCTGCAAAAGATGTCAGTAAATGTGAACGACAGTCTTCAATGTTCATTTGTTTCATATTACTTGAATTATCTACGTCGGCCTTATGTTGTTCAGAATCATGACTTTGCTATTTTGGCCTTGCACATTTGATGTTCGTGAACATTCACCCACTTCCTCAAACTTCTGTTGATGTACCTTTGGAGTATCCATTATGCCTGAATGCTAAATTTTCGAAACAAGCATCTGGTAGCGAATCTTTTGATTCCAGACCTAAGCAAGCATGTGTAGAAACTTCATTTTGAATGTAATCAGTTTCAGGAAACTCATTTAGAAGTTTGCTGCACCAATCACCAAATAATATGTTCATTGCAGCTCTACCAATTAATGAAAAACTAAATATGCTGACCAAGGCAGTAATTTATTTTATTAAAAACATAAACTAAACGTAACGTTTCAACCTTCTAGCAAGGTCTTCTTCAGACTCTGTATCAAGTACAAAAGTAACAAGATACAAAAACAGGGCATTATATATACACAAACATTACTCCCTCCAGACTATTTAGAAAGTTGTTTGGAACTTTCTAGCAGGTGACTTTCACTTGCCAACTTTACTTTCACCTAAAAGGCTAAACACAATTACTTCCATACAGAATGTGGTTGGACTTTTAATCTCACGCTCTTTTCCCTTCATTTTTCTTCCTTCTCCTCTCCTCTTTCTCTCTTGTCCTTTCCACTCTTTCTAACATCTTCTTCCATTCTTTGTTTAACTTCAGTCCCAAATTCCAGTTCATTGTGTCTTCTTCACCTTTCTTCTCTATTTCCTTGGCTTCCTTCCATTTTCTCACTAGCATTCTAGGAAGGGAGGAGAGCCAAGAAATGTCCTTTCTTCTTACAGAAACTGCAAATAGCATTGAATGCAGGACAGTTCCCTTTGAATGTACAACCTAACCTTGCACAGCGCTTACATTTTATATAATTTGCCTGATTTTGCAATGATACAAATTTTTGACTAAATGCATTATGGGTTTTAGATTGTGGCATGCCTTTGTATGCAATTATTTGTTCCGAATCTTGATTCTCTTGTATCTTGTTGATTCTTTGAAAAATTAGGTTTAGCAAACGAATTGTTTGTACTGAATCTACGTGAGCCTTGTATTTGTTTATTTTCACCTACCAAAAATGCATTTTGGTTGACTTTATTTTTATTTGTGCGTATTATCTCATGTTGGCGTACATCACAAACCTTTTCAAATGTGCTGGGCATGTCTGACAGTAATCTATCATTTAATATACTATCGGGTAGTCTAAACACGAGTTTTTCTCTAAGACGAGTGTCTAATTCATCTGTTGTAAACTCACAAGTTATTGCAGCAACTTTTAAACGATGTATGTACGATGTAGCTGTCTCACCTTGCTCTTGCTTTGTTTGCATAAAAGTGAATCGTTGAATCCATTTATTAACCTGTGGTGCATATATTTTTCGCAATGTATCAAAGAGTTCCTCCAAGGTGCAATCTTGTGGATCCCTTGTACTTAATCTGCATTCCAGCTCTTGATATGGCAAACTACCGAATACAGAATAAGAGTAAACACTCGTTTCCTTTCTTGTATATCGTTAGCCTCAATAAAAGCCTTGAATCTTTTAATATACAAATTTATATCCTGGCTTGGGTCATAAGTCTCAAATGCAGGTATAAAACTTATGTGTTTTTCCATACAGGCTCACTTGGACTTAATTACTATAATTCTACTTACAGTAGTAATTATTTATCTTCTTTAATCCTGGTCGCCATTTTGTTATGTCCTAATATTTATGACATAAACAGAAATAAACATTTCAAGATTGGAACTTCATAATTAAATATATTAAAACTTGTAACAAGGTAGATTAGATTATTAAAACTTAAATCATCCATAAGACACATAAACAAGGTGCATAATCGTTGCTATGCACAGACTATATACATTGGCCATAACTACTAATTCACCATATATAATAATATATTTTATAATATATATCACACATGGAGAGGATGGATGCAGAAAGACTACCAGTAAGAGCTTACAATGCACAAGGAGGGGAATAAGGCCACGGGGGAGACCAAGATGTTGGTGGAAAGAGCAGGTAGCAGAGAGTGTTAGGAGAAGAGGACAAGATTGGAACACCATGGAAAGAGAGGAGTGGTGGAAGACTAGGAAAAAAATGGAGAGGCTTGACTTCTATGCCTACCCAGCAGAGGTAGGAAACGGCAAAGGATGATGATAATGCTAATGTTTTTTCTACAAAACATCTAATTTTTGTACACTACATATCAGTAAACTAGGGGCTCCCACGTAGACAAGTGGTTAGCACTCTCGCCTTTGGTGAGAGTAGTCCCAGGTTTGATTCCCAGTGCGAGACCTCAAAATTTCAGGATTGATCCAGCATCATGAGGACAATAGGAAAGCTACTTGAAAAGACGAAGTAGCAGCCTCCAATCATGAAAGCCAGAAAAACAGCGGTGATGGGATCTGATGCACTGACCACACGTCACCCAATAAAAAGTTACCCTGGCCATTGGAGGGCTACTTTAGTTAGTTTAAATATTTCAGTAAACTATAAATATGGATATTGTCTAAAAATAAGGAAGAACATTTATATAGTTTAAAAAACTTTCTGAGGATTAAAAAATTTGCATTAATAGCCTGTCACAAAATTTACGATGCACAAGCAGGGTGTCTACAATTCTGTAAAAACAAAATTCCCCAGGTTTTCCTGAACAAAAACAAAAATTTTCCAGACCCAAGTCTTCAGGGTAATTCAGTTATTTACACATTTGTATGAGAAGGACACTACATTTTAGTTAACCACCACACCTTATCAACCTACTGAATGAAGTTAAAAGTAATGTCGAGATGGAAAACTGAACAGAATTTGACTGCTGGATAGGGTCATCATCAAAGGTGAGCTTTTATATAATACTTGCCATGTGTTCACTAATGATAAACAAAGAATTAACTTTTAACAAAATCATTACAATACTAGCAGAAAAAATACTTATAATTATTATAAAATTTTAGTAATTTATAAATTTAAGAAAGTAATAAATGCCAATAACAACCTACTGCAGTAGATTTGTGTTGAAAATAGTTCAAAACATGACCCCCTTTCCCAGAATATTTAATGTGCAATTTCTACTGAATTGCCATTAATATTCAGTATATCAAACTGTGATATAGTTCGTCCACAACAAGTATCAAATTTCTTGCTTGTCTTTTTCTTCTTTGTTTAAGAACCTAATTTTAGTGCACTTCTGCAAAAAAATATTGCTTTTTTCCAGAAACACGGTAAATTTCCCTGACATTTCCCTGACTTTTTCAGAAAAAGTAAAGTTCTCTGACTTTTCCAGGTTTTCCAGACTGGTACACACCCTGGCAAGTGTTTAAAATGTCACAAGATCCTTTTCCAAGTACCATTCTGTGAAACTGTAAAGGGAATAAGAACAGGGATATTTTATAGACCTCTAGCAGGCAATCTTTATATTAATAAAACAACCGAACATTCAAGTAGAGTCAAATCGAATGTTTATTTAAACTTTTTTGTAAGAGCTGAGAGGTTATGCAGTAATGCCGTGGAAAAAGAAAAGGAAATATCATGGATAATAGAAGTAGTATTGAAGAATGGGTACTCCAAATATGGGTACTCCTTGGTGTGAACCCTCATATGCATATTCCTTGGTGTGAACCCTCATATGCGTATTAAGACTTCCTTTATACACAAAATCTTTGTCACAAACTGAACACTTAAAAGGCCTCTCTTTGTTGTGAATAAGCACATGACGATTACAATGTTGTCTACTGGCAAAACCTTTGCCACAGATTGAACAATTAAAAGGTTTCTCTTTCGTGTGAACCCTCATATGCATATTAAGGATATCTTTCCGGGCAAATTCTTTGTTGCAAATTGAACATTTAAAAGGCTTCTCCTTGGTGTGAACCCTCATGTGCATATTAAGACCTCCTTTATGCACAAACTCTTTGTCACAAACTGAACACTTAAAAGGCCTCTCTTTGCTGTGAACAAACACATGACAATTATAACTTTCTCTACGGGCAAAACCTTTGCCACAGATTGAACAATTAAAAGGTTTCTCTTTGGTGTGAACCCTCATGTGAATATCAAGGTTACATTTCTGAATAAAACCTTTGTTGCAAATTGAGCACTTGTAAGGCCTTTCTTTGGTGTGAACCCTCTTGTGAATAAAAAGGTATGATCTCCAGGTAAAATCTTTGTTGCAAATTGAGCACTTGAAAGGCCTCTCTTTGGTGTGAACCCTTATGTGACTATTAAGGTATGATCTCTGGGTAAAATCTTTGTTGCAAATTGAGCACTTGAAAGGCCTCTCTTTGGTATGATACCTCACATGTACATTACAGTCTGCTTTACGGGCAAAACCTTTATCTGCCTTGGTTTTAGAGTATTTTGCTGAAGGTCCAGGTTCAAAGTTACCTTCTCTATTGTCTTTTGCTTGCTCTTGTTCACTTAATTCTCCTGAAGGTAATAGTGTAACTGACCTTGGAACATCTTGGCTATGTCCTTTCATGTAGTAGTTGTTCAGATATCTGGAGGGAAAAAAAGAAGAATTAGTTACAGAGATTTACAGATCACTAACAAGACAGAATAGTAGAATAAACTGTCATTAAGAACATACTTTGAAAAATGTATATGTTATTGGTAGCGATGTGAAGCTTTCATTTTATATTTCCCTAAATTTCGGGGATATTTTTTACTGCAATTCGGTGTTATTTTTTGCAGTTTAAAGCAAATTTCAGTCTTATTAATTGAAAATCGGTATTATTTATACATGGGTTTTTACAGTTTATTCTATGCATAAGATTTTCATATTGCTTTATTGATAGAAAATTATGGCAAATTTTAATTTTAAAAAAAGAAAGAAATCAATCGAAGGCTTACCTTTGTGAGAAATGACGAAATTTCTTGCATTTGGCTACACTAAATATGAAATGTGTATTGAAGGATATCACCCAAATCTTTGAACACAATCATATTTCAAACCTTTCACTCACAGATTAAAATTTTCAAAAATTGTTTTCTTAAATTTACTTTTCAGTTTACAACATTGATGATATTCCATGCACAAATGGTGCATAGTAAATGTTCACAGTATTCACGCACCACACTTCCTCTATATATAAAAAAAAACAACTTCTAAATAGATAGATAACAGTTTTTTTCCCATTCACTCTAATGGAATGACTGCTTCAACAAAGGCTTTCACAGTTCGAAGTGTGATGTACACCTTACCTTGTCTTCTTTCCTTCTTCTAAGCTTCTCGAAGCTTTCGACGACAAAAAGTTGCTGGTTTGTTACACTCACTTTGCTTTTGTTGTCGGGCCTCCCCAATGGCATAGTGGTAATGTCGCTGCCTTGTAATCAAGTGGTCCCGGGATCGATACCCGGTGGAGGCACAACAGTGGTTTGGATTCAACAAACTGTAGGTCCAGTCCCGAATAACCTTTATGTGCATAAAGTGGACGTGAATCAGCCTCTCATTTCCATTGCGCTTAATCAATGAATCCTTCCGCTCCCATGTTATTTTGAAATTCAGTGATTACAAAATAATGTAATTCTATCTAGACCATAAAGTCTTTCAGAAGCAAACTAATGAATTCACTGCTGGCTTTGGGATGCTGCAAAGTACAGCACAGAAGGAAAAGGAAATAAAAGACACTGCACAAATCGCGCAGCTTCAGTGATTCTGACTGACTGAAATTTCCCTAACAATGCCAAAAAATCCTTCTCAGATCTCAAAATACCGTCTTGTGCACACATATACGCGTACACCCACACCCCTATGCTACTCTGCACACAACAGGTGTCTCTCCCTGAAAATTTCCCCCCTCCTTTGAAACTTCCCTTCTGAGAAGATCCCCGCAGCGAATTCTATTTCAGGAAGAGGTCAAAGCATTGTCAGTCATTTCTGCATCAAACTGCAATACATGAAGCACAGCAAACTCTTTTGAATCAAACTTTCACTAGCTAGACTAGAAATGGACAAATCTCATAGCACTTCTGGTAGTTCTTTTTGAACAGAAGAAGTGTTAAGCACAGTTTATAGTGCATATTTCGCAGCGTTTTTCACGTTAAAGTGCAAATTCGGTGTTACCCTGAAAAATTGCGTATTTCGCGATTCTGAAACTCCAAAACTTGCCTCCTTAACCTACCCAAATATATTTTAAACACTTTATTTTGATTTCCTCAACTTTTTGGTGTTATCATTAAAACGAAAACTTCACATCCCTAGTTATTGGTTCAGCAATATTTTTCTTCAGCTCTTGCCAAATCTATTAAGGTCGGTCAAATATTATTCACACTTTTGCAGTAATTCACTTTAGGCTGGCCTTACTGCATATCAACAGAGTGTACATTGTCATTGCATTAGCCAGTGAAAATTCCTAGCTGATGGATGCTAGGTGAAGTTTCAGGATATGCATGTATGGATTGATATCACTTATTAAATGATGCTACTTACATACTTCGTAGCACATACAGTATGTGTATGATGCATAGGTGCATCAAAGGTGGAGGGGGGACAGATCACCCAGGTCTTCATGTTACACAGCAAATTACTTTTTCCACAATTTTATGATGGAAATTTTCTCAATTAGGATGATTAAAATTGTTCAATGTGCATTATTTAAAATTGAGCTACTCACGAGAAATTTACTGTGGTAACACATGGTTAAGAAGTAGTACTGGTTTACAGCATAAATGCACAATGCATGAACTGTTGATTAATAACTGGCATCTAAAAGCAAAAACATGAAGGAAATTTTGTAGTTTGTCCTGGTGGGTCATGGACTATTGTATTTGCCAGAACATACAGGGTGTTTCGTAAGTTCATTTACAACGCTTGGGAGGTGATTGTACGAGTGAAAATAAGGTGGAAAGTTCATGTAACGAAATTCCGGAAACGGCTTTGTTGCAGAGTTATTGACGTTTGAAAACGTGGGAAAATGATTTTCCGAAGTGAATAATGGCAAAACGGGTGGAGAGAAGTTGTCGGTGTTGGGCGGTCCACTAAGAAATTGGGTATGCTCTTGTCAAAAAAATCACACAGCAATGTTGTGCAATGTTGGCGCAAGGGATTCCCCAAAGGACGCGAACGAAGATGTTGACGGGAGTGGGGTGGGTGTGCAGTCTGCGTGAGCTGGTATCGACGAAAATTGGCATGTGTTGAATGGCACCAAAAAACAAAGAAAATTTCCTGAGCAAAGGGCACCATGACGTAAAAACGAAAAAAATGAACTGTCATAGGTTGCATACCCTGAAGGGCACACAGTATGCTTAATGGAGATGTGAATGAAACCTCATCACAGACAGTTTTCAAAGTGTCCACCATGTACTTCCAAGCAGAGGCGACAACGGCGAATCAAGGATTGTCTAGTGCGACCCAACAACCCCGGCGTTTCTGCTATCGATGCTGCAGCTACATTGATATGGGCAATGAGGTCCTCGGCTGACACGACAGGTGTTTCGTAAACGAGGCGTTTCATCTCTCCCGAGAGGAAGAAATCCAGGGGCGTAATATCAGGTGATCGAGGTGGCCATGGCATAGGCCCTCCCCTGCCAATGCACTGGTTGTGAAATACGGTATTCAGGAAATGGCGCACATTCCGATCAAAATGTGGGGGTGCACCGTCATGTTGAAACCACAGTCTTTGTCTCAGTGCCAAGGACACGTCCTCTAGTAGTTCAGGCAAAACCTCACTGAGAAATGCTTGATAAGTGGGTCCACATAGGCGAACAGGGAGAATATACGGTCCAATCAAATGGTCATGCAGTATCCCGCACCACACATTCACTGCAAATCTGTGCTGATGATGTGCCACTAGCAGTGCATGTGGATTTTCATGTTCCCACACATGACTGTTTTTACTATTGAACACACCAGTTTTCATGAAGATAGCCTCATCAGTCCATAGTACCGTATTCTGAAAATTGGGGATAGTTTCAATTTGATGAACAAACCATTGGCAAAAGTCCTCACGTGGGCCAAATTCCAGAGGTAAAAGGTCTTGCACTTTCTTCAATTTGTACGGGTGCATCCCCTCTTCTGCCAGGACTCGCCACACATTCACATGGGAGGTGTTTCGTTTGTGGGCTAGTGTGCGCGTACTGGTGCCTGAATGATCCATCACTGCAGTTAGCACATCTTCCACAAACCGTCATGTTCGTACACTTCGCGGTCGTCCAACTTCTCGACGAGGTGGCAACACTGATCCTGTTTCCTGAAGTCGAGTGTGTACAGTTTGAAATAAGGTGTGCGATGGTAACACCCTATTTGGAAAACGTGCTCCATTCAGATGCCTTGCAGCACAGCTATTACCTCCAGCCTCCCCATAAATCAGATGCATATCCACCAGCTCTTGGGACATGTATGCAGCCATCCCTTACACCGGGCTACAAGTGTTTATGGCCGTTAACACTAGTACACTTCACAGAACACGATGGGCTGTGGCTAAGAATTAACACGTAACACTGCTAGGTCAAATGTTTGCCCAACACTACTGTCCAAGAACCTCAAGTCATTCCATTCAACTATCAATGTTTAACAACCTGCTGCTGGCACAGCACCTGAAGCACGAATAGCACAGACACGTGCGCTCCTTCATGAGGAAACCTACCCTAGCGGGAAATGTGGTACTTAACGTCAGATCACACGTACACCCATCTGCCCTTCAGGGTATGCAACCTATGACAGTTCATTTTTTTCGTTTTTACGTCATGGTGCACTTCGCTCAGGAAATTTTCTTTGTTTTTTGGTGCCATTCAACACATGTCAATTTTCGTCGATACCAGCTCACGCAGAACGCACACCCACCCCACTCCCGTCAACATCTTCGTTCGCGTCCTTTGGGGAATCCCTTGCGCCAACATTGCACAACATTGCCGCATGATTTTTTGACAAGAGCGTACCCAATTTCTTAGTGGACCGCCCAACACTGACGACTTCTCTCCTCCCATTTTGCCATTATTCACTTCGGAAAATCATTTTCCCACGTTTTCAAACGTCAATAACTCTGCAACAAAGCCGTTTCCGGAATTTCGTTACATGAACTTTCCACCTTATTTTCACTCGTACAATCACCTCCCAAGCGTTGTAAAGGAACTTATGAAACACCCTGTATATACATAATTGTAAGCATGTTATTAGGGATTAACAAAAAAATGCATGAATGGTGTAGTGCTGAAATGAATTATTTGTTAAGTGAATTTTCGATTATTGGTATGGCCATAAATTAATCTGATGAGTGCATGTTGAAATCTTATTAGCCAAACCACATGATCCAAGAGTAGTTAGCAATCAGATTAAAGTTGAGTCTTTAAGATGTTTTACGTTTGTCATTATTCTATTGAGTAATAAAAATTATTATTTGATCATTTACACAACCCTAAGGCCCAGCAGATTTTGTAACTGGGTTATTCTGGTCTTCATCGGGATCGTTCAGGGCCCAAACTATGATCAAAGTTATGTCAACCAGGAAACCCATTACATGCTGGACCATTTGTTATGGATTGACCCACATTGGTTTATCACTAGACATTTAGTGCAAGCCATGTGGTTATTTGATGTACACTTCTGGGATGTAATGATCCCATTGTAAGTCAATTAAATTGTTACAACCCAGAAGTGTCTAGGACTGTACTCTGGAGAAGTAAATGTCAAAATACAGGGTTTCTTTTTCCAAGACAGAAATCTGGTTACATTCATTGATTGAAAGGGTGAACATATCATTCAGGTTCTTCATGGGACATGTGAAAATTTCTTTCAGATTAATAAAATATTGATTTGTAACAATGACCAAATGCATCCCGGTCCTTGAACAACAGCTTATTCCTCAAAAGTTCAGAGTATTAAATAAATATTTGTATTTTTGTTACATACTTTCTGGCACCTTTGGCCAATTGCAATGAAGTAACATCTATGACATATCACAATTTGAACCCAAAACCTTTTACATAAAATGTGTTAAGTTGATCTCACATCATGTTTGTCCAACAAAGCAGAGAAAGTAATAAATAGTGGCTATGAAGGAAACTAAACAAGGAAATGACATGTTTCACTTAATTTAAATTAATATTATTCAACACTACAATATGTGCTTCGATGTATTATGAACTTAGAAGGAAATGTAAGCATTTATTGTTGTATGAGGTTTCACACACATACTATTTCCTCCATTAACATTCTTCACCTTGTGACGAATTTTAGAATCCTTAAATATTTGCCTTAAAAATATGTTATATTTCTTCTGTAAAATACATCAAAAGTAAGGACTTTCCGCCCCTGTTTGCTTGTATTTGCAATTATCAACCTTCATTTGTTTGCATGTAGTTCTTCTCACCCAAGGGCTCTGCTAGTCACTGCCTTCCTTCCCAGCAATCGCAAAACGAGCAAACTACTATGTCGTTACAACTACTGGAAGCAACATGACTTAGCTAAAGGCATGTCGCCGCACACACTTGCAACATCAGAAGCAACGAGCCTGAGAATGGATGGCAACTGCAGTCAAACGATTCGTTGAGTATTGTGTTATACCTACATGAAATGAACAGCGCTACAAGTTTATTTCTACAACGAGTGACAGTTTCAAGATATATATATACACCAATGTTTTAGAAGATTGAACAACAAGATTTTTTAACACTTGCAATGTTTGTATCTACGTCCTGAAGTATTAGATTGGAGTCCCGATACGAGACAGACAAAGAAGACAAGCACCAAAGGTTTCCACCTTCCCCCTCAACTGTTCCAAGACCTGGGTTCCAGTGCTGTAAAAGAAGGGAGGCTATTTCACAAAGACCAACACATCATCCGATACTCCAAGCAGTTCTCAGGATGACGAAAGGGGCCATGTTATCGAGAAGGTATGTGCAAAATGAAAGTGACCATAAGAATTTGACCATTGTTGCATTCTACAAATTACGTCAGGTAAATTTTTATGCTCAACTCACATAGAAGTTCGAACTAACTCGTAACTTGCTTTACGAAAGATGTATTTCTGTGATGCATAATACTGTATGCTTATTTTGGTTAAACCAGATGCTTATGTTGGAGTTGGACTCCTTGGAACATTGATGTCGATTAATCTATTGTTGTTTAAGCAACTTAATTATTCATTTTCATCCACCAGTCTGTTTAGCTTCTGGACGTTTAAAAGTAAAATTAACCATTAGATGTGTGTGTGTGCGCTGTATTGTCTTGCAATAAAGTAAATGATTGATTGATTGATTTGCTTCATTCTACTTCGCTTTTATGCCATCTTTGGCTAAATGCGAAGATCAATATGAGTGATGATATGATGCGATTGATGAATAGACATTCAAAACATCCATGGCCAGGCTGGGAATTGAACCCAGAACCCCTGGTCTCACAGAGCAATGTGCTAACAGCAATAATTTTAATTTTTAAAAAAGCTTTGTGGAAACCATGAGTACCAAGTTCCTCTGTCATTAAAATCACATTGTTTATAATTGTAATTTTTTGAGTAATTTCATTATATCCTAGGAATTAGACAGATTAATCAGTGCTATTTACATATCACCTGATAAAGGCAAATAATTTTAATTGTATGGTTGCAGAATACTTACAAAAGAGAATACTCAGAATTGACATGTTGAATTGTGTTTCTCATAAGAGACACAGCTAGAGAGGAGACAAAGGAGGACATTTCCCACTCTGAGGATATGAGTCTTCTAAATAGATTTCCAGAAAAATGATGTTTGATGATGTCTGCATTTCCCTCATGTTAACCAGTGGGCTTGGCTATGATGTAGTAGTAAATGACATTGATATTTTGTATTTAATTTCTATCATCATTGTAATAACATTCTTTGAACATGAATAGGCATTTCCTTAAATGGATACCACTGCACAGTTGAATATTCAGAAAATGAATGATTGGTAAATTCTTGAGAAATCTTAGCATAAAATGATAACAACTGCATTATATAAGTGTATGTATTTTTCATATTTACTGTCAGTTTTGTTTTCTTTTTGGATAATCAGGACAATGAAGCCTGGAACCTTCTGTGCTGAGATCATTTGTCACTCATCACACTCAACCATCAAGGTGGCATTGTGTAATTACCAATACAGAAGAGGCTGTATACTGAACAGGAATTCTCTGAATTCTGGGAATTATGTGAAGTTTCTTTTCAACAATTCATCATTTGATCATTGTTGCAAAGTTATCTATACGACATACGTTTTTAGAAGCGATATCAGGCGGAGCTACTTAGAGTGTCTCCTTGGCAAGCAGCCAATGGCAAGAGTGCAACGATGTACAGTTAGGTAACTGCGGCACACAAGTTCCGTATTTTATCTTGCGCACAAGAAATTTTCATAAAACTCGCCACTTTAAGGTCCATCATAAGATAGGGCACGATATTTTGAACCTGACTGTCCAAGTTCCATGAATTTCCGTCGCCTACAGCCGGAGTTATCCCTTCTCGAAGAAAAACGGGAAACAACACGTCTCTACACACACTGTGACATTTTTTCTATGCAGATTAATAGTAAAAAGCATTACATTACATTACCGTGTAAAAAACCTCACAGTTTTCCTCATTGCTTTGGTACGCGTTGTGTCAGTCTCTTGTTTAAGATTCTAGTTGTCTGAATTGCCGCCAGAGGCCCTTCGCTTCATTCGTTGTTTCTGCGATTACGCATCCACACAGCACAGAATAACACAGGACGCATTGGTCGCGATAAACTTCCCCTCCTCTTCGCTCGACCTCGAAGAACAGTGCGTATGTTTAACTCACACTCTCGGATCACGTTGAGGAAGTTCCTTTAAAAAGTAACTATTTTCTATCATGAACTTCGTGAATTGTTTGGCAGTGTTAAGAAGGAATAAACTTGTACGTCGAGTTTTCAAGAGACAGTATTGTGACGAATATGTGTGTGTGTTGCTGCAGTGAGAAGGAATCTACAAGATATTGGAACATACGAAGTGTTTGGCTGTAGTCCATTTTTTATTTCTGCTTTCACGGAGTTGCGAACGTATGATACGAGGGTAATCAATATAGTTTGAGGGAAGGAAAGAAGCTATCACCAGGAAGTTACGTCGTGTGAACCCCTGTTGAAATGTCGACATTGGAGCATTCGCAAAGTTCGGTAAATGGAAGATGAAGTTTGAACTATTCCCCCCATTCTTCGCTACGGCAACCTATGGACGTCGTTTTGGGAAGGAATGTGTTTGACCAAGACAACACACAGAGAAGAGAATTCAGTTTTGAAGTTACAATTGTACAAGGAACTACATAGTTGAACAGCATGTCGCTGAGGTATTTACTTTTATGTTATTGTTGGTAGTGAATAACGAAGTGTTATTGTGGAACGTGCATAGCTATAACGAATTATTTGCATGTGTGAATTATCATGAGTTATAGGAAGGACTATGAACGAAAGTGTTGAATTTACCCTTTGTGACTCTCAAGACGAACATCGCAATTGACCCAGAGTGACGAGATGCAACATTTTACTCCCCTTTGCCCACTTTTTGCATAATTTGGTAAACTGTACGCATATGGTATTATCGTAGTGTTACACATCATAATTAATGAAGAAACACGTTTGCTATGAGTCTGTAAAAGGAATTTATAAGCATGTACGTACGTTCATGTGGTTATATCGGGAAGAAATAGATATGCAATGTACCTTTGAATACCTTGTAAGACACCAAAGAATTAAGATTTGTACTATGTTGATTAATGGCCAAAAATTCATGATTGAATCTTCATAGCATAAAAAAGAAAGGTTATTATAAATATCACTACTAATCTAATTTATTGTCAAATTATAGTAAGGTTTAATATGGAATACCTTGATGTCATTTCACAATGTCGTAATTTACGAGATTACTCAATCGTTATATTTTGTGAAAGATCGAATTATTAAATAGACACCGGTTCATCTTATAATTGTTGTTATATTATTGTAACTGTTGTTGAGATAAAATAGTCATTCTCCGTTGCGGGACTATTATAATAAAAATTGACCACGTGTCTCAAATAAGGAATTGTTGTTATGCATTTGTCCTTGAAACTATACTCTTGATTTAAACTTGAATAATTAGAACTGTCTTGTCAATACGTACAAGTAATTGACCATCAACCTTTTGGTGACTAGGCAGTTAACATTTAACAACAAAAGAACCAATTTGTTAACTGATTGTATTAGTTCTAAGTCACGTAAATTGGATTTGGATTTGGACACGGAGCGAACACTCAACTTTTCTCTTGGGTTAAGTGCCTTTTCGGGAAGCAAGACTAAGGCGACGTGTAAAACACGTCATTAGCTTCAAACAAAATGACATTTGTAATTGTTGGGTTTGGGTACGTTTAATTTTGATCCTACAGCCTCAGTTCACGACTTCCCTTTTTCTTATTATTTAACTACCCACCTAATTAGTTACAAAGTTCCTGGTAACAGAGCAGGTTGTATATTTATTTTTTGTTACCCGAAATATTAACTTTGATTAAGTCTGGAATTTTTTTCCCCTTTATATTAAACCTTTTTTGAATATAGCATCACAGTACCCCCCAATTCTTTTTGGAGAATCAAGAGCCAATTTTTCTTTCTAGCAAACTTTAGATCCTTGGTTTGCATATTCTTGTTTTTATGCCTTTAAATTGACCTTTGTGGATTTGTTTGGAATTCCCCCCTTTTGAAATCATCGCTCATGTTTCAGGTTTACAATCATATCCTGCCTATGTTCGTGCAAATATTTCTTGTACTTTGGATTTCCAAATCTTGGAACTCGGTGGATATTAACCTCACTGATACTAACATGTTGGTCCCCTCTAATGAACAATCAGCTCCATCGCCAACTTTTCCTTTTCAACCTGCAGTTATACAACCTTCTCCCATTTTGCATTCACCTACTATTCGAACAGCACGAGAACTTTTGTTACCTCCCGATCATTCATTCACCACCAACCACATTCGATATTCGGTAGCTTTAGATCTATTGCACGATCTACCTCAAATTGATGGATTAGATCCTAACCAACTTTTTCAATTTTTGTTGACACTACATAGAACCTTTAAATTAAATTAATTAGATTTGGAGTCTTTATTGTTGATGGCCTTTTCGTCAACAATAGGATCTTTCCGAGATATTTGATATGAGTCTCTTATCGACAAATTCCCATGGCATATGTTTATTTGAGTCATTTGGTCCTGATTGGTCCACTTTTCTCAATTGCAAGTGTTAATGGATCAGCATTTAGTACGACCACAGCGACCGGGTGAGTTTTTATCAACTTATTTGTGCGATGTTTATGATGTATTTCATATTCTTCCTATTGAGTAGTTTGAGAAGAATTGGTTAGAGTATGTGTTGCAGAATATACAAGATACAACTTGCTTGCATTTAATGGGTTCCAATCGACCTATGTCAATGACAAATTTCATGTGTTAAGCTAGGGAGATCTGGCCCTTGGAATTACATCATATGGAAAGACAATTGACAGACTATACATCATTGCACAAAGACCCTTTCGTTTTCTTTCCGTGTTCCGTCTGTTTTTTCGTTGCCACCGTGTTGACCCCGCTGAGTTGTGTCTTGGTAAAGCTATGGGAAAATTCGGCTGCATATACACAATGACCCTTCATCGCCATGGGTGTTCACGAACATTCCGAGTCTGAGTCACTTTCAGTTCAGAGTTTTTGTAACAATGGCGTAAGATAATTATACTTGTACGCCATGAAGAACAGTTGTGTGAGGATTTAATACAGCTCTTATTGATTGATTGATTTGATTTATTTTACTTCACTTTTCTGTCACTTATAGCTAATCGCGAGGATGAGGATGGGTGATGATATGATGAAATTGATGAAGGGACACTTGCAAACAACACCTATGCCCGGGCCAGGATTCAAACCTGGGAACCCTGGCGTCATAGCGCACTGTGCAATACAGCCCTTATGTTCGATAGTTGTGCAATAATGTGTGTTCCGTGAGTGTTATTAAATTTGGCCCGCCAGCTCCCATGGTGCAGTGGTTAGCATATAGTGCTACGATGCCAGGGGTCCCAGGTTCGAATCCCGGCATGGGCATGGATGTTTATAAATGTCCATTCATCAATTTCATTATATCATCACTCATTCCCATCTTCGCAATTAGCCAAGAATGACAGAAAAATGAAGTAAAATAAATCAAATAAAATTAATAATGTCGCTCTCAAAACCTAGTACCAGTAGTACAGGCACCAAGGGTAAAATATTTCGTTCATAAGACAGAAATCTTAGTTTCAAAGTGTATTCTTACTTCATGGACTTGACGTCGAAAGAAGTGCATATTGAAACAATGTATTCTCATAGTCGATACTTACGGCTAAAGCGTGTGGTGTATGTGTGCATACTGTGTTGCATATTATAAAACAGGGTAAGGTATCTACCACAGAAATAAGTGAACCCCTATTCAAATATCCTGGGAAACATTCCAGAAAACAGAAACGAGAGCGATGATGATGACCTTGCAGTTCCTCTATAATAAATACCTTCACACTTCTTTCAGGTATGAGTTTTTCTTATATGCTGCAGTGATATGATATAATCCTGTGTAGAATTCTATAAACTATATATTTCATTGTACTCAAATATCATGTGCATGCATTATGTATAAAAAGTTGAATATTGGACACAACAAATTCTCTGTGTTCCCTTCCGCTAGCAGTTGGTTTGGCAACAGCGCAAGAGTGCTGGCTGCATATTGGCTGAACTCATGTTCCTTCTAAAAGCGTAAGCTGTATAGTTCTAGAGACTGCACTGATAGTAACATGATGCAAAATAATTTTTGGTCAGTTAGTATCTTGAGATGGATGCAAATAGCTGGCAGTCCCAAATGCACCCACACATTTTAATAAACAGGTGGAAGTGGGGGAAAAAGTAGTAAAGATGAAACCAAGAGAAGATTTACGATTTCAAGACCAGAAAAGTGATGTACAATAACCTAATCACAAAGCCCATATTTCAAGTCTATCAAAATAAATTTGGAGAATATGTGGTAGTCAGTTTGCTATAACCATGACACATTCTTATGGAAAAATTGTGAATGTAAAAGTTACAAAGGCTAAGCATTAATAATCTTACATAAATTGAATTTCTTGATGCATATGCGAAATTAATTCACATTGGCAACATTAACAGTGGTTCTAATGTTGGACTGAAGAAACAACATCAAGTTTCAAGTGACTTCCTAGTTCTTCTGTAACTACCATGTAAAGAGGAAAACTCTGGCACTCCACAAGGGATGTCGATTCTTGTGTAACGTAGATTGCTTACGCAATTGTTAACAGCTTGTTTAACATGCTATTAGCATATTATATTAGGTGCAACATATTGTAGACAGGAGTCTTCCGGGTCTCATGCAGGCCTCTGGTGATGACTCAATTCTGTTCAACTTTTATAATTAATTCTAAAATCTTTTGCATGAAAATTTACATTTTTTCAGATGGTAGACAATTGAATTATATTACCTATTTATTATTAAATTTTAGAGTGTTTTAACATCCAAAGTCATAGTTCTGTATTTATATTTTAATATTTTTACATTAAAATAATTTAATGTAAATTCCTGTTGATAGTGGACAGGCACACCACACTTGGATTCTCCTACTACAACAGTTAGCACTGGGAAATAGCAGATGATGGATGCAGACAAACAGTTAACAACAGCGCACCTAGCAGCAGTTGGAGAACTACAAACAATAGAAACACACCAAGCAACAGTACAACAAGTTCCAACGAGGATGGTGGTGGCAGTAGCCACTGAAATTAATAGAACATAGAAAAAACAGTTTTGCGGATAAAGTGAGTACTAGTTTCTCTGTATTTATCTACTACCGCGTCTCTCATGAATAAAATAATTTATATGACAATATTGTGAGTTTTGTTATGGATAGTACTGCATGTCTGAATAATCAGATAATTGTGGAATGTACAGATTCTATGGGGATGTACATAAAAAATCTTTACAGTTGAGTTTTGTAATAAAGAAGATTACTGTGTGAAGACAGAATTTAAGCCAGGCTTGAAAACTTTTGATGACATGTGTGTCTCTGATTGCATAATTTATTTTTATTCTTTTGATTTGTTCAGCGTTTCTTTAATATTTTCAATTGATATAGCAAGTTAATAAGCTATTATAAAATAATAATAATAATAATCTGTGGTGAGACAGCCCCTGAAGGGTTTTGGCCTATCTCCCGACTGCCAGTCTCCCTCTACAATCCTACCTAGAGGTGTGGAGTTCTTCAACCGGTAATGGGGTGACATGGGGTCAGTATGTCAAACCCCCAGCCGTTATAGTAGATTTTCAAGACCGGATTATGCTACTCACTCGTAGCTCCCCAATTTCCTCGCGATCGTGGGTTGCCACCGGCCCTATACACAGTACGAATATTCCCGGAGACTGAACCTGGGATCGAACCCATGCCATCCCGCAGCTGCCATCCAAAGCAAGGTGCTTTAGACCGCACAGCCACGGAAGGAGGACAAGCTATTATAAGACAACATAAATTCACATTCACAAAATTCCAGTATGTAACATTTTCTCAAGGGCCACGCTTTGCACAGCGGTCCAAGCGAATTCACCATTAACTAGAAGTTATGAAAATAGATTCAGTACACTTGTTGTTCAAGAATGGAAAGCTATTGGAATGTAAGATTTCTAGAATTGAAGACTTGTTTTTTTTGTTTTTTTGCTTTTGTTTTTTGTTTGTTTGTTTTTTATTTGCTTTATTTTACTTTGCTTTTTGTGCCACTTTTGGCTAATTTGCGAAGATGGAGATGAGTGATGACATGTTGAAATTGATGAATGGACACTCACAAACATCCACGACCAGGCTGGGATTCGAACCCAGGACCCCTAGCATCGTAGCGCTAGAATTGAAAACTACCTGTGGTTATAAGCTGAGAGTCATCTTCTGATGATGTGATCTATTTTAATTTGTAATAGTATAGACTTTTTCATCCAGTTAGCCGTATGTCTTTACAAACCTTTATTGATGCCAATTATGGTTTGAAACTTAGTTTTTGTACTGCCAAGCTCTAATTCTAAAGTGATGTTTTCATCATTTGGTTTATCAAGTGTTGCATTTTTAATATGCCAAAACTCAAGTTTGTGAATAGAGTAACAAAACAACAAACAACCAGAAGTTAAGAATGTTAGCATAATGTTTCAAGTTTCAAGATTCATTAATTCTTGCCCTGTTTAATAAAATGTAAAATGTTATTGAGTACATGACATTTTTCCAAGAATGCTTACTCATATTTAACACCTTGATCAATCTTTCAGCAAAACATGCACTCTTCATATAAACAGGTTCTGGAAGCCAAGAAGAGGTGCTACCATGAAGGAGTTCATGAAAACTATAGCTCTTTTCAGTTCTTACGTCGTCCGCTCTAGAAGCTGGCAGGGGAAGTGGGGAGCGGGGAACGTGCCGCTGACCAACCAGAGAACAGACCACCTAGCGGTGGAGCCGAGAGTTACGCAGTTGCGGGAGGAAGCTGCAGCGCTAACTTCGTTCTGCACGTTGCTGTGTTGCCAATTCACCGCGTTGCTGATGGTATTTTGCCCCAGTGTTGATTCCTGTTTGTTATGAGCGGGATGTAGGAATAACATACGTGGGAGTAATTGTTGTCGCGTCGTGTATTACCTAACTGCATTGTTTCTTCGATAAACGTGTATGTGGCATGTGATGTGACGTTTATTTGTACTCTCGTTGTTCCATAGGGAGCTTTGTGCTTATTAACGCAGTAAGCATAGGCGCCGACTCCATGGGGCTTGGGGGGCTCGAGACCCACCAATGTTAATAATTTTGCTTAAGAGTTCTAATGTATTATTTTACTTCTCTTGTCAAGTTTACTCTGAATTGTGCCACATGAACTTAACTTTACATACACATTTGAAATGTTCTAGACTATCAACTTTAGGGGGCTGAGAGCACTAAACCATCAACTTAGGGCGGGCTGTGACCAGAGAAAACAAAACACATAACTTATTACTATATACTAAGTATATAATTATGAGTATTGTTAAAATTTTTACTAAAAAAAGAGTTTCAAAAGACGATGTGCATGAACTAGGGTAGTGGATGGGACGTTCGGGCTACATGACATTCAGAACGAGACCTTTGATATATTAGGAAGATCTGTTTTGCGCTCCTTGGTAGCAAATATCAAAAGTCGAGAATATTTTGCTATTATGTTTGACGAAACTTGTGACATATCCATCCGTTGACAATCAATATTCTGCATTCGAACTGTGAATAAAAATGTTGATATTTTTGAGGAATTAATGGGCTTTTATGAGATTCCGAACACTGAGGCCAAAACTTAAAAATGGGAGAGAGTGAGTCATTGATTAATTTATTTCAGTGATCAGAGCCCCCCTAATAATTTTGACAAGTCGGCGCCCCTGGCAGTAAGGATCGTACGATGGCGAACAGGAAAGAGGGTAGTTTATAGCCAAGGCAGGAAAATAATCAGTAGGGTTCATGGATATTATCAAAAGGAAGCAGAAAACAGTGGTCCCTTGGTAAGTGTGCAAGGGTGCCGACTTTCCAAAATTTCTGTGGGTGCATATCAATAGCGGTTAGATCTGTAATTATCAAGTATTGTATACTTTAAACAACTTACATGCACAATGATTGCAAGAGGCAACGATATTATCAACACGTTACTAAAAGAAAATACCACATTCATACAAATTAAAATGAAAAAAATCTTCATAAATGCAAATAATTTTAATTGTATTGCAGAAAGAACTATGCAAGGATTTTGTTGTGAACAAAAACTACAAAATGACTAACTTTATGTACCAAATAATAATAATAATAATAATCATGACATGTTAACTTTCAATATAAAACACATTCCTTCTTACGTCATTTGCACTTCTGAATTTGTTTGCAATTTTGGTAATGTCAATATGTTTAGTCATTTCTTTATGAACATGCAAAATTGCCAAATCATTCAATATTTTTTGGGTCATTGTTGACCGCAAAATCGTTTTCAATCGTCTAAGTGCTGAAAATGACCGCTCAGAGGTACAAGAAGTAACAGGTATAGTTAAAATCACCCGTACAAACTTCACAAATTCTGTGAGCATTTCACGCATGGGACCACTTATAACACCATTAAGCCTTGTTTCCATTATTATGAAAAAATATAAATATGCTGACCAAGGCAGTAATTTATTTTATTAAAAACATAAACTAAACGTAACGTTTCAACCTTCTAGCAAGGTCTTCATCAGACTCTGTATCAAGTACAAAAGAAGGCAAAATAAATAGCCTATGGAAACAGCTGGAAAAGAATGGCTATGAGAAGCAGGATAGACTGGACATAAACAGAAGAAGGAAGAAAAGAGGAAGGGGAGAATTGGAAGAGAAAGAGAAAGATGAAGAGAAAGAAAAAGAGAGGTGGTTTGGAATAAGGAGTATGGGTGAGACCACAGAAAAGATATGCAAAGTGCTTAGGAAAGCGGGCACTAAAGCTTACAGAAAGGGAGGGAGAAGCATCTTAGGAATAGCGAAGAATGCAAACAAGAAAGAGGAAAACAGAGAAGAGGAAGAGGAAGGGATTATCTACGAAGTAAAATGTAAAGAATGTCAGAGTGTGTACATAGGAGAAACGAAAAAGAGACTGAAAGATAGGTTGAAACAACATAGGGATGATGTACGACTTAAGAGAGAGAGAAATGCGATATTTAAACACACGAGAGAAACGGGACATGACATAGAGTGGGATGAGGCTAAGCAGATAGGAAGGGAGAAGAGAATGCTAGTAAGAAAATGGAAGGAAGCCAAGGAAATAGAGAAGATAGGTGAAGAAGACACAATGAACTGGAATGGGGGACTGAAGTTAAACAAAGAATGGAAGAAAGTGTTAGAAAGAGTGGAAAGGACAAGAGAGAAAGAGGAGAGGAGAAGGAAGAAAATGAAGGAAAAAGAGCGTGATATATAAAGCCCAATTCACATTCGATATGAAAGTATATATTTTTCGCCTTTTAGGTGAAAGTATAGTGAAAGCCACCTGCGAGAAAGTTCCAAAACAACTTTCTATTAGTCTGGAGGGAGTAATGTTTTGTGTATATAATGCCCTGTTTTTGGTATCTTGTTACTTTTGTACTTGATACAGAGTCTGATGAAGACCTTGCTAGAAGGTTGAAACGTTACGTTTAGTTTATGTTTTTAATAAAATAAATTACTGCCTTGGTCAGCATATTTATATTTTTTCATGGGACCACTGTTTTCTCTACTTAAAATATTTGTAATGTCTGACAAGTTGGCCACTTTTTCTTTGTTCGTTCTGCACACATCTAGAAACATGTCCCTGTGCAATGTTAGCTTGTCTTTATCAATCCCATCTCAATGTTTTAATTGCTTATTATTTTTTGATAATGGCAAGTGAGAAATATTTATTTTATTTTGTTTTTATCAAACTAAAAATCTTGTGGGTGCGGCGCACCCACAATATTATTTATGTGGGTGCTCGAGCCCTGGAGCACCCACGTAGTCGGCGCGCATGTAAGTGTGCACAAAGTGCAACATTGTGTGTTGGAAGCTTTTGGACTGAGTACGCGAACTGTGCAGCGTATTGTTAGGGAAGGCAAAGACAGTCTTGAGGCGTCGGGTTCCACGTCATTTGAATCACCGCGCAAACAAATCAAAAGGAACAGTATCACAAAGACAATCGACGGTTGCGATAAAGATATAACAAGAAGAATTATCCTCTGGTATTATGTAAAGGGCGAATATCCAACACTGAACAAGTTTTCGTTGATTTGCATACACAAATAAGCTTTCAGTGGGGAGTTTCGTCGTTGTGGAGGATACTGAAATATATGAGGTTAAAGTACAAAAAGAACAACGACAGTAGACGATTTCTGATGGAGAGAGCCGATATAGTTACAGCCAGAGTAACGTTTTTGCGAAAAATGGATCTTCTAAAAAATAAGGAACCTTCGCCCTATATAGGTATTTCATTTAGATGAAACGTACATACATCAGAATTACGCTCCAACGAAAAACTGGCAAAATAAAGAGGGTACAGGGGGTTTAAAAGTGCCCGTGGGTAAAGGTGGGCGCATTATTGTTTGTCACGTAGGTTCCAGTCACACTGGTTTTCTACAGGAATGTAAATTAGTTTTCAGTGGTTTTTGCAGTTTTTAGATCCGCTTGATGAAAGGAACATCAAAGACACAGTGATTGTAATGGATAATGCTATAGATACCATTCGGTACAGTTGGAAAGAATTCCTACAACGTATACACTTGATATCGTACACTTATCGGTATTCTACTGACCACAAGATGGGGATAATATGCATTCTCAGGTCATACGCGAACAATGGGACGTCTGTATTTCACGGTTCTTTCGATTTCAACTCCCCTTTCCCGCTACTCTGGCAACGCTGCAGTCTCTCTCTCTAACCGGCCTGTCTCGTTGCGCTGGTAAGGTCGTTTCCCCGCTCCCCACTTCCCCTGCCAGCTTCTAGAGCGCACGCCGTAACAACTCAAAAGAGCTATAAATCAGATACTGAAGTTACTCTTCAGTCAGTGCTAGACCATAGTAAGTATGACCTGAACATAAGCAGGGAACCAAGAAGAGAGATTACAAGACACAGACATTTACTTCCTGTCCATTTTCGACGGTCATTTAAAGGATTTTTACAGAGAATCAAAGTAATAAAATTTCGCGCAACAACTAAAAAATAAAAATAATGAAGCTAAGTTACCTGCAATATTTAGACAAAGATGAGCCTCTCGTGTAAAATGTCTTCAGATAGAGAAATAGGAAACAAATCGGCATTCTTCTTCTTTTCAATTCAATGATTCTTGCTGGCAGCTGGCAAGTTGCTTCTCCCTGCTTCTGTTCTTCGGCATGCAGACGGAAGTGTCAAGGTAGACTCGCGCATGAGCTGGACAAAGAGCGATGCAATTCTTGGCATTGAAATTCGAAGTTTAATAATACCAGATCATCGGGTTGTAGACAACACCAAAATTGGTTGTGGAAAAAGCGTAATGTTGCAAATAGGCAGGCCAGCTTTAGGTAACTAACCAGAGGTGGTTGTCATGTATTTATTTGGTATGGTAAATAAATAACAGGATTAATGCCGTGAAAAAGTGAAATAAAGTGACAGAGCAATGAAACTTACGGGATATGTAGGCCAGGCTGGGGTACGCTCGCTACATGTCTACGAGAAAAGTTCCAGACCACGTCACTAGGTGGCAGCACTGGCAGGGAAGGGAGGTCGAGTATGTGCAATTTGCTTCCAAGGCACCAGTCAGTCATTCAGTGAGGCGAGTCATGGCATTCACAGTCTCAGGTGCCATAAAGGAGGCTAAGTGACCCGTCATACAGTTTATGACGGCACAGGGCGACACCAGGGAACATTTACGAGCATATGACTACAGTGTATGGTGGTAAGTGCATGTCCCAAACACAAGTGTACGAGTGGTTGGGTATGTTTCAAGCAGGACACACAAGAGTGTCTGATGCGGCGCATAGTGGGTGCCCTAAATGTGCCATTACGGATGAGTCCATTTCTGCCGTTGATGACCTCACACGGAGTGTCGGGGGATTAGTCTGAACCAGATTGCAACCGAACTCTGCATTCCTTATGGTACAGCATACACTATTGTTCATGAACACCTTCAATGCCGGAAGGTGTGTGCAGCCTGGGTGCCAAAGATGCTCACAGAGGATCAAAAGGCTACACGGATGGGGAAGAGTCTCACGCATCTCCTGCAGTACTCGACACTTGACAGAGGGCAAGGGTTTCCAGGGGTGCATTGTGGCAATGGACGACATCTTGCTCAGCCGGTATATGCCAAAGAGTAAATGTGACAGCAAGGAATGGAAACACCCCTTGTCTCTGCAACCCAAAAAAAGCAGACAAGTCGATTTTGTCATGTTTTTCTTTGATCATCGTGGTCTACTTCTCGGTCACTTCCTCTGGTAGGGTGAGAAAATGAATGCTGCACTGTACTCTGACATCTTGCAAAACGAAGTGAGACCTGCAATCAGGCGCAAGTGGCGTGGCTTCTTATCACAAGGTGTCATCCTGCAAGACAATGCACGTCTCCACATTGCTGGACACACTATGGACACAATGCACAAATGGGTTGGGAATGCTTAGATCATCCCCTACAGCCCTGACCTATCCCTGTGTGACTTTTGTGTGTTTAGTTCACTGAAAGGCACACTACATGGAATCTGCTTTGCCTCGGATGCACAACTGCAGTTCACTGCAGCACAATTCTTGAAGTTCCTTAGTCTAAGTGCATAGTGCAGGTGAGTAGATTGGAAACTAAATGATAAGTGGTGGTGTAACCGAAGTGCCATCCTAGAATCTAGCGAACAACTGTCAATCGTGAAGAACTTAGTCCTCTCAATTTTTGTATAGAAGACTTCCTTCCTTTGACAGTCCTTATTTCAGATATTTTAATTTCATAATGAAATGAGTTTTAGTTCAGGGTCAATGAATTTAGCAGAACTGCTACTCTTGTACAGCATAACACTTATTTGACAAAATCATATAGAAAATATGACAAACCCATTGAATTCCATCCTACATAAGTACTTTATATACAGCACAGTAAAAGTACTAGGGTTGAGATAATAACACTTTGAACCAATACAAATATTGCTCATACAAATTTCTGCTGATATTGAGACATACTTGGTAATTTGGAAATTTAAAGATGTTCAAAATACATGGTTATTACAGTAAATGTGGAAATAAAAGGATCACCTTGCAACTATACCATTTCAGCCTACCCTATTTCCATATCCAAAAGTTAATGTGATATTAATGTTCTCACGTTTGCTCTTTTCAGACAAAGATATTACATGTGTGTACCCTGTAGTATTCCATAATAATTTACTACAAACAATATTGGTACCCTTGACCCTCTGTACCCTCTACAGAAAGTGAAATATTTTGCATGGTATATGAATATTTTGTTGTTTGTGAACATTTTCAGTTGATTTTAGCTCGTGGAAATGTGTTATTGTGAAATAAAGTACATTTGTTACCTTAGCATGCTACTTTACCATGAAGAAGAAGAGTCTGAAGACTTTGCACAAGTGAATCTAGCACCCAAAATGACATTCCACAACAGGAACTATAATTTTACGAAGTTAGGTTAGGATTGTTAGGTTTGGTACAAATAGTTATTATCGACGTGTTCTCTCTCTATTTGAGTGTCCATACAAAGGGTTTTAATAATAAAAAGCAGCGGAAGCATTCCGAAACAGCAGGTTTTTGCTTATGCAGATCATACTTTGTGATCGAATATCTCCGTTATTTGTGTTTTCCGCACGCTGAAACTAATTTTATATTACGCAAAACATCAAAATCTGTCAATTAATATAAATTTCAACGTAATTCTCGAGGGGGTATGGTGGGTAAACGGCCAAACAATATTTCCTATCTGCTACAAATGGCCATGATTGGCTGCTGCTACACAATGTTTGGTGGGTAGATCAATGTCACTGATTGCTTGATGACTTACTCCACTTACTGTCCTAGATAAACCTGCACTGAAATCCTATTGGGTCCTTTCCAGTCAGACACATCAAACAAGAGACAAAGATCAACATTACAACACCTCAAATAACAGACTAAAAATGAGCATCACAGTATGAAAGTAGGTTTGATTTTATATTCAAAAAATATAATGTGTTTGTGTTTGTCTGGTGTAGTAGTTCCTCCATTCGTATTGGGGGTTAGGCGTAGAGCTGACAACTCTGCACTGTAAAAAGACATGTCAAGAAACAACAATATAAGGCCATGGATGTTCCCAAGGTAAAATATTCCGGAGGTAAAATAGTCCCCCGTTCGGATCTCCGGGTGGGGACTACTTTGGGAGGTCTCTGGACTAAGGATAAGATCTACATTAGGAATAAGGATATTAAATTAGGCACCTGGAATGTTCTGAGCCTTTACCGGCCTGGGGCATTTCAGTGTACAGTTAATGAAATAGTTAAGTATAAATTAGATGTAGTAGCTGTCCAGGAAGTTAGGTGGCCAGGAGAAGGGAATTGTAAAACTAAAAATTATACTTTTTTCTATGGTGGTACTGAAAATCATAATTTTGGAACAGGCTTTTTTATAAATAATAGAATTATCTCGGCTCTTAAAACAGTAGAATTTATTAATGATAGGATATCATATGCAGTTTTACAGGGTAGGTGGTGTAAAATTATTTTAATAAACATACATGCACCAACGGAAGATAAAGATGATAATACTAAAGATGATTTTTATACAGAGTTAGAACAGGTCTTTGATAAATTTTCTCAGTATGATATGAAAATGAACTGCAATAATTACCGTGGAATTTCTCTACTCACAACAACATATAAAATATTATCTAACATTCTTTTAACAAGACTAACCCCATATGCTAATGAAATTATAGGTGATTATGAATGTGGATTTAAACGTAACAGATCAAATTTTTCACATCAGACAGACACTTGAAAAAAAGTGGGAATATAATCAAAATGTCCATCAGCTATTCATTGATTTCAAAAAAGCATATGATTCGGTCAAAAGAGATAAACTATATAATATATTAGTACAGTTTGGAATACCTAAGAAGCTTGTTAGTATGGTAAAAGTATGCACAAGTGAAACAGAAAGTAAAATTCGTGTGGTTATTAATATGTCCGACAAATTTACAATTCATGATGGGTTAAAACAAGGAGATGCATTATCTCCATTGCTCTTTAATTTTGCCTTAGAATATGCTGTTAGGAAGGTAAAAGAAACTAAAGAAGGACTAAAATTAAATGGTGTGTGTCAGTTGTTAGCATATGCAGATGATGTAGACTTACTGGGGGATGATGTGAATACAATTAAGAATAATGCTAAAATATTTTTCAAAACTGCTAGAGAGATAGGTTTGGAAGTTAACAAAGAGAAAACTAAATATATGCTTACAGGCCGAAACCAAGTGTTAGGTATTAATCAAAATCTAATTATTGATAACAACTCGTTTGAACCAGTTTCCAAATTCAAATACTTAGGAGTAATATTAACAAATGAAAATTATATTAAAGAGGAAATAAAAAGTAGGCTTAATTCAGGAAATGCATGTTACTTCTCTCTTCATAAACTTTTATCTTCTCGTTTAATATCTAAGAAACTAAAAGTTAAAATATACAAAACAGTAATTTTGCCTGTAGTATTATATGGATGTGAAACTTGGTCCCTTACATTGAAAGAGGAACATAAATTGAGAGTATTTGAAAATAAGATCCTTAGGAAAATATTTGGACCTAAAAGGGATGAGGAGACAGGCGAGTGGAGAAGGTTACATAATTTAGAACTACATAATTTGTATTCATGTCCAGATATTATTAGAATAATTAAATCAAGAAGACTTAGGTGGGCAGGCCATGTGGCACGAATGGGAGAGGAAAGAGGAGTTTACAAGATTCTTGTTGGGAAACCTGATGGTAAGAGACCTGTAGGAAGGCCAAGACGAAGATGGAGGGACAACGTTGAGATGGACCTAAAGGAAATCGGTACGGATGGAAAAGAGTATATAGATCTTGCTCAAGATAGGGAAACATGGAAGGCCTGTGTTGCTGCAGCCATGAACCTTCGGGTTTAAGAAGGCTAGAGAGTTAGTTAGTTAGTTAGTTATTCAAAAAAGCTCTTCTAGCATACATGGACTGTTACAGTGTAAAATCTTGCTCAATGCGGTCTTCCTGATTTGTTTATGATGAAAAGACGATACCAAAAGCTTCTCAGTAAATATAACTGAACCAGCCTTGGCAAAATTTGCTGAGTTTAAACAAGAAAGCCAGAAATGGGGAGGGGAGTTGAGATTTGATGCACAATCCATGCAGGTCACTCAAACAAAGAATATCAACCTGGGGCAATTGTTGAAAAAAAAAAGCTATTTTGACATTTGACATATTAAGTTTGTAATGAAGGGAGGGATTCAAATATCCACAATATTTTTCACCTTCTTAGTAAATTGTACGCTCTTCCTCATGGAGAAAAAAAAAAAAGACTTAGCAGAGATTGCAGCACTCCAAATAATAATTAACATAGTGAAAGTCAACAAGTCAAAAGGTTTTATCCATTAGGCAATTTTCTTCAAATCATGCTAAAATGGGTAGTTCACAATAACAACAAAAAAGATATATATTTCCAGAATAAGGTTGAACAGAGTTAAAATTTTGAAATAATTTGTGGTAGAAGTTTGGTTACCAGTCACTTCCTCATGTGGGAACATTGGCTGCACATCATAGTGAACATGGGTGGAGGGCTGGGAGAACAAAAGGGGTAAAGTTATCTATTTAGTAACTACAATAACTACCGTAAATTTAGAATAATTTAGATAATTTTTTATTCAACTAAAATACTTGCTGAACTTCAATGGTATTGCATGCAAGCAAAATTTGATGAGGCGTGTCAAGATGGCATATAAAAAACAATTTTCCATAAGTTGCACACAAACTGTATTGTACAAATATTTTAGTCACCTGAAGTTGGCTCTACCACATGATACAACCCTTCTAAAAAAAGAATGCCACAAATAAGTGCATAATACGTGGGTTGGAAATTTAATAGTGGCAACTATTAATTTACAAATGATACAAAACAGATACGTCTGTGAAACTTTTACAGTCTTTTGATGTAGTTACCAGCATTGTGTACAACCGATTGCCAGCAATGTCGAAATTGTAGTATTTCGGTAGCAGTGCCTGTTCTGTTGATGGTTGAATGGAGCGATCTATTGCCTGAAGAATCTCTGGAACAGTTAGGAAGCTAAATGTTAGGGTTCAACAAATTCACAGGGGTTAGTAGATGTGTGATGGGTATACTCTAAAAATGATTGCTGTATTTGTATACCTCGCGCTGTGGTCTGTGGAAATTTTGTCAACAGACACAGACAACTTGTACTTAAGTATTGGCCCTACATTTAAATGAAAAAACCACAAATCCTGTATCTTGCACCAAATTTGGAAATCCCGAGTAGATCAAACACAAACCCTGGCAACACTGACTTCTCTTCACCCACTTCCATGCCTAGCCACACTAGTCGACCAGTTTAACACATGACTGCATTTAACACACCATATTTGCAAAACTAATAATGATGCTTCAAGTTCTGTTTCTATTTCATTAATATACGAGCTCGTACAATTCATTTTATGGCATGCTTGAATAATAACCTACTGTAACATATTAAAAAATCAAGCCAGTCAAAAAATACAACTATCCAAATATTCCTTTTTTGTTCTAATTTCAAAATAATGGTTCTTAATTTTAGTCCCTCGTTAGTTTCTTTTACCTTCCTAACAGCATATTCTAAGGCAGCAAAATTAAAGAGCCATGGAGATAATGCATCTCCTCCTTTTAACCCATCATGAATTGTAAATTTGCCAGACACATTAATACCCACACAAATTTTACTTTCTGTTTCACTGGTGCATACTTTTATCATATTAACAAGCTTCTTAGGTATTCCAAACTCAACTAATATATAATTTATCTCTTTTGACCGAATCATATTCTTTTTTGAAATCAATGAATAGCTGATGGACATTTTGAATATATTCCCACTTTTTCTCAAGTGCCTGTCTGATGTAAAAAAGTTGATCTGTTCTTGATCTGTTACGTTTAAATCCACATTCATAATCACCTATCATTTCATTAGCACATGGGGTTACTCTTGCTAAAAGAATTTTAGATAATATTTATATGTTGCTGAGAGTAGAGAAATTCCATGGTAATTATTGCAGTTCATTTTATCACCTTTTTCAAACACAGGAACAATTATGCATTCTTTCCACTGTTGAGGAAAGATACACCCAGGGCTTTTTTTCAGTAGCAGTGCCCATTCGGGCAATATCGAAATAAATGCACAATTGATGGCTGTGTAACTTTATCTCCTCCCCTTAAGGTGCCATTCTTTGGGATGCTACAGGATGTGCACAGGTTAGAGTCCCCTAGGGGAAGCGTAACAAGTTCTCTGAGATTTCGGGCTGTGTATGAGATCATTGGCCACCCACCATCATGAGTAAATTGAGGAGCTACAAATGAGTAGGGAAACCCGGTCATGGAAACCTACAACAACGACTGGGGGTTTGTTGCGCTGACCACATGACACCCACAACTGGTTGGATGATCTCTCACCTCGGGTGAGTGAGTGAGTAGCATCAGGTGGCATGGCCGTATTTAGAGGGGGGGTTTCTAGGGTTCAACCCCCCCCCCCCCCGAAACTTCCGACATGTTGGATTAATGGAAGTTCAGAAACCAAAATTTGTAACAAATTTTCAATTTTTTTTTCGAAACATCACAAAAATACAAGGAGACAATGTTGAAACGATAGAGCTAGAATTTTCATACATTTGGGATTCTGAAAGTTGAGTGAAACAGGATTTATTCTCAGAATCGTAGCCCACCCGCGACCCCACCATTTTCACTTCTGCTGTCATCTTTCCAGTGTTGCTCCTGCGTCACAAGGAATATAGACTGAAGATTCCCTTATGATTGTCCCAAATATTCTCTTTCCAGCTTTTAAATTCCCTGTCCGAAAAAGTCGAAAATCCCCCTTGATAGGAGTTCAAACCTAGGATCTCCAGTTTCTTAGCGCATTACGATCGCGATTGAGGTTACAATCCATGCACCAGACTAAGTTTTTAAAAAGAATAACTGGTTCCACACTTTTCAAAATTCCAAAAATTTAATTTTAAAGTCAAACAACAAAAACTTTATCATTAAAATTTCCATCTAACATTTAAAGCTTTTTCTTGAAGGTATCTAAAGTTTAATGACGAAGTATAATAATTGTGCATTTCAGTACACACTGTATGAAACGTAAAAAAAAAGAAGAAACTTGTGCTGGATATTCACTCATCTGCTGGATTGAGTAAATCCCCTCAAGGATATGACAATAATATACTAATAATTATTATTAGTATTATTATTATGAAATTTTAATTATTATTGTACAATTATTGTTATTATTTCTATTATTCAAATTTCTGGCGACGCCCATGGGAACAATTGTGATTGAACCGCCCCCCCCCCCCAAAAAAAAAAAATTTTCCTGCCTACGGCCATGTCAGGTGGGAATGAGGCTGTTGTGCCATGGGTTATGTAAATATATGGCCAATATTAGGCACATGATGCTTGTGTTTATGTTGACAAAATTTCAGCCACATAGTGTTCTCTATAAGCTCCAATACTAAGTTTTGATTCCCCAAAGAAACATTTTTCTTCCCTGCCAACTGAGTGCATTGTAAAATATTTCACTGTCATCACAATACTGTGGCCTTATGCTGTGTTAGTGTTCATTACCAATGTGATTACACATTCATTGCTTGTAACAGTTACTCAATTTACAATTTTGAGTCTGGACCGTAGTTTCTTTATTGTGTTACTGCTAACATTCAGTGATTACAACAACCAGAACATGGCAATAAAATGTACTGGAAGATTAAACATTATTATTATTAAAAAAAAAGCCACTGAAGTGCAAAACAAGAATTGTGGATCATATTGGTCAATGTATTTCAGTGTGCTCTGTCATTCGTGGAGCACCTCCCTTGTTTAACACACACACCCATACACATGTAAGTGACTGGGTCCATGCCTGCTTCTATATCAGTAATTTTTGGATGGAAGGGAGAATTACTGGTCAAAATTGTAAAGTCAAGTTATATGCTTCGGTCTGGTCGCACGAGTTATTACTAAAAACATGTCTCATATTTCATTTGCACAATAAATATGTAAAATCTCTGTTTGAGAATTGGAAAATTAAATAAAAATGAAGTGCAAAAATTGTGAGTCCTATATTTAAAGTGGTTTGAATTCTCTGATGAGATTTTGGTTATAAACATCACATGAAGGGAGAAGAATGCAGGTTAGTTTCATGAGGTAAAATTATAATGTAAACAATACATAGGAATAAATGTCCCCAAAATGAAACTTGCGAGAATGCACAAGACTACACCAGCAATGCCAGTTATGTGTTCAAAACTACGCACGTAATGCCACAATGTGGTATCTTATCTTGAGTGTGCAGTTTTCCTTATAAGAGTGATATTAACATTTCTGTTGTTTGGCATCGTGATATCTAATCATGCAAGTGTATAACTCCACAGTCAGGCAACCAAAATATTTACATATGCTGTGTAATCTCAAGAAGAGAAGGGGGAGGGGGGGTGGCAGGGGTCATGACCCACTTTTGGGCCCTGTATTACTAAAAAAAAAGTCAAAGGCATGAAAAGATGACAGAATGAGGACTGACTATCAAAATAGTATATGTAACCCCCCTTTTTTTTCGAAAATCCTGGACACGCCACTCTATACATGGATTGATCCCACAAAAAAAAAATACAGCAAATGGCAGGAAATTTCAAAGGACTATAAATTCCGAACTAGAGTTGATATTCCAAAGGAAAAATAAATATATGTTTTCTTATATTTCTCCAAGGATGTCATGTAACAAATTTCATCCTAATCTGACCTGGTGGTGGACACTCCTGGACAATCTTGTATGGTATGATCAGTAACCCTGCAGCACTGGTGACACAATACAGTAAATTATAAGCATCATAACCTACACGAAGTAAGGTCCAATTTTGAACCATTGTACTGCCATGCTCATTTTCAATCCTTGTACTAAAATTTCCTTCACCTACCTTTCTCCACAATCTGCCACTTCGTCTTCCACCTCATCAAGATTCTCTACACTATACTTCATGTCTTTATCTTCACTTAAAATTAATTCACTATTGTCACCGTCCTCAGCTGGCATTTCATTAACAAATTGTCCATGGTCACCTGGATAAAATCCTTCACTTTTTGGAACATTTTCTCCACAAGGAACTTCCTGAGTTTTGTCTTCAAAGTGAATCAAATTATCATCACTCACACTTTCCACTTTACAAACTGAAGTTTCGTTCATGTTCTCAGTACATAGTTTGATGTCAACAGAAGCATCCTGTATGCACTCATTAGATGGTTTGATGTCAACAGAGATATCAACATCGGGAGGCTCCCAGAATGATTCTGTTTCAGTCTTGACACATGACTCATCCGGAAGCCACACATTCTCCACAGATGTTTGTTCACAAACTAATGGATCAGCACTTTCTATTTCAGACTTTATGAGCACTTCCACTGGAGAGAAACCCATATCAGACATCGGAGCAGCCAAATTTTCTTGACTACCATCAGACCAGGATGCAGAAGCTTTCTGAAATACAATTACAAGCAGTGTTGATTAAAATCCTGATCTTTAATTTAAATTACTTTTTTTACTTTTTTCAAAAAAAAATTAATGAGATTTTTTTTATTTAAATCACAGGTAATTAAAAAACACCCCACAAACTTCTGCACACTGTAAGTAAGTCTTAGACTTTCTAAAAAAAGGGGGGGGGGATGTGAGGTTTGATACACCCTAGTGGATACAGGGACAAAGAAAATTGGCAATAACCAGATCTAGCACCTCTTTTGAATGTCAATTGTGGCATGTACTATGCAAAGTCCCCCATTGCATATTGCATCTTGCCATTAAGGCACATTTAGGGGAAGGGGATGTGGGGGATAGAGCTACACATTCTCGATCTTGTTTCACTATAGAGGTGATGTGATCAGCACCATTCTCCATCTGCCTTTACCCCCAGGTACTTATTCATTTCAAACTGGGTGAACCCAAGGTGCTTTATGCACGGACTAGGATGGAAAAATTCTGACCTACGATCACCCACCCGGGGATAGAACCTGGACCTTCCTCATGGCAGTCAGATATCCTACCTAACAGATCACGGCAGCACCAAACATGCACTATGGTTTCTGTAAAAAGACGGATGGGCAGAGACTTGACTAGACAGGCAGAATACTTGAAATAATACAGAAGACAGTCAGCCTGTTCCAATGGAGCAATCTAATATAACAGTGGTATATATTTCTTTGGTTCATTTTGTCCATGCTGTATCGTATCATGCACACTGAACATTTCATGGTGCTCCAAGACAGAAAATGCATAACAGTAATTGCACTTACAGTGCAACTTAGAATAAATATTCCTTATGGGGCAGTAGCTAAAGATGTAAACTAAAGTTAAGGGGGTTTCCAGTGTGTGTGTGTGTGTTTCGATTGCGTTATGTCATTTCATGCCAACTGACTAGATGGTCCCCGCCAGGGAGTCGTAACGTAACGAAATGGAACGGTATTTTCAATTACGGTTTCCGTTACGTTACAACCAGAAACAGAATAACTTTTTTCGTGAACAGAAACGTTACCTCAGGTATATGAACATTACGTTACAGGTGTGCATAACGGTACCGAACCATAACTGATCTCTAAAGGAGTAGGTCTTCACGTGACACTTTAACGTTACATCCATTGCCGGCAACCAGTAACGTTACAGGGTAAGAAAGAGGTTCGTCACGTATTGACTAGTAACTTTAGTGTGTGTGGAAAGTGATAGTAACGTTACAATTAACCAGTAACTTAATTGAGGTCACTACTGAAAAAAACGTTACACTCCTTTTTTCAAAGCAACAACGTTATTTATAGCTGGTATCATACAGACGTTCCGATGTGCAATACCGTGTCCGATGCCGTGTTCCGGAGAGAATAACATAGGTCTCTCGTATAATTGTGCTCGTTACTTTTGTAACGTTACAGTTCTTTTCCTCCACAAAAGTCTGTTTCGAAAAAGTGATACACATATCCGTTACGAATAGCAAATACCGTTATCGAAGGCGTTTTCGAAGAAGTCTCATAATTGTTTGATTTTGATTTGCTGTATTTGACTTCGCTTTTTTTTTGCCACTTTTGGCTAATTCTCGAAGATGGTGATTGGTGATAACAATATGAAATTGATGAATGCACACTCACAAACATCCACGCCCAGGCCGGGATTCGGACCCGGGACCCGTAGCGTTCTCATAATTGTGATCGGCAGCATAGTAACATTACAATATTTTGACACCTTGAAAGTCATTAAGTTATAATACGTATTTTCGTTTTGGATGTCAGTGAAAACATTAAATTGTAAAACAAAACGTTTCATTCGGCGTGACAGAATTCTGGTTATCGGAATTTACTGACTAACTATGTATTTATCACAAATATATTTCTTTTCTGCATACTTAATCACTTTACGTGAATTTGTTCTAATTTGAATATCTATGCAAGATGAATTTTAACATGTGCGTTCACTTTATACAATAGGAAAACAAACGTTTGTTGAAGGAAAACGTTTCTATCTATCTATCTATCTATCTCTCGCTCTCGGTTTACATGTGTTACATCAATTAAAAAAAAATACATTATGTTTTTCGATGAGAATGATTCGTTCTTAGATTAAAATGCTGAAGGACGAAACATAAAGGACCAACCATGGTCGAGCCAAAAAGTCATCCGTGCCACGCGTTCGTCCACATAAGCGAGAGGCAAGCTTTTTCCTATCGGAAGACGAAAAATAATTGCTTGCTGCGCGACCTTGAGAAGGCGAACCGAACTGATAGCAGCAGCACCACGCAAATCGGAAAATCTGAAACTTTGTACACGTGACCTTCGATCACGAAGCATCCGAGTAGACAACGCCCTGAGGCGATATGAAAGGCACTTTTAGCCAGTGGCGGCCGGCGGGTACTGTCAACGTGATCAAGAAATCGAAGAAAAAAAACCTCCGCAATGCCTTGGCCCCCCTCCTTGAGGTTGCCCCACTGGCCAAGATGTATATCCTTGTTTGGTAACGTGGAAAACAGTGTGTTTAAGTAATAACACACTAATACGATTCATCTTCACTCACTAACCTATCTTTAAACACTACAGGACACTTCACTAAAAACACAATTACAAGAGGAAGGGAAAGCAAATCTTCTCACCTTCTCCTCCCCCATGCACACGTATTCCAACTGGACGTTGAAAATATTCTACATTTGATGTAAAAAGAAATTGTCGAAATGCCAAAGGAATTTTTACTTTTATATTTTTAAAAAGTCTGGATGGCCCTCTAGGCGCATCTATCTATTATCAAAATGTTCATTTAACTTCGGAAAAATACTAGGTTCGTTTCTCCAAATGTTGGCAGAAAAGTAGATAGTACCTTTTTCACGAATTACTTCCCCAACGGGTCGTACAAATCCGTCGTATTTAGCGACTTATCTCTGAAGATGGCAACGGTGTCAACACTGAGAAAGTTCCCTCGCTGTGCTAAACGGGCACGGCTGGTGTCTTATGGGCTAACCCCATTGGCTAACACCACCCCCTGCCACCTTCTTCCCGGCTTATGGTGCAAAGGTTACTCGCTGAGACTTCACCAACCCTCTGCACGCGTTTCAACTTGGTTAGGCCAGCTCTTGGGTGGCGCCGACCGCTGCCTCGCCGAGGATACGAAACAGCTGGCGATGCAGTGAGGAGGTTGGGGCGGTTCATATCTAGTCTGTGGTTGGGGCGGTCGTCACGTCAGCTTGACCGATTGAAAGATTCGAATCTCATTGTCTGTAAACTATCAATGTATTAATTTAACAATACTTGGGCTAGGGGCTAGGTATGCATTTCTTCTGAGGGTAGTGCCATGGCACGGCGGCTCTCCCCCTTGAGCCGCCGCTGCTTTTAGCAAGTAGAAAATACGTATAAAGGATGGAATTTGTGTACGAAACAAATGAAACCGCGTTTGCGCAACTGGTCTGTAGCTAGACAGGGCCTTTGGACTCTGAAGTAGGCAACAATTGTATGGAGAGTGATTCTCAAAACTAAGCGAATAAAAGGACAGTACACGTATTTTACAAGGGCCCTCATCTGCTTACAATTTTGAAAATTACTTTCAGTAATTCGTGCCTTTTTGGACAGGAGATGAATTAAACTTTGTGGTGTAGAAACAGACAGAGCGCCTACCACGTTTGAAAGAAGAGCATAGGCAGACATTAAAGTAATTTTCAAGAATGTAAGAACGACAGTCGACATGGACATTGAGCAACGTGTGACTGAGAAATACAATCGGAACAAAGGACAAGATTCTTCAAGAAACAGTAATTTTATAAAACTTCCTATCATTAACTAAGTTCATCCTTTTATCCTCTTTTGTTTCTTCTACTTTTGTATTGTTCTTGTATCGCTTTTCTGCCACTTGTAGATAATCGCGACTATGAACATTAATGATGATCATATTAAATCTATGAAGGGATGGTTACCAAAGAAAACGCTCATGCCCAGGTGTCTACTCGAACTTGAAATGTTTGGTAGAGAGTTTATGAGTGGATCACTCAACGACTTCGGCTTCGAGGATACTGTTTCAGTTGCAACATGCAGTATAATTACGTTTCTACTACTCTCAATTGACCCAAGCATGTGGTATGTGTCCTTCATTTTACTTAAAAAGCCCCCTTGATACATGAGATACTGCAAATAATTTCAGGCATGCCGTCGAATTCACATTGCCTGGCACTTTTTTTAAACTAAGTAATGAAGTGACGTGTATATTCATATTACGACTAGCTCGAACTAAAAACTCTTGTGGAATACTGTGTATATGTTATCCTTGTTGAAGTGAGGAACTTCATATTTTGCTAAGAAAATATGTATGAAAAAATATGTTTGTAGCTACTAGAAGAATTCAAATTATTATGATGGAATTTCAACTTGCGTATACTCTTCATATAACGTGGTATATAGTTATCGCAGACGAGGTCTTGTTTCGCAGTCAATTTATTTTTAGTTGAGGAACTCGAGAGTAAGTTGCAAATATTTAATGACCCACGTTGTGGTGTGCTGTTCGATTAAGCAGAATTGGAGTGAGAGAAATCATTCAACACGTCAATTTGTAACTGTGAATGCAAGTTTTCTTTGATTTAGCGGGAAATCAGTCTGCTATTGTTGTAAGTAATAAATGGAAACATATACATTTTCTGCTCGAGTAGGAATCCACAGGCGTTATCCAATCAATCAGTTTCTGTGTTTGAAACTTCTGTCTAGGAAAGCTACATAAAATTTGCTTTTAATAACAGCAGCTTCAAAATAACCTATCCATTCTTGTCATGCCAAGTAATGTTTGATTTTGATTTGTTATATTTAACTTTGGTTTTCTGCCACTTTTGGCTAATCGCGAAGACGAGGATGGGTGATGAAATTACAAAATTGACGAAAGGACATCACAAAGAAAAATGAAAATGATGCATAGGCTGGGATACGAACTCGGGACCTGTGGCGTCGTATTGCGATGTGCTAACCGCTCCGCCACGGAGGTCTGCAAAGTTGTATTTGACCATTGTACATTGTTAATGAAATAAAAACATTACATATACAGTGGCTCACATTAGTAACCGAAACGTAGCATTTTGTTTCATTTCTTCACAATATTTCACAATTAACAACATGTACATAAATATAATCCATTGTGAAATATTTATACGCATTTATTAAAGCTATATTCCCTGTTACGTTTTTCTTTTTTTGTTTAATTTTGGGTGTTTCAGCACTTAGGCTATTTTGCACCCGCCACGTTATACTGGGTCCAGCCCCTTACCACAACAAATAACATAACTGTAAGGTCGCATAACTGAAATATGAAAATATTCTGACTTAGGTTAAAAGCTGAGGTTGTAAAGGGGCACTCAGCACACATGACAAAAAGCAGGAGAACATACAGAATTATACTGGCCAGTCGCCAGAGACTTGTTAGTCAGCAAAAGGCAGCCCAGGGTGTACTACGTGGAACTGATTTTGACGATTGGGTGTATGTACTGCGTGGAAGGTCACCCCTTACACCCCTGTTACGTTTTCAAATCTGAAATTAGTTATTTATATTTGGGTGTGAAAAAAAAGATCACTTTAATATTCAGACAAATCTTGAAAGCCTTCTGTTACTGTTACATAGTTTTTTACCGGTCAACTACAATGCGGGGAAAGAACAATTCATGCTACTTCCTGACTACATCTGTTATGAGTAACTGCATTGATCCCTGACTGAAGTACGAGAAAAATGGGTAACAAAACAAAAAAACAACATTTGACGAACGACAGCTATTTATATTTGCCGTATCTAACCAAAGGGTGTCGGTACGTGCAAGGAAATTGAAAATGTTAAGTACATGTAAGCGTACCGTGGGTAACGCAATAAAACGTAATGAAAAGCAAAATGAGGTAAATTCCGTATCTCAGAAAATTCAACCAAGATAAATGGGAGAAAGAAATGAAGGAGCTTCGGTATGAAAAATCAAGACCCTTTCCTCACCCCCACCCCCTTCTCAAACCAAGGGCTCTGAAAGCAGCTGTGCAACTTGGAGCAGACATTGGGACTGCTTTACAGACGGGATAAAATGAAATGTACTTCCGTTTTCCTACCAACTCAGAAGCGAGTTGGAAACTCTTCATTGCTCCTGTATAGATAAGAAAGTGGGGGAGGGCAGTAGCAGACAAGGCCACCACGGAAACTTGTTTCCAGCAAGCTTTATGTTGGAGTCTTGGCAGTTTGTGGAAGGATTTTGTGTTCTGCCTTCCCCCCCTCCTCTCTCTCTTTGGATTGAAAAACAGGGTGCGACGATTATGCGATGAAATACGGTAATATATAACGATAAAGCTTTATTTGATTGAAGATGATGATAATAATAATAATAATAATAATAACCCGTGACGCAGGCACGTATCCAGGAATTCCTTTCGGGGGGGGCTCAACACCATTTTTTTAAGGGGTATAGTAAGAACCTCACAATTGTATGTTCAAGACCAGTGGCGGCAATTGGGTTCCAAAACGGGGGGGGGGGGAGGTGCGGAGGGCGTTGCAAAGAAAGTTTACTTTCTCTTGGTAGACAAGGCTTAACATTAAGAGGCCATAATGTTGAGGCAAGGAAATGGGGAGCAACTATCCCTTAAATCGTCGCCACTGCAAGGCTGTCATTTTAATCAGTTCGTGAAATCGGAACATTTTTTACCACTCGACTTCTCTATTTCCATGCATTAACATAATTTGCCGGAAGCATCTCAGTAGGTGTGTTTGTCCATTTCTTCCCATCAGGAATCAAAACATCTACGGTGTCTTTTAGTGTTTTTACGAAGCTGTTACACATGCATGGGATGGACAATCCAGTCGACAACGCGAGATTCAAATTGTGGGCTGCGAACTGGACGCAGACAGCTCTCGAATATTTCTCTCTGATTCACCTGAACACCACTAACCCATCTCCCTTCAGAAAATCCTGGGCACGCCTCTCTTTATCTCGGACACATTTTTTTTTAAATCAACTCACCAGAAGTTTTTATCATTCCGTATTGGAGATTGAAGTAAGATGCGTTCTTTCTGTAGGTTTGGATATGATCCTTTAGGGTGCTGTCGTCTGCTTGCCTTCACACCTAACCTTAACAACGCCCTAATTTTCCATCCTTGTGACTTGGATTTTCAAGACTTAGGAAGGTTTCAGACCGAAGGGACACGCGATACATGTCGATTGGAATGGGCCAATCAACAGCAACGTTTCATACAGTAGCAACACAAAAGGCAGCACAAACCTAATCTTCAGGCTACACGGTGTGAAATCTCCCTTATTATGCCACTGTCATTGTCACCTTGAAGTAGTAGCTCTTGTTGACCACAGAAAAAATTCTCCTCAACCGTTGGGAATACTCCTCAGTTTTTTTCTCTCTGCTATATTTTCGTGCTTCTTCACTATAGCTACAGGCAACACCTTACGATTTGATATACACAGGACATGTACTATGTAGAGATTTTAACGAAAAATCGGTTGAAGTCAAGAATGGCTAGGTGACTCTGACTCAGTTGGTAGAGCCCTGATTTGGGTCCTGGTAGAGCCTGCTATTTCCGCCTAAAATGTCTACATATGCAACATCTTCCTGCTTTCTTTTCTCGACATTCATAAAATTTTCGACTGTCTATTTATGGTAGTTAAATGTTTGAATGTGTTTCGAACCCAGTAGGCTTAAACAAAAGTATTTCTTTATACCATGAAATTCTCGGACTGCATATACGAAATTTAGTTCTGGCAAAACTAAATCATCACTGAAAACTTTGATTTTCAGCTGATCCATGCAGCTTAATTCTGTTTTAATAAACCATTCCAATATCCGGTACTGCTGAAATATTCACTTTAGAGATAGAGAGAGAGGCAGAGGGGCAGAGGCAGGCCTTGATCTCTTCGGCCCTCGAACCGAACTAGCAGTACACTGATGTCCCGGAAGTTCTGCTGTCGTCCATGTCTTCATTTTTGAATCACTATATCTTATAAAGCAATCAGAGGACGCTGACTGATCTGATCACCAATCGACTGTATGAATTGTCACACTTACCTCTGAAATCTCATTGACCGATTCTTTGTACAGATGAACCGAAAAATTGAATCCGCGTAATTATATCCTCATTATATTCTAGAACGTTCCGCAGATAAAGCGATTCGTTAATATTGCCAGTAGTTGACTCCTTCTCTCATTCAAGAACGTACCCTCTCCCGCCTTCCAGAGATTAGAAATTACAACGAATCGCCCTACGTGTGGCGCTACCTTTGTTGTGCAGCTTCCAAATGCTGACAAGTTTCTACATAGTGCTCAAGTGCGCTGCGACAACACCGAAAGCGCAAGAAAAGTTTACGTGCAATATTATCAACAACAGGGTTATAGAACATCTCCGTCTTGCCTCGATAATTGTCTATCTCCTTAAATCATCGTCACATTATTCAAAAAGCCAAAAACCTAATTTTATCTAGTGTAAAATAAAATATTTCCTGGGGGGGGGGGTTTGCTCGAGCACCTCAACCCCACCTCGGATACGTGTTATTAACAATAACAGGATTATAGAACATTCTCCGTCTTTCCTCTATAATTATTTCTCCCAAATTATCATCACATTATTCAAGAAGCCAAAATCCTAATTTTATCTAGTGTAAACAGAAAAGGCCTCCCCGATGGCGCAGCGGTAGCGTCGCAGCCTTGTAATCAAGGGCTCCCGGGTTCGATACCCGGTGGAGGCACAAGTGGTACGGATCCCACTTTAAACTGTAGGTCCAGTCCCGATTAGCCTTACTGTGCATAAAGCGGACTTAAAACACTAACTCAAGTCAACTCAACTGTAAACAGAAAAAATCCTGAAGGGGGGCTCGAGCCTCCTGATTCCCACCTTGGATACGTGCTATTGACAATAATAAGTTTATAGAACACTCTTCGTTTTGTCTCGATAATTATTTATCTCAGATTTATAAATTTATTATCTTCACATTATTCAAGAAGCCAAAATCCTAATTTTATCTAACGTAAACTGAAACATTTCCTGGGGAGAGGGTCGAGCCCCCTGTGCCTCATCTTGGATACGTGCTATTATCAATAACACGGTTACAGAACATTCTCCGTCTTGCCTCGATAATTATTTCTCTCCTTAAATTATTGTCACATTATTTTATTTCACACCACAAGAAACAAAAAACTCATTTTATCTAGTGTAAACCTAAAACTTTCGGGGGGGGGCTCGAGCCCCCTAAGCCCCCCTCTGGATACGTGCCTGCCGTGACGCAACGGTCCGTGAGGGCCACGTCCTACCAACCGACTGCCGGCTTCACTTCCACCTGCCGAGGTTGGAATTATGGGGTGACGCGTGGTTAACAAGACAAGTCTTCAGCTAATCTGTGGTCTTCAGTCTTTGCAGGTTTCCATGGCCGCGTCACGCTACTAATTTGTAGCTCCTCAATTTCCTCACGACGGTGGATGGCCACCAACCCCATACACAGGCCGAAATCTCAGAACCAGGGGTTCCGGGTTCGAATCCTGGCCTGGCCATGAATGTTTGATCTTTGCAAATTAGCCAAAAGTGGCACAAAAAGCGAAGTATAATAAAAGAAAATCAATCAATAAATTGTTTATTGTTGGTTGACGTGAATTGTTAATATGCCTAAACTATTAAAATACTCTAATAGCAGGTTTTCTGTTGCAAATTATTATTTGAATTTTGAGGGCATCCATGACGAAGTGCTTTGCATACTGCTCTATGAAACCGGAGACCCTATGATCGATTGATTGATTGATTTGCTTTATTTTAATTCGCTTCTTGTGCCACTTTTGGCTAAACGCGACGATGAGGATGGTCGATGAAATGATGAAATTAATGAAGGGACACTCACAATGAACACCGAATGAACACAATGCCAAAGCCGGTGTTTAAGCAAGCTGTGCTAACCACTCTACCACGGAGGCCGGAATCCTTCTTAATGTATAGGAGAAATCGTTCTTTGACATCGAACTAAGAACAGTTAATATGCGTCACCTCGGAGTTATTATATTTTAAATTTCGAACAATCAATTGAGATTTATTCTTCACCATTATTTTGTCCACATCAAAACTTCCACACAATAAGATCAATTACACTAAGGACAACAGCATTAGAGTCTATGCTTTAAGGAATGATTAAGCACACAACGATGACGGAAAATAATTCACATGATTAAAGTGATGCATTACATCAGTGAAACATAAATTTTCGGTCATGAAGAAAGATTGAAAAACGCAGGGACACAATAATCGATGTGTTTATTTATTTTATTTCGCTTTTCTTCCACTTTTGGGTAATCACAAAGATAAGTATGAAAGGTGTGTTAAGATGAAATTTGTGAAAGGACAACTACAAACGTAAATGGATAGGACACAGTCCAAACCCCACAGACGATTATACTGACCTTATGTCATGACGCCAGATCCTCGTTAGTGTGCAAAATGCACTCCATGGTCACAATGACGTAAGCATTCGTAGAATTGATTTGTATATCATTCTTTCTTTTTTTCAGAAAAACGCGAGCTAAACTATTGCGCGTTCTGTGATATGTTCATTACTTCTCAGGAACACTCGCGGCCTTCAACCAGTTTTATCCTTAAACAAAATTGCGGGTTAGGATGTTAACAGATACTTCAAAGACAATATCCAAAAAATTACTTGTCACATACGCAGAATGTAAAACATTTTTATTTTCTCGTTTCTTCTACATCCTTGGGGAGTAAAGACGGCTGGAGCGTGGTGCTGGTCATATGACCTCCAAAATGTCCGAACTCGAGAATATGCGACACCCTACTGCCACAAACCCTTAAATGTGCCTTCATGGCACGGTTCTATACGCACGACGAACTTTACCTTACCTTTACTACTACTAAGTACTCATGCCCGGAATTTTTGTATTTTTGATCCCTCATTATGTCTCCATTGCTAACCTGTTTCATTTCCAGTCATGACAGCAATTAGTCGATGCAATAAAAATACGTCAAACTTAAAATGAAACAGGTGTCGGCGCGCGCACACACACACACACACACACAAACACAAACTCAAGGAGAGAGAGAAAGGCGGGGTTGGGGTGGGGGAGGAACACAAAATCCTTCCACAAACTGCCAAGACTCCAACAAGACGCTTTGCCGGAAACAAGTTTGCGTGCTGGCCTTGTCTGCTATTGCCCTCCCCAGTGGCGTGCCCAGGGGGGGGGTTGGTGGGGGTTAAAACCCCCCCCATTGGTTTAGTTATTTAAAAAAAAATTCAAAGCAAAAATGAAATAAATCGACAATATTGTAAGATGTTTACATTTGGCAATGAGAAATGTATTTGCTTCTTCAATTACTTTTGATATTATTGGAGTTGAGTGACAGCAATGCACAGGCATTCATTCATTCCTTAGCACGGAAAAGGAAAGATAATTTCCTTCTCAGTATGGTCAAGAAAAGAACCGTATCCCTTGGAATGGGAACTGAAGGAATCCCTCCTCCCCTTTCTTTCACCCACGATGACCGACCCTCTTAGGAGAATGACCCTCCCTTTCCTGTTACGACAGTGCTGCTAACTTCCCTTTTCTTTCTTTTCCCTTCTTATAGCATTTATGCCAGCAGAGCAAAGTTCTGTGAGATTTCAATCACTACAATTAGTAGGCTAAGTAAGTGAAAATCTTATCTCGCACCTGGATGCATATTTATTTCAAAATATCAATAATAATAATAATAATTGTTGCAGGCAGTAGCGAAGCATGGTCTTACGAAGGAGGCAAGCGATGTTTGTTTTGTACAATAGCATGCCGGGAGGAAGGGAGGGGGTTAGGGATAAGTTATGTAGCCCAATTGGCCCAGTCAGTTTTATGAACAAAATAAAAGCAATTAATTTGCCAAAATATTGTACGATTTACTCTTGTGCTCTTTACAAATTAGATACTTTTTTTCTCAACCAATTTCCAGCCTTCAGTTTATAGAATTTTCTTGTAAAATTTGTGAAAGATCTCACTTGAATTTGAGCGTAAATAATTTAGCAGTTGCCAACACTAGTGACTTAATGGTTGCTGTCAACACTGGTGACGTAATTTGAGCTGGACCAAGCTGGATGCAGGGTAGGCTACAGACGTTCCAGTTCCCAGAAACACAAACACTCGCCCGGTATCTTTGCCCAAAGTCCTGGTGTCCACTGGGGTTGTAGCGAGTTGCAGTCTGCAAGGTAGCAAGCAAGTCGAAGTGGTTGTGTTGTGTGTTATGTTTCTGCGTGTGTGATAGATTTTTGACGTGGAGCTAAAGATGGATAGAGAAAAGAGGAAAAATACATTATTAGATTATTTCCAAAAGAAACAAAAAATGGAAGTTGAAGCTTCACCTTCCACAAATATAACCTCAGAAAAGGTCCATTTAAGTTCAGAGGAATCCCATCCTAATTGCGAGAGTGAAACGTGGGAACTTTCAAATTCTGGTATTCAACAAGAAGGCATAACAGAAGATATTGGAAACCTTGTTGCAAAATTATCTCAAGGAACTGTCGAGGTAAGTGACGTTCATTATTTGATAGCAGATATATCCATAGTTGGATTTAAAATTGTTTTTTTTGGGAGGGCACAGCATGTGCTGTAAGCATACAATCGTGTGTGTGCAGGGGAGGGGTGTGCTTGCGTGTGTATGTTTGGAAGACGTGTGTAGGATGTCGCCTTATATCATGAATAAACTTTCACAGGGCGAGAGAACATGAAGATGAACAACTTTCCTCAATGACATTTTGCTCATTTCAGGGGCCTCACCGAAGGTAGTGTAACCAAAGAGGTCCTGGGTTTGACCCCCTGTGAAGGTACATTGCACAGTGGTACGTACTCCGATTTAAACTTTAAGTCCAGTCCCGATTAACGTATCGGAGTATAAAATGGACTTTAAAACAATTTTATATTTGTTTTGTTCACGAACCCTCGTAAAAACGATATTACCTATCCTATAGATCCACCAAGGCATTTGAAACCCTGGCGTCGGAGCAGTGGCACTAGTGTCGCTAGTTAAAGCCACGGGGAAGCCTGTAGTTCACTTATTTTCCGAGGTCGCAGATAGCTTGGTGCTACTATATATGTATGCAACCACATTATGAAATCACGGTGGCCATGGACAGTTTTATTATTTTGTGGGAAAGGGATAACATTTGTATTTCGACACGGGATAGACTAGGCATCCTATGAACTGTAAATATTCCTTACAAATCTTCTGAATATTTCTACTGTAAATATTCCTTACAAATCTTCTGAATATTTCTCTTCTACAAACGCAACAAATACAATAAGTAATATGTGTGTGTGCAGTAATAAATACATTTTCTGAAGGCACCTATTCTGGCATCAGTGGTCAAAGTGGGGGATGCTGCCCTCCCAGTAAAGAAAGTTTCACAAAGCATACCTCCAATTAGGATAATTTGCCTCCATGTTGATCCATACGAGGATATACCCCCTCGTATCTCCAAACTCGATCAAACATCCCCCCCCCCCTTTCCGGCTAGAAATTTCCATTTCGAGCATTGTCTGGCAAGGGTGACAAGAGCCCACACAGATCATGCGGTGCGGTACTGGACTTCGGAGGGAGGGGGGGGAGTGGCCCCTTCAACAGTTGGTTTCGCAGTTCCATAACGTTAACAACATACATAATTCCTCTCCATAGACCTACGTAATATGAAAATGAATATGACACATTACTGACACTGTAGTAGAAATTGTTAATTACTGAAGGGGTTCGTATTTGTTTGTCGACTGTCAAACAAATGTTTTGAACAATAAAATAATAATACGCTAAAAATGTACACAATATTTAGCAAAATAATCTCCACAACAAGTACAATGTTGATTGAATTGGTGTTTTAAGTCCAATTTATGCACAGTAAGGCTAATCGTGACAGGACCTAAAGTTTAAAGTGGGATCCGAACCACTATGAGCCTCCATCGCGTATCGAACCCAAGACCCCTTGATTACAAGGCGACGACGCTCCCACTGCACCATTGGGGAGGCCCAACAAGTACAATGTCTACAGTGGTGGAAGAGTCTTCCTTCAAAGTAGGCTAAATAGAATGTAGATTCAGAGACAAATATTTTAGCAAAGAAAAAAGTGTACCTTACGATTTTTATAGTATTCATCACAGTGTAGGTAAGCGAAAAGTAACCATATTATTATTAATCCGTTTATTGAATTTTTCTTGCATATCAATGATGCTGCTGAATTCAGGTTAGATTTATTTATGTTCAGCTTAGTAGAAACTGCATACAAAAATTGAGACTAAGCCCCGCGACAGGTTAACCTTGCAGCAACTTTTCGCATATATAGACTCAAACGTGCGCGCAGAAAATAGTTCCGCTGCAATACTGCGGATTTTCTCACTGTCTGTGATATGAACAGCTCAGCGGTTAAGGTAAGACTGGCACGGGGATGCTGAGTGCCTCTATAGAGTGGATTGATACATAAAACCTGCTGCAAACTTAACCTGTCGCGGGGCTTAGATTTATATAGGGTCTCCTTAATCCGTCTTGCTAGTATCACTTACTTCATCTTCAAATACCGGATAGAAAAGCAAGGTTCGGTGTGGGGGTGAGGAATATTGGTATCGGTGTCACTGCTTCTGTTAGTTGGTGTTAACCCTTTTTGTATATTAACATTATCGACCTGTAAACACGATTTCAGGGGGATTCCTTTCCCGTGGGGGCACATTTTAGTTCAATTAGATCCAGTACAGATTATACTATTTGCACTCAATTTTTCTTTGTGTTCTTCCATAGTCTGGAAAATACATTATTGTAGGATTCTATTTGAGGATGTTCCGCGAAGTATTTTTTTTTTTGTGTGTGTGTGTGTGTGTGTGGGGGGGGGGGGGTATTAGGATGTATTTCCTTTTCATAATAACTAGTCATAGATGTTGGGCGATGGGCGCGTTCTCCTGTACCTCCGCTAAATCCGCCAATGGATCTGTCTGTCCTTCTGCCAGAGGTTTCCTTTTCTACGGAGGGGCAAGCAAGATATTCTTCCAGGGGCTAAACGACAAGATTACCCCGATAATAGTGTTGCCCCCCCTCAAAAAACACCACTTGAATTTGAAATTATCGCGTTCCCGCAGCCCCATTACAATAATTAATATAAATTACTGTGGCAAATCAAATTATACGAGTGAAATAATTACTTTTAGGTTGACATTCGTTTTCTTACGGGGGAGTGTGGCCATCCTTGCCCCGCCTTTCAGTTGTCCATACCACTATATTGTTATTCTTTCACCTAGAAATTTGGTGTAGAGGAATCTTATTGCCGTTAATAAACAATATTATACTCTTAAAAAAAATTAACTATTTTCAAGTCGATGAAAGTTCAAAGCAACTACGGGGAAATATAGTGAATTATTTCCTATGGAATTGAATTGTCCCGCTTCGTTCTCTGGCAAATTCCTTGTTATTAACAGTCCACATACCTTATTCGTCATTTATGCTATCTCTGTGTTCCTACATTAGAAAATTAAAACAGTGAGATGAAATTAAGTTTTTCTTACCCGACTGAGAAGCCGCGGTAGTTCAGTCGTTAGGGCATCTGACTACCATGCTAGAAACCCGGGTTTGATCCCCGGCAGAGGGAACCGGGATTTTTTCCAACTGTTCAAGTGGCTCCGGCGCCCACCCAGCGTCGTATAAAGTGGGTACATGGAGGAAACTCTGGGGGGCCAGGAGCGTGGTGCTGATCACATCACCCCCATCTTCGGCCGTGATCAAGAAAATGTGGCGCCCTAACTCTACACCCCCTATGCGCCTTCATGTCGTGGTGCAAAACACAGGGGAGCACTTACACGCTTTCCCGACTGAACTTTCATCAAGGCTTTTGCAACCCTCCTCCCCCCCCCCCCAATCAGAGGGTATGCGCACGCCTATGGCCATGAGCTTGTTTGGTGCATTGTTTCAATTATTTAAACTATCATTACGTAAATCAAAGAGAAACATGCTGATGGGCAATCTGCTTTGTAATACTTATGCATTCCACTATCAAGGATAAAATTACTGTGTAATAAATATTTCAACCCAGCATCAATTCACTGCCGTGAGGGACAACATTCTGGCTCTGTCCGAAAAGTACAAAGTACAGACTTCAAGTATGGTCTTGACGAAAGTGACGTCACCTAGTACAGTTCGAAAGTACCAAGTACAGAAGTACACAAGTGCACAGCTTGCAGCACAGATCGTTGCTGACTAGGTCACGTGATTTCCGCACTCTGTTCTTCATTTGTTTAAAATCACAAGTTAAATATACGTTATGGGTCACCAAGTTGTTGGTTAAAGGTATTCTAATGTGTGGATATATATGTGTACGAACATTTGAAAATGGTATGTTATTTCTATGGTCAAAAACAAGTGATTAAAATTCGGGGAAAACAACAAGTTCTCAGATTTATCTACTGATCATATTAGGCGCTGCATTCGAAGTGCAAAGACTTTCTCTTCCAGTCCACCACAGTGCAAGACCATTCTGGGAAGATGCTTGCTTCAAGTACAGTCTTGCACCTTTCGGACACGACCTCTATATTACTGAAAAAAAAGAGAAACAAATTTAAAGAGTCAAGATCATAAAACGAAATTTGTGTTCAAGAATTATATATTAGAATATTAGGAAAGTTGTCAAAGAGCATTAAATAGGAATTTATGTGCAATTTTCTAGAAGATTCATTCTCCATATAAGATTTGACTTTTGTTATTTAGTGTCACTTTTCTGCCACTTTTGGCTGACCGCGATGATGTGAAAACTGATGAAGAGACGCTCCATGCCCAGACCTGGTTTCGAACCCGGGACCCCTGGCGTCATAGCGTGCTGTGCTAACCGCTCCCGCACCGAGGTCAACTCCCGATATACGATCTTCGATTTCATATGATTTGTTGGTTTCAAGTACACTTTATGCATATATAGGCTAATCGGGACTGGACCTACAGTTTAAACCTGTCCATGTGCCAAGACCTGGTATCGAACCCGTGATACCTTGATTACAAGACGCCGACGTTACCAATACGCCATCGGGAAGGCCATGTGATCTTTACAGTTTTAAACTTACCCTGTCTGTCATTTTGATCAAGAATCTGTAAACAGTGAAAGATCGATATAACAGTTTCTTATTAATTTGCAAATATTATTACAATACTTTTTTTCGATTTCAGTATATACGAAATACGTACATACATCGTTTGAAGTGGATTTTTTTAAGTGGGGAATGCCCGAACTTTGGGGATAACTGGGGGGATACTTGCGTGGTATAACCTGGTGAGAATGAAACATGTGAGGAGGGAGCTGCTTTACAAAAGATTTCCTAGCTGGGTGATAGTTTTCACATCATCATAATTTTCATATTCAACTAATTTACTGAGGTAAGCTTTTCTTTTGTTACAGCTGAATCCAAAGACAAGAATCTGCATTATTCAGGGACTATGGGTGCCGCCTGTATCCTTTCAGTTTCCAGCCACAGGAAAACGAAACTTAAAGTTCCAGTATAAATGGCTCGGGCGTTGGGAGTGGCTGGCTTATTCAAAAGCTGAAAATGGTGCATTTTGTAAGTACTGTGTGGTATTCAGTGGTGAAGGTGCTGGTCGCGGATGCCAACCTCTTGGCAAACTTGTCAAGACTAAATTTGACAATTGGAAAGATGCAGTGGAGGAGTTCCAAAAACATACTAACGCATCATATCACAAGTTTTCTACTTTGAAGGCAGCTGAGTTGCAGGCGGTTATCGACAGAAAACAGGAATCAATTGATGTAAGAATTGACACAGAATTGAAGAGACAAATTGAGGAAAATAGGTCTCGTGTAGCTCCTGTAATAGAAACTATTATACTGTGTGGTCGACAGGGCTTACCTTTAAGAGGCCATAGAGATTCTGGACTAATTAATCTGGAAACTGAGCCAACTGAAAATGAAGGGAATTTTCGTGCTTTGTTACGATTCCGAGCAAGGAGTGGCGACAATCTTCTGAAGAGCCATCTTCAACATTCAGCAAAAAATGCGACGTACATTAGTGCTAAGATACACAATGAAATTGTTTCTGCGTGCAATCAATTAATTTTGAGACAACTAGTAAACAAAGTTAATAGTGCTAGAGGATTTAGTATACTTGCTGATGAAACTACTGACATCGGAGGTATTGAACAATTTTCTTTATGTGTGCGTTATGTTCACATGGAGACGGGGAAAGCAACTATATGCGAGGACTTCCTCCAGTTTGTACCTGTGAATGATTTATCAGGCAAAGGTTTGGCTTCAACAATATTAAACAGTCTTGGCGATTTTGGTGTAGACTTAGCCTATGTTCGCGGACAAGGATATGATGGTGCTGCTGCAATGAGTGGCCGCTTCAATGGTGTCCAAGCACATATATCTGCTCAATACCCATTAGCTATATATGTCCATTGTACCTCTCATAGCTTAAATTTAGCTATCAGTGATGCCTGCAGTGTTGCGCCAATAAGAAATGCTATGGGTACAATGGGCAACGTGTGTAACTTTTTTGCTGCTTCACCAAAAAGACAGAATTTATTAATGACGACTGTTGAGAAAGTACTACCTGGTGGATCAAGAAAGCGTCTGAAACAACTGTGTCCAACAAGATGGGTTCAGAGGCATGATGCTGTGGTTGTATTTGTGGAACTGTTGCCAGCCATCTTCGAATCTTTAGAAGAAATATCGGCATTGCCAGATAGGGATGCAGCTACTTCGGCCAATCAGTTGCTGTGCTCCATTGAACAGACACAATTTTTGGTCGCATTGCTGTGTCTAAATACAGTGTTCTCTATCAGTCTCCCTCTCAGTCGTTTTCTGCAGTCGCAAAATATGGATTTGGCGAATGCAATGACATTTGCAGAATTCGTAGAAAGTGAAGTGGAAGAGCTCAGATCAAATGCAAATGCAAAATTTGGTGAGATATTTGAAACTCTCCAGGAAATATGTAACAAACGAGGCTTGGTAGTCAGCATTCCTCGTCGTGGTGGTCAACAGAAACACAGATGCAATATTCCTGCAGATTCACCAGAAGATTATTTCAGGTCTGCAATTTTCATTCCATTTCTTGACTCCTTCCTGCTTCAGTTGCGTGAACGTCTTGTTGGACAAAAAGAGCTACTGAGTAGTTTCAAGTGCTTGTTTCCGAACTCTGTGGAATGTCAGGAAATTGAGAAGAGAATGAATGAGATGAAACATTTGGTAAAAATGTATAGCTCCGTATTGCAGTGTAATGAGATGACCGCTACAAGTGAAATGAAACTGTGGTATCGTCATCTTGCAGCAATGGAAAAACGTCCAGTAAATGCTCTTGAAGCAATTGATATGTGCAGTGAAGTGATATTTCCCTGTGTAAACACACTTTTGCGCATATTATGTACAATCCCGGTAACAACAGCATCAAATGAGAGATCATTCTCAACGTTGAGGCGGTTGAAGACCTATCTTCGAAATACCATTTGCGAAGATAGATTAAATGGGTTAGCTGCTCTGAACATTCACCGGGGTATAAAAGTTACTTGTGACGACATATTGTCAGAACTCACACAGAAACCTCGACGCCTAAATTTCAGAATTTAAATTGTTGAACTGTGGTACCTTATTTATTACAGTCTTTAAGACATCAGGTAGTCTCAATATCTTTAATGTTGTTACAATGTTGAGGGTACATATTTTTTGTTTTAAAATTGTATTTGAGCAATTAAATATAAAATATTAATAATTGAAAATATCCAAGCAGGTGCTTTTATATGGTGTTTTTCTTCTTATCACAAGTGTGACTTAAAAAATAAAACATGAAGCATCCATGGCAAATATATTCATTGCGTTCATTGAGGTAAAAACAAAGTATTTTAATTATTAAATTTATTACAATAATTATTTTTATCAAATGAGCTTTTAAAACTAAAATTTAAGTCATATTAATAATAAGTGCATATCATTGCCAGATAAAGATGACCTGTGAACTGGAAAATGTGTTGGATTCATAACCCCCCCCTTACGAAAATCCTGGGCACGCGCCTGGCCCTCCCCCACTTTCTTATCTATACAGGAGCAATGAAGAGTTTCCAACTCGCTTCTGAGTTGGTAGGAAAACGGAAGTACATTTCATTTTATCCCGTCTGTACATCCGAAATGGTAATCTGGCGGTTAAGAAAGCAACGATGAGTATGAGCGACGAAATGGTGAAACTGATGAAGGGACAATCACAAAGAACACTCCTGCACAGGTCGGGATTCGAAACCGGAACCCCTGGCGTCGTAGCGTGCTGTGCCACTCTACCACGTAATATTTTTTATGTACTCATTTTTAGCTACTTCCTTTGTTCCTTATTTTATTAAGTGTATCCGAATATTAATGTTGCTGCTATGTAAAGTCCAACGTTCATAATTTAATATCTGACTAAATTGTATTTTTTCAAAATTGTTCCACTTTGTATCACACATCTACGATACCGAAGATATTTTTTTAAAAAAAATTCTAACGTTCCTTCATTTAAAATGTGTCTGACATGCCTTAAAATGAAAACGTCTTATCTGGCCAAATATTCGAGAGTCTACCTATTTAGCGAAGCGTTTTTCTGTTGTTTGCGACGTGAACAACGTAACGTCTCGAAGGTAGTGAAGTATAAAGACATTTGTAGACATGTGAGCACTTTTGTTATCATATTCACTGATTGTAAATGTCAAATGATGGGGAATTGCAGAATTACGCCTGTTTCTTTGATGGAATTCTAAGTGAAAAAGAAGAGAGGAAATGGAGATATTAATACTAACATTTATTGAACGTTTTATCCTGGATGCGAACCCGGCTTCTTAAAGGTAAGTGATCTCACTTTGTATTTGTTGAATATGTATTTAGTGTACACATTTGTGCCTAATAAAGAAGTCCAAGAAAAATGTATTTTTTAGCTAATACGTTTTAGAATTATTATTTTTTTAAGTATTTGTAGGTGTGTTTTACAACAAAAGAGCATTTCGGTATCAAAGCAGAGGGACACAAGAAAGAAAATGCAAGGGCATTAAATGAAAACTCCTTAACTTCATTAGGGGTAACATCTGAAATAAATAAATCAATAAATAAATCTAAGCGTACATATGGTGAGACATGAATCCATAGGGACAAAAGTATATTTTTGGTGAAATGGATTAGAATCACTGCGTGCACCCTAGAAAGTTTGATAAAACACCTCAAGTGTTTTTCTTAAGAGAAGTGTAATACTACCAAATAGGACCTCTGGCAAGAAATCGCTAATAGGCGGTGTGTGCCAAACAAAGAAGACGACGACAACCTATCTCCAGTTCTCAAGGGCATTTAGTGGAATGAGTGATTATAAAGTTTTATTTTGGATTTGTTCAGTAATATGGTGCAGGCGATAATCGTTCAGGTGTGTATATGTATATGATTAATTGAATTAGGTTATTTTACTTACCTTTTTGTCATTTTAGTATATATATATACTAAAGCAAGATATATATATATATATATATATATATATATATATATATATCTTGCTTTAACCCACGGAAATAACTATTTCTGCTTCTGCATTTTTCAGCAGTGTACAAATACGCCACAAGCTGCTTCTACATGGAGCCAATCAGATTCGCAGTGTTCGATTTAAGGGAGGGGTAGGAGGTTAGAACTACATTTTACAGCGGAGGTAGATGAAGAAATTGGGATCCTTAAAACTAGCGTGAATGGGAATCTCGGTCTTTTACGATTGGTTACAATGGAAGGAGAAGGTTCTTCGCTATCCAAGGGAAGAAAGAGAAAAAATCCCGTTCGCATGTTTTTCTCCTTTGATGACATACGACGAGAATCTCACTGTCTTATTCCGGGCTGCGGAAAGAAAGTTGCGGTAAGTGCAATCTTCGGGCAGGTTGAAATGTTTCAGTTCTCGCCGTAAATTCCGTTATTTAGGATTTCAGGATGGGACTTATCTTAACTTGTCGAATCTCATAGCCGTCCTAGACCGAAGCCACCTTGATCGTGTTATTACTATTTAAACATCATAAGTGTTTTCTATCTTATAAGTTACATTCTTCCTCTCAATTGTTCTGCCAGTGAGGGTCAACGTAGAGAACGTGGTCTCGAAAAAGGAAACTGAAAACAGCTCGTCTAAATGTCGGAGAGCCTTAGTTTAGAGTGCAATGGGGTTATACGTCGTATAGAGCGACCACAAGGGGAAAAAAAACGCCGAAAAGTGTACGCACAGATTTTCCTTCTTCCATTCAGCTCTGGCCATAAGAAAGCATGCTTTACTGTGCCCCTCTCCTCCACGCGAGAGTACGGTGCACGCGAGCCGCGAGTCTGCTCAGGTTTATATCCTTGTGGTCCCACAGTAGTTTCTGTTCATTTCTGCAGGAATTCAATCTTATCATAAAAAACTAACTAAACTTTTTGCTCTGATTGTCGTGGATTAAAAAAATGTTAGGATGCAGGCGAAAGGAAATGGAAAATAATTAACGTTTGTAAATTACACGTAGGATTGTGCACGAGTGCACTCTTGCTCACACATCACATTCTGCTATGAGCCAGCGTATTTAAATGTGCTTGAAGACTATGGGCAGATCTTTTCATGTCTGCAGGTTTGCCTTGGGAAAATTCAAATGCCTAGTTTCAATACATTAATTAATTTAACTTTATTTGGGATTCTATGAAATTATTTGCATGGAGGTGCATATAGAAACGTTCATTTCATCATGTTAACGTTTGAAAGCAACTGATATAGTCTGACCGTGGGCAATAGTTGCTTCGGCATTTCAAAACTCGGCTCCATATGCATGTGTGGGGGGTAGAGGAGTATTTTATTTCCTATTTCGGCAATTTTACGTAGCTTTCCTACCTCTTCAGTTATTTACTATGTTGAGGTTGAATAGATATTGGGACAAACTCAATGGTACGTCCATACCTTAGCCAGGGTTTCAAATAGCAGCTTAGCTGATCAGTCACGGAGCAGGCAACGACTTTAGTCTTTACGGTGTTCTTCAAGCAGCAATTTTAGTATGGTGTCTTGATACTAATTTTTTCATGGCCATTATTTTGTTGGCCGTGACGATATAAGTTGTTATTGAACATTGTATCTAAAACTCAAAGTTTGCTGATTTACGTGAATGCTGAACTCTTACTCCAAATTGAAATGAATGCAATACTCCTTGACTACTAAAAAGTGATAGCGATACTTGAAGTGAAGGTCGGCTTCCCCGATGTCGCAGTGGTAGCGTCGTCGCCTTGTATTCCAGGGGTCCCGGGTTCGATACCCGGTGGAGGCACACAGTGGTTCGGATCCAATTTTATAAACTGTAGGTTCAGTTCCGATTAGCCTTACTGTGCATAAAGTCTGACTGTTAAACGTGACTCAGTCTTACAGATAAGAATTAGAAGTGGAAAAATGTCGATTTACTTCAAATACCCTTCAGAGGATTTTTTTTTTAACAAAACTGAAAACCGCATTTTTGTAGTTACGTTCGTCTGATTCCCGTAGGACGATAGGTGAAATACGTTTCCCGAGAAATATTTGAAAGGAGTTGTGTTAAGATGTCAAGCATGTAGCCCACAGCCATGCTGTATGATGAAAGCATAGAGGATAAGCCCCACACTTAATCTAGGTTCACAACAAAGATAGCGACTGAGAGGCCTAGCGTAATGAAAGGCAAGGAAAACTGTTAATCATTGGAAGAGACAATGAGTTTCATGTTTAGATCATTCTATCATATGTATAATTAATGAAATTGCTTATAAAAATAAAAAATGGTACAAAATGCTTCAAAGTAATTGAAAATATCGTCTCCAGGAAAAACCGAGAAAAGGAATACGCCCATTCAAACTGCAAACCTCGATTTGCATACTATATAGAAGGAATTTCCACCACATACTTGAAATTAGTTTGAGAAAATCTAAAATACGAGGAATCCCTATTCTCGTGTTGCTATTTCCTGTCAAATAAGAGGCTGTTGCGGTCTACTTCCGCGCTATACATTGAAGAAACAACGCTTTATACTCCGAAGTAGATACCAATGGTTCATGGACGCCCGCATTTTTTTTCAGGGAAGGGCAAGCAAGGTAGTTTTTTCCAGGGGGGGAAACAAGGTGCATGTCCTACACCATAAGTGTTGTCTTTTAAAAAAAAACATTACTTTAATTTGAAGTTATGTTCATGCAATAATTAACATATATTATTGTAGCTGAAATGACATTATATGTGATATATATATATATATATATATATATATATATATATATATATATATATATATATATATTTTGGTTGACTTTCATTTTCCAGGGGGGTCGTCCACCCCTTGCCCCTCTTTCGGACGTCCTTGCAAAGGTTCTATTTTTATTTCGCGTCTACCACTGTTAATCGCGATGATAAAGGATGCGATAGATGATGGAAGTGGTATAAAGACAATATCTTCTAGTCCAGGTTCTAATCAGACTTTAGACTTCGCATTGTATTACGCTAATTAATTTGCCACGGGATCGGCTACTTTGTGTTTGTCTGCTCATCAAATGATTAATTAGTTATTCAAACTCTATAGGTAGCAAAGCGATATAAAATAACGAAACGGAAAAAATCCACTTGACGTCTTGTAGTACTATCATCAACCTACAATTTCATGCTCACAAATCCACACAGGAAACTTCTTGTGGCATTAGTTTTGCGGAATGGCCTTGGGAAATAAAGATCGCCCATTTCCTTGTTCAGCTCTAGACAATTCAGGTGCCTTATCGAAGCTGCTCTTGAGCACGCAGGGTTTCTAACCTACTTCGCCGTAATTCAGTTGTTGTATCTTGATCAATATGCTGCATTGAACATTCCACTCAGAAATCCCATCCTATTCAACAGGGCGAGCTCACTACCATCCACTATGTGTAGGGTATTCTATAGTATTTTAATCAGGCGTAAAAAGTGCTGGGATTCCAATTTGTGACTAATCTCCATACATTAAGCATATTGTTATATAATGACAGTTAGTGGTCTCCATATATTTACGTATATGGGTATATTGTACGAATACACAAACTCGCACATAGATTTTACTTTGATATTAATTCTTTCAGTATGAATAAAACTATTTTCTTTATAGGGAGATCATAGTGGTAACCTAGAGAAACATATCAAGCGGAGGCATCAAGATAAGCTGTCATTTCTGCAGAAGAAGAAAATGAGAAATGCTATCTCTAGTAATCCGAAAGCAAATATTCTCCTAAATGTAAAGATGACCGCAGACATCCTCAGGCAGTCTTGCATCCGACTCATCTCGGAGCACGGACGTCCTTTTTCACTGATGAATGACCAAGCATTTCAAGATATAGTGAGTGAATCCTCTTTTGGAAGCGATGCCAGCTTCTGACAGGTGCGTATTTTCATCAATGTCGTCAGATTGTCCTTTACATGTATTCCTTAGTATGTTCACATTGTATACGAATGAAATTATTTTCATTGTTAGTAACGGACAGTCTTAATCAGTGTTCGGAAAGTTACTAGAGTCAGTTGCTTGGTTCAAAAAGTAGGTTCGGTGCAGCTACTCAATTTAAGAATAACTTACTTTTGCAGTTACTTTCTGTTGGATATTTTATTGCGAAAAATTGAACACACCCAATGATCATTAATTACAAGAAAATAAATATTTAAGAAATTTTATTTTGGATTTTATGTCTGTGGTATGTCATCGCATTGTAATATTATGACAACAATCAAGATTAAACCAAACACTGAAGTTTTAATGAGCAACTAGAAATGACGAATTGCAACAAAGCGTGGATGTCCTAAATTCAAAATGGAACGAAGCCCAGCTTTCTTGCCTTAGTAGGAGATTCCGAAAAAAAAAAAAGGAAACAAAAGCGTCCAGAAAAGAAATAGTTGGAAGCTAAACTACCCCTCTAAGAGAAAGGCCCTTAAATCAATTTGACGTATACAAACAAGACTAATTATTCAAATGCCAACAACTCTAAGCTGATTTTTCAAAGGATGACGCTTGGTCCGCGCATAGTCCATCGCAGCTATTTCTGGCTTTCAAGACAGAACCCACTCCTTAACTAGCTCAACTACTGTCCTCGCGTAGCTGGGCAGGACTGAAATTTTGGAGGGCTCCCACCAGGAATTTAACCCTGGACCGCTAGCGCCAAATGTTAAATCACTAATAATTTGGCTACGCGGGAGCCCATAGTTGAAACAGTGTTGCGAAATTTAACTTTTTCCCCCAACGCTACAAATTTTAAAGTTAAAAATTTGTCTTAAAGAATAGTAAAAGTAACGTCATAAAGTTACATCTATTGCAAAAATGAAACTCTGCTACGGTTACAGCTACCTTCTTTAGTTAGAATTCCTTAGAAATTCATTTCAGGTTACTTCAAATACATTGATTTTATTGATCCAGCCTCATGTAATGAAGGTAGAGAGTTCTGTATATCCTTACAATGTTTAGAAGGAATGCAATTACGTTAAGTTAGTTTTTCAAATAACTGTAAAACTAGTTACTCACTGACATAATCATGAGTAATTTCAACTGCAACAGTTACTCTTTGAATAAGTAAACTAAGTATAACTGTCTGGAAAAGTAATTTTCTGAAGACTGATATGTATGAGACACATTTTTTCATCAAATGATATTTAACACACTTTTGTACACTCAAACAAAACTAATTAATATAAAGTTTTCAAATATTATGTCAAATTTTCCTCAATTTTACAAAGTTGTTACATATACAGTGCGTTCGTTTTAAACTCTTATAACACAGGTTAGGTCGGAATATGTAATATAAATACTGTATAATTGTCTGCATGCTAGACGTTACGGGACGAAAGTGCCGGCATCTGTCCCATATCACGTGCTAACTCTGCGCAGAGACAAAACAAACTCACTGTACTCCATATGCCTAGAGACAGGTTATGCTAACATTCTGTAGCTTTCCAGTGCTGGATGGAACTGAGCATGCAGTACAACTTATTTAGATATCCCCTATATACTATTGTTAATATATTTTAGAAAATAAAAAAAATATAGGTGTCACATATATCCTTTTCACAGCCTTAGGTATATCTGAATGAAGCAAAAAGACCTATTGCCAAAGCCCAGTGCTGTGACCAGGGAGGGTGGTGTTATAACTTCCTCATTAGTTCAAACTTTACTAAAGAGCGTTGATTGCATCAAATAACACTGTTTATTGCATGCAAGCTGCGTTAGTTTCTAGACACACTGATAGAGGTTAACCTATTATGGTTTTAAATAACAATCTTTTTCACTTTCACCAAAAAAGTGTTCTGCTTTCTCATATTTGTAGCATTTGCCTAGTTGATGAAAGCTTGATAATATAATTAATTCATACTATTTGAAAAATATTTTTAAGAATTTTAATTCTATTTTGGGTTTGAAACAAATGTCTTGAAAATTTCAAAAATCAAGAAACAACTTATCAATTAAGGATGAAAGCAAATTTTATTCTCTGCAGGTTTATCGTGAACAAGGAAGGTGTACGGAACATGCTATTCAGTCAGGCCCAGCAGATCAGAGAAACAATACGCGGCGAAATGGAGGGAAAATTGATACATCTAAAAGTTGATTCTACTTCGAAAAATGGACGATCATTCTTTGGTGTCAACGTTCAGTTTGTTGTAAATGGGGCTCTCCAATTGCGTACTTTGTCAGTTCAAGAGTTATTTGTGTCTCAAACAGGTAGCAATTTGCGTTACGAATTGTTGAACATTCTGGATAAGTATAATGTGCCCGTGGAGAATATATATAGTTTAACTACAGACACTGGAGCAAACATGATTAAAGCCGGGAAACTTATTGGGGAAGATCAAGAAACACAGATGTCTAATATTTCTCAAGACACTTACGAAGATGAAGATATTGAAATGGAATTGACGAGTAAAGATTATCGTCTCCAATCCGTTCGTTGCGCGTCGCATACTCTTCATTTAGTCGTAAATGATGCTCTCAATTCCATTCCTGAAGTTAAGGATATTATTGTGACATGTCAAGCAGCATGCCGTGTCTTACGATCGCCTACAGCACGGCGTCAATTGAATGCAGAATCACTGCCGGTACCATCCCTTGATGTCCCGACAAGATGGAACAGCACAAATGATATGCTCCAGTCACTTTTTACACTTAAAAAGTTCATAGGGGATTACTATCAAGAGCAAGTTAAAATAAAGCAAGAAGACTGGATATACATTGAGGCTATTTTGACGTCACTGGAACCAGCCAAAGTAGCCACAAAGAGGCTGCAAGAAGAACAGATTCTACTTGGCGACTTCTACGGGATATGGCTGGAGTGTCGCCTTAAAACATCAACAATCAACACAGACCTTGCACGCCACATAGTAGAGGGCATGGACAAACGAGAAAAACAAGCATTATATGTCAATAACGAAGAGAGACTTCCATCATTATTTGAGTATCCAGGATTTCTTGCTTCTATTTACATGGATCCCAGGTACTTTTCTGTTTTAAGTGAAGAAAACATCCATGTGGCGAAGGTGTATCTCCAGAAGTTGTGGTTAAGACTTGAACACATGAAATCCTTATCAGTGTGTGTGGAGAGGTAAAGAAACAAGAAGATTCCAGCACTGAAGATGATGACAGTGACCATGTCACAAACTACTTAAAGAAACAAGATTTATTGCGGCGGAATACCATATCTGCACCAAAGTTTAATATTGCGTCATTATTGGACACTTACTTTGTTTCAACTCGAAGACTGAAAAGGACTGAAAATGTTCTAAATTTCTGGGAAATTAGAAAATCAAGTTGTCCCGAATTGTACATTTTGGCTTGTATTGTTCTCTCTACTCCTGCAACACAAGTTAGTGTCGAGAGACTCTTTTCATCTCTGAAATTCATACTAAACCCACTCAGGTGTAATATGGCAACCGAAATTATTGATGACATACTTGTTATTAGAAATAATTATATTTTCATGAAAAAAAATCTAACTAAATCTTCATTAAAAAGCAATCTCAGAAATAGCAGCACAGAATTGACTACAAACATTGTAGCAAACTTTGTGGAATCCAATGATACACCACAGAAAGATCTTGTACAACATGTTGAAAATGTGGGGAATATTACTGTCTAGATTAATAATGTATATAATTACTTGATTTTTTTTGTGATCTTATAGTTCATTATACATAAGTAGCTGTAACCAAAGAAAATCTTTTCAGAGGTTCCATAAGAAGTAATTTAATTAAAAGAACAATTTTGCTCGTACTTGTTTAATGTTTCCTAGTAATTAATAAATTTAGTTTTGAGTAGCTGTCTTACCTGTTCACAAAATTGCACAGATATACTGATGTTATACAAGAGTATGAAATATATTTTTATTCATGTCAAATTTGTGGAATTCTGTTTAGTTTTAAATTGACACCTGAAGGAAATGACAGTGTATTTGCTTTGTTTTGAAAGATACAAAATTTCTCTAGTTTTTTAAGTAATAAGGTCTTTTTTTTCCTTGTTTTAGAATTTACCTTGGAATGATTAAGAGAATAATAAAGATATTCAACAAAATTTTAAAAACTGTTTCAATATATACTTTTCAGAACCTCCGTTCTATTCTTATGCTTATACAGTACGAATGCATACTTTAAATATATGTATATTTACATTTTTTTAAAAAAAATTGAGCTTCGATGTTGTAGGGAGTTGAATATATGGCAAATATTGTTATTCCTTGGTTGGTGAACAAATCCTAATTTTTTTTTATTGTATTAATTCCCATGATATCTGTTTCTTTGTGAGAGATTAGTGTAAATTTTTAGATTTTTTATGATAAATTTGACAGCCATTTTAGAATGTACCTCAAAATGTAACATTTAGAGCACATTACTCAGGAACACCACTCAATAACAGACGTTACTGTTAGCCTCCTAATATGTAACCTAAAATCAATTCTTGTTTTTCAAACACGCTACTTCCTAAGGTTAAGTTTAGTTCTCTTGTTATAAAATTCTCTTAATAAAATATCAAAAAATGGCAACATCATTGTCATTATCTTGTCTAAGTAATTATTGCATGGCATCTGATAAATTATCAAAAGACGCACGCAAATGCAAATTAATGTACATTAATTACCTTGACGGACGCACGTGTCTGCCTGTGTGTGTATCCAAATCAGCATGTTACTTTCTAATGTTCTGGACAATGAGTTTTTGAAGAATGGAAACCGAATAGTCAATCACTCTACTACCAAATCATCCCGTGTAACAGCATGGAATGTAAATGGAGATGACAAATAGCATCCACATATCTTTTGAACTTGACTCATTTTGTTAGAATCAGTCGTTCCACATGTCTTATCGATACCTCAAAAATACTGAACCCACAATTGTAATATTAAAATGGGCTCCAATAACTATCAAAGTTTAATTTTTGCATGGCTGAGTTGGGGTCATGTAAATTCTTGTCCTCGCTAAAGTACAGTATGCGTACGTTGCACAAGACTATATAAAAACAAAGTAAATTTGTTACACACACATAAGTGCGCGCCCGCAATTGCATAGCTGAAAGTCTACTGAACACACACACACATCAACTTTCGAGCACTAACGATGACCATTGCCATAAGCACAATCTCTGGCGTGTGTCCAAACATGCACTTCTATGTTCACTATCTAGTAGTAGCAATTTATGGTAGAAATCAATGGTCACTAAAAGTGCATGTTACAACGTCTGCCCACACCTGGGAGTTAGGAATGGAAGACATCGCCATTATGTTATTTAGTGTCCTGTTCAAAATGTCCTTACTTTTATTTTTAAGAAATTTGCCAGAGAACGAAGCGCGATAGTTTTCAATTACATAGAAAATGATGCACCCCCTCAGAAGAGTAACCACAAATTCTTGTCTGCGGGGGGAGTACTTGGATAAACTATTAATAATAGTAGTAATAATGGCACTATTATTATACGTACACAATTTATATAGCCTATATTAATACATTACATAATGAATTCATTCGCCCCACAACAAACAACAAAAAATATGCCTCTGAAATGTGTGCGCTTCTTCTCCCCCAAACAATTGTTCATACATTTAAGACTCAACTGTTTGTAATAGTCTGACGTACTTACTTCTTGTTACTTCTCCCTCTGGTAATTTACAATGCATTACAGAAAATAAATTGCTAGCGAAGCGATCAAGAAAACTTTTAGATCCAAATTTTTGCAAACTGAAAACAATATTGATTTAATATGGCGCAAAAAAATCATGGAGGCCCATGACATTCTCTTTTACATTTTTTTTTCTATTTACATCGTTCGGCGTCCAGGGCTGACTGCCGCCGTCCCCTATACATCGACCACAAGGAAAAAAACCTTGGGACGAAAAGTCCCCGCGCAGCTTTCCCTTCTTCCCTCCACCTCGGGCCATAAGGAAGCATGGTCCACTCTCCCCCTCCCCTACAAGCGGGAGTATGGTGTACAGGAGTCGTGGGTCTGCGCAGGTTGTTTTGCTCATGGTTCCACTATAGCTAAGGGTTTGAAATTGACAAGACTGTAAGAAAAGCAGATATTGCGAGCGAAACGAGCTAGACAATTTTATATAACTTTATTTACATTTGTATAAAGATATAAATCGAAAGGGGGCAATTGCCCTTCTGTGCCTCCTTGCAGATGCTCTTGACCGTCTGGAAGAAATAATGCACGAAAGACGTGAAAACTAAATCCGTCTTTAGTATCGTTTTGTCCTGCAACTCTTAGATTCTGCAACCTTTCTTTCCATAGTTCAATGTTTGCAACCTTACCCCTTAGAATTGATTTCCGTCCAAGGTTGAGGCCCAATCTCCCCCCCCCCCCTGTGGTTGCGCCACTGCACCTTCTTTAGCCGTAGTTGTTTTGTGAACTTTCATTGGCTTAAAAATACTTCATTTTCTTCAAGAGCATAATATAGTTTAATAACCGGCGATAAAATTCCTCTCCCCTAACTTTCTGGATTAAAGTATAATAATATAGGGGCATGGAAATCTGAAAGGGGGGTGCGGATGGCCACCTCTCTCCTTTAGAAAACGAATGTCAGCTAAAAGTATATATTTCACACGTATAATTTGATTCCAGTCATAGTAATTTACATTAATTATTATAATGGGTATGCAGGAATGCGATAATTTCGAATTCAAGTGGTGTTTCTTGAGGGGGCAACACTATTATCGGGGTAATATGCCCCATGGAAAAATACCTCGCTTCTCCCTCCGTCGAAAATATCTGCAGACGTCCATGATTAGGGCGGGGCATTAACCCCCCCTTTGGACTTCGTGCGCACGCCTATGGCTACTCATTTCTACACTACATGGAAGGTTTATTCAATTTCGAGCCAAAAGTGTAATTTTCAAATCAGGGTTTTTAAACGTCCACGAACCCATCAACTAATGGGTTCTATTGGGTTCCGCAACAATACCGGAACCTGTTCTATCACAGTGTAAATTCGGTCCAAGTTGCGTATTGTTTCATTTCAAATATGGAACTTAGACCGTCTTTAAATTGATCCGGAACGAAGGACCCTGTGCCGTATTTCAATTGATCCAGAAAAAAGGTTCCTGGAACTTATTTAAATACCTTAAACATAAAAAGGCTCTTTACGGTCCAGATCCATTTATGCTTGCTAATATTCCCTGCTGAACCTGAATTGAATTGATTTAAAATTCCTGATCCTTTAACAACCCTGGTGGAAATTCATTAATTTACAAACAACCATATTTTTAACGAAACATTAATCCCACACAATATACTGAGTTATTTTTCGCAATGTTCCAATGAATGGCAAGAGATTTGGGCTATTCCTTTTTCTTCCTTGATGTTTAATAGATTATATTTGTCACGCACCTATAACGTTACTAGCAAACATTTGTGAATTGTTCTTTCCTTGTAACGTTAACATCTACCATACTGAATTTATTTACGTTCCTTATGCAGATGGTATGTACCCAACTGCATTTTGTTCCGTTCCGCTACAGTGGTTTACATTTTGTTACATTCCTATGTAACGTTAATTAACCATATTGCCTTTCACTTCGTTCCGTTACGGAGGATTGCATTCATTACGTTCCTATGTACCGTTATTTACTACCATGTTGCATTTCGTTACGTTTTTTTGTAACGCTAGTATATACCACAATGCATTTCGTTACTACGTTCCTTGTATCCTTGTAACGGTAGTATATACCATATTGCATATTACGTTATGTTCCAATGTGCTCATTTCGTTCCGTTCCTTTATAACGTTAATATCTACCATAATACATTTTGTTACGTTCTCTGTAACGTCAGTCTGTAACATATTGCATTTCGTTACGTTACATGGGTACCAGCAGCTGAACCATACTCTTCCTCCTACAAAATGGAACGTAACGTGTAACGCAAATTGGGTACGTTACGACTCCCTGGTCCCCGCCTCAGGATCTCAGATTTTGATGAAATTTGGTACAGGTGTTGGTCTGAGGCCTAAATGAAATTATGCAAAATTTTAGCTCAGTATCTCCTATACTTTGCCCAAAATGCCCTCACCTTGAGACACCTCACCGGAGACACGGTGCTGGCAACCTTACCAGAAGGAATGTTTAGCTGTCTCCTGTGCAGCCATAAATGGTCTCAAAGGTCCAAAAATGACATCTCTTATACAACATTTTGTGTAGATTTCAAAAATGAAGTCAATTTGACTCCAAGCTCTGTAGTTTTCTTTCAAATGTTGGCTTAAAATAGGAGAAAATTCACAGTGACATCTGGCTCAACAAATTTCACTGCCTTACAGCCTGGAAAATAACGAGTCTACAGTTGCTGTATTTTGCCCTTTGATTTAGAGTTACATAGAGAGTACTAGATTAAAAGCACAAGTTTCTCAATTTATTAATGCCCAACTTAATAAGGTGAAAAGATTGACCGGAAACTGAAAAAAGCACAAAAACCGCCATGTTTGAAGCTCTGGATGAACATGATGGCAGTTAAATATTGTTATTTAACGAGTTTCACTGAAAAGAGCAAAGAAAAATACCTTAATGAGCAAAAATTCATCATGGTGACCCCCCATTTTCTCAAAATAGAACACCTTCAAGTACGACAATATTTGTTCATTTTGGAGAACTATGTTCATTTTATGAAAGCCCTCCTACGTTATCTAATACAGTAGAGCAACTGTTAGCTAAACTTTTATGGACAAACAATAGTCTGAATTTAAAAAATGAAGCCACTTTGAGTGTTATGCCCTTGTCATTACATTGTAATTATTTGACATTTATTGGAAATATTGTGTATGTTTGTTTTTATAATTCACATTGCACTAGAATTATGTATCATTCAGTTAAAATATTGTTTTTGTTCATTTTCAATATTTAAGATGATGTCACACACAATCAGTATAAAATGGACAAAGAGACTAACCTTTATATGCCAACCTTGCAACTTGCCAACCTGGCAACATTGAACAAACTAAGAGATTTATGAACAAGCTAATAATAAGATAGCAACTAGGAGAGTGGTAAAAAGAAAATGTGAATTTAAAAAATGTGTAGATTTTTAGTGTGTTAAGTGTTAGTTAAGAATAAATATGTGTGATCCTGTCCTTTGTTGAAAATGTCAGATAAAGAGAGATATTGCTGTCATCCATTAGGGCTACCTCATAAAAAACAGATTTCAGCTAGATGTCGTAAATTGACTCAGAGAACAGTACATAAACTCAGAACAATGACAGGCAGAGCATTTGTTGTGGGTAAGCAAAAAATCTGTCCAACAAGCAGAATGGAAGTTAACAAAAAATTTGATGACCTGCAGCAGCAGAGAAATTCAGCAATGAGCAGATAAAACTCAGACACTGATGCTGAAACAAGAAGACCAAATGCCATTGAAGCTGTTGATATACATGCTACTGCAGTAGGTATTTCACCAGTAAAATTTTAAAAGTTCAGCCGAAGATACTCATCAGAATATGCTAAAAGAAAAGTTGCACAGTTTCATAAAGCTATAACAAAGCAGGTTGCAGCTGCTTGTGGGTTAGAGCCTACAGACACAGAACCTAGTTCGAGTCAAGAACAAGTTTGCCAAAAGTGTAAAGATTACGATATACTGTTAGCAGAGCTCAAAATTAAACTTAACACATCTTCCAGTCCGGCTGAGAAAGTACAAATCCTTACTCTCCGGCCAGAGAGTTGGAGCATTCGTAAGACAATGACTGAGTTTGGAGTTTCAGAAAGATTGGTAAGGACAGACAAGGAGTTACACCAGAAAGATGGAGTTCATGCCATGCCTGCTAAGAAAAAAGGCAGACCTTTGCCTTCAAGAACCAAAGAGCTTGTTCAGAGTTTCTATCAGGATGAAGAGTACAGCAGGATGTGTTCAGGCATGAAGCATAAAGTAACTATGCGTATAAATGGTGTAAACAGAAACAGCTCTTGCTATGCAATTTGAATGAGCTGCATGTGCAATTTCGGAATAAATATCCTGATGTAAAAATTGGCATTACAAAGTTCTGTCAGCTTAGACCTAAATGGTGCATTACTGTTGGAGCAGCAGGGACATACAGTGTCTGTGTGTGCATGATGCATCAGAATGTGAAACTAATGCTTGCTGGATTATCACTGAAAACAGAAGAATACAAAACACTCATCAGCAGAACTGTTTTTAATATGGAGTCAAAGGAATGTAGGCTACATCGTTGTGAAGCATGTGCAGGGCAAGATGCAGTTGTTGATTACCTTTGGCAACTGCTTCAAGCTGAAAGCACAGATCCAGAAGATATAGTTGAATTTAAGCAGTGGTTCCACACAGACAGAGACACACTGATGACAAATCAGCTGACAGTTGAGGAGTTTGTTGCTGATTTGAGTGTGAAAATTTACAACTTGTCTGTATATCATTATATTGCTAAATATCAAACAATTAAAGGAACAACTGCAGCCAGGAGAATTGATCATACACATGGACTTTTCTGAAAATTACTCATTTGTAATTCAAGATGCTGTGCAAGGGTTTCATTGGGAAAACAGCCAAGCTAAGGTGCATCCATTTGCAGTTTACAGCAATGAGAACGAAGGCGTACAGTGTCAGAGCCTGTGCATTATCAGCGACCACCTTTCACATAATGCTGTAGCTGTCTATGTGTTCATTGCTAAAGTTCTCCAGTTTCTTAAAGCTACTATGCCTGAAATCAGACACATCCACTACTTCAGTAATGGTTCAAGAGGACAGTACAAGAATTTCAAAAATTTTGCAAACCTTTGCAGTTATTTCAAAGACCATGGGATAATGGCTGACTGGAGTTTCTTTGCTACATCACATGAAAAGTCACCATGTGATGGTATTGGTGGTACGTTGAATCAATTGGCGCAAAGGAAGAGTCTACAGCACCCTGTATATGGGCACATACTCACTGCTCAATATCTCTTTGAATCCTCCAAGCAACTCAAAGGAATTAAGACATTTTTTGTGAGCAGTCATGAAGTTGAAGCAACTGTGCCCCAGCAGGAAGACAGATTTGGCAAAGCACATACAGTTGCAGGAACACGTGGGAATCACTACTTTCATCCTATTGATGAGAGCAGAATCAGTGTTAGCAGAGTGGCCAATGACTAGAGGCATGCATATTTCGTTTTTGACGAAAACACGAAACGTGTAATGACACATTGTAATGTTAATTTGTCATGTTTCTGAAAGGTGTGAGGTGCATTTTCCTACCCTGTCTTGTCACGAAATAATGCGAAATGAACTGTAAAATGCGAAATATACTCTTAAACACGAAATTTACCATTTATATACCGACGCGACACTTTCTGAAGTCAGAATTATCCTGTGAGTTATGCAACTCACGGAAGATTGATTAATTCTGCAGTAAATATTTGAGAAGCAAAAATGGACCACTTTATAAAGGAATAAACTTAATATTCTGGTAATGATTTAATGTGCTATTAGAAGAGATATGTTTATTTTGTGTAGTAAGTGCAGTTTTTAAATCAAATTTGGGATTAAATTTACATTTTTAACATCAAAATGTCATTTTATATACCACTTTTTAATTGCTATAACAGCGAAATTTCATTTTATTTACCGCTTTTGAACCCAAAATTGACTGTTTTTGTACCGAAATTTTGCTTTTTTATTTACCAAAAATATGTGCCTCTACCAATGACTCAGTGTAGTTTATTGCAAATGTTCTAACGCAAAAAAAAATGTCAATGTGAGGTGTCAAGATTTGCAGCCAGGCCAATATGTTGCCTGTATCTATGACAGGAAGTGGTGGATCGGAAATGTGTGTGAGGTGTCTCTCGAACAGCAAGATGCACATATAAATTTTATGCACCCTCATGGACCAGTCCAGAATTTCCATTGGCCACAACAAAGGGACATGTGTTGGGTGCCAGAGATCCACATAATCTGCATTGTTCCTGCACCAACATTCTTCATTAGGAAGAAACTACACTTTCCCTGAGAAAAATGTATCAGCAATTCAAGCAAAATTTATCTCAATGAAGTAGTAAAAATGTGCACAGCATTAGCTTGGGATCCATAAAAAAAAACCACCTCGGTTTGGCAACTGGCTAGAAACCCATCTGAAAACTTTGAAACCTTGAAAACAAGCCCTCTTCTAATGGATAACTGGCTACATACCCATTTACAGGCTTGGGAACCTCAACCAAATATCCATTTGGCTTGTAATCCAGCATGATAAATGTTCATGCTCAACAGCAGGGCCTGTGGCTAGACCTGCCTGGCTATCGGGCATGTCCTCTAGGCGATGAGGATACCATTTTCATACAAATAAAATAGTATGGATTTGGTAGTGCAAAAGGCACCATGGACCAACGCAGGTTTACTTGTCATTTTGAGTGTAATATATAAATGGAAGACTGGTTACAAATTCCACATTTTAGGTTTCTCATATCTCAGAAAACATGCATAACACTCAAAGTGGCTTCATTTTTTAAATTCAGACTACTGTTTGTCCATAAACGTTTAGCTAACAGTTGCTCTACTGGATTAGATAACGTAGGAGGGCTTTCAAAAAATGAACATAGTTCTCCAAAATGAACAAATATTGTCGAATTTCAAGGTGTTCTATTTTGAGAAAATGGGGGGGGGGGGTGTCATCATGATGAATTTTTGCTCATTAAGGTAATTTGCTTTGCTCTTTTCAGTGAAACTCATTAAAGAACAATATTTAACTGCCATCATGTTCATCCAGAGCTTCAAATATGGTGGTTTTTGTGTTTTTTCAGTTTCCGGTCAATCTTTCCACCTTAATAAGTTGGGCATTAATAAATTGAGAAACTTGTGCTTTTAATCTAGTACTCTCTATGTAACTCTAAATCAAACGGCAAAATACAGCAACTGTAGACTCGTTATTTTCCAGGCTGTAAGGCAGTGAAATTTGTTGAGCCAGATGTCACCATGAATTTTTTCCTATTTCTAGCCAACATTTGAAAGAAAATTACGGAGCTTCGAGTTAAATTGGCTTCAATTTTGAAATCTACACAAAATGTTGTATAAGAGATGTCATTTTTGGACCTTTGAGACCATTTATGGCTGCACAAGAGGCAGCTAAACATGCCTTCTGATAACGTTGCCAGCACCGTGTCTCTGGTGAGGTGTCTCAAGGTGAGGGCATTTTGGGCAAAGTATAGGAGATACTGAGCAAAAATTTTGCATAATTCATTTAGGCCTCAGACCAACTCCTGTACCAAATTTCATCAAAATCTGAGATGGTGAGGCTGGGCCGATTTCTAAAATTTGGTCAGTTGACTTGGAATGACCCTATAAAGACCTTCTAGGACTGTTTATTAAAAGATAAAATGCAGTGTTTTGATCTTCTAGACAAAGGTTTCCATCAGGAATGTTGTTGTTGTTGTTATATATATAAAAAAAACTACATTTGTCGTACAATTAGCCTTTCAACCTCCTCATTTTACAAAGTTCCTGATGAACACTCATGTTATAAGATTGAAAAGTTGAATGTGGTGTTTCTTATTACCCACTCTGGGCCTCACCCATGGCGCAGTGGTAGCGTCATTGCCTTGTAATCAAGGGGTCCCGGGTTCGATACCCGGTAGAGGCACAAGTGGTTCGGATCCCACTTTAAACTGTAGGTCCAGTCCCGATTAGCCTTACTGTGCACAAAGTGGACTTAAAACAGCAACTAAAATCAAAAAAATTATTACCCACTCTAGGTACGGCTTTTATTACTATTTTATTATGATGAGTGCATTAACACATACATTTATCAAGAATGTATGGTAAAATATAATGAACACATGCAACACATTATGTAACAATTGAATTTCAAATATTTTTTTAAACATGGCAATATCTTGTTCTGATTACATATACTCCATTCCTCATGTATTTGAAAATAGTTGTACAATGAGGTCAATGCCACACACAAAATTCATTTGCTGTGCAAAACGGAGAGAATAGTGTAATATGAAACACCATTTTATTCACAAGAATCCTGATACTTACATATCCCTGTCACAGTAGATCTTCAAGAAAGTATACAGGATTCCATTATTAGTAACAGCAGATGTAAAAAATAATACTTTTTATTCCTGAGTAATACATCTATTACCACCCCAAGAACAAATAAGATTTGACTATTTCTTAGTATTACAACATATTCAAGTAAAAAAAATAAACTTTACCTCAAAGCCCATTTCCCCTCTCTGTTTCTCTTCTGCAGATGATGGGATTTCCTTCAGAAGGTTTTCAGATTCAGAAGACATGTTATGGAAGTCCTGTCAAGATTCTCTAGCTTGTCTATGAACAGAGAGCACACAAACTTTGGCACACTGTCATCCTCTGAAAGCTAGAATGAAGAAAACTGAAGTCATAAGTAGGGTAGGGTTGGGACATGGGTATTTAGACACTGAGTAGCTAAATAAAATTTGGGTAAATACTAGGTATTTATTAAAATTTTAGTCAACTAGCAAGAGCTGCCGTAGCTCAGTTCATAGAGCATCTGGCTATCACTCGGAAGACCTACGATCATCTCATGGCAGGTGATCTGCACAAGGAAATTTTCCAGTCATTTCCTTGTTTCTGCATGGCTCTGAGGTTCACCCAGCCTCGTAAAAATGGGTACCTGGGGGCAGCACTGCAGCCAGGAAGGATGCTGATCGCCATCACATCTATGGCCATGACCCCATGTGCCTTCGCAGCATGTGTGCACAACACACAGGGATACCTTTGTCTTTCTTTTTTTTCTTTATTTATCTACCTCAACAGTAGATATTTATTACAAATTAAATGTTACCCTTTATATCTGGTCTTAAGACAAAAATATAAACATTCCTCTTGGCAATTGTTACAGTTCAACATCTGGATTCCCTACCAAAATTGTAAACTTTACTGTAAACTGCATTTTTAAATTATACAAAGCTTTGTATATTTCTATTCCTATTATATTTATCATTCAGTGCATGTCATCACTTCCCTAGCTACATTCACATTTCTTATTCAGGGTGGTCACTCTAGGGCCATGATAAAATTCAAGTATAATTCCTGGTTTAAGACAAACTTTCCAAAAATTCAAGGGTATAAGCAGATGTTTTCTCTATTTCAACATTACATATTACCACCTCTCATCCCCACACAAATATATTAACAATATAAAGGGCCTGTGTGATTACAACGTATCCACAAAATACTACATAATTCAATTAAATGGCATATGTACACACACACACACATCCCAGGGTTGGCCTGGGTAGGCCCATCCGAGTTTTCCTCACATGGGTTTTTCTGAAGAAAAAAAAACACCTTGTAAAAATAAACAAAAAAAACTGATTTTTTTTTTCAGAAAATGTTGTAAATTATTGCTTTAAATAATTGTGAGGTTCTAGAATTGTCAACGGTTTGAGAAAATGTTTAAAACAAAGGCTTAGCCAAGCTTAATAATGCTCAAAATAATTAGTGTGGTATGTGTCACAGTGGGTTTCTTCAGGATATTTTTTTCTCAAATCATGCCAGAAATAGACTTTTAACGGAAATAATAGGAATATACCCAAGAAACAAAAAAATAAATGGGTCTGAAATATTTAGATAAAATATTGAACGAACAAAGTTTATAATTTTGAAATGTGCTAGCACTTTAGATATCAGTCACTTCCGTATGTGGGCAAGCCACATAATTTCATCTGTGACTATTTTATTGGTTTAGATGTGATATCCTATTCTTTAATTTTACTTAGTATTTGAATTATTTTTTTAATAATAGTGGCTAGAAATAATATTATATCTATTTATTTTTACCCTTGTAGATTTATATTTTTGTTAATTATTTTATTATTATTATTAATATTAACTTTTATAAGAATATTTTTTTTTATTTTATTTGTTTTTTGAGGGATCATTAGTACCTACCTTATTTTTAATTTTAGGGTGGGGGTATCAACCAGAGCGAGTACAAGCGGGGGTATATTTACTTTTTTATACATTATTTGCTTCATTACCTCTTTTGGTTGGTATTTTTGTATTAAATTATAAGGTAGGGGGGTTATATATATATATATATATATATATATATATATATATATATATATATATATATATTTAGATATATTAATATTAATATAAATGTATTGTAAAAGTACATGTTTTATACATGTATAAAACATTACAAAGGAGAATTGAGTACATTTTATTGAAATGTCGTTAAAGTAGAATAAAGTTAACTGTGGTATAATTAAACCAAAAACTTTTCAAATGATTCATTTCATTTCTCAAAATTTAGTATGTGTACACATGTTCTGTTTTCTTCGCAATGCCTTTCACTGAGACAGTGACCCCTCTCCATCCAGTTCAGTGCATTGATTGAACATAATGGGTTGCTTGCCCACGTAGGATAAATGTTATTTGTGGTTAGGAGCTCTATACCCAAGAAGTCAAGCACTCTCATAATCTACCACAATTTATTTTTTCCTTAAAAATAGGGGGTGTAGGTTACTAAAGTATATACGTGGGTTATTTTTTAAGTAAAGTCCGTTTTGCAATAAAAACTAAGTAAGTAAATGTTTAAAAAAAAAATCCTTTCTGAATTTACATACACTTCTCCATCTTTCTACATAATTTCCTTGCCGGTTTAAACATTTATCGAAACGAACTACGAGTTTTTGGATACCCTCCTCATAGAGCTCTGCCACCTGTGATGATAGCCAGTGCTTTAACATTTTTGACCCTCTACGAGGAAGGTGATGAGTTTTAGTCATATCGTCACAGGAGACGATATGTTTTCTTAGTGGACTTCCTGCTGCAAGGAACAACAATTAACTCAGCTTCCTACTGTGAGACCCTAAGAAAATTTCGTCGAGCAATCCAGAACAAACAGCGTGGAATGCTGTCAGCTGGTGTCATACTGATTCATGACAATGCAAGGCCACATGCTGCGGCTCAAACTCAAGGTCTGATCGAATCTTTTGGCTGGGAGGTATTTGATCATCCATCATACAGTCCAGACCTTGCACCTAGCAACTTCCACCATCTGAAGATCAATGCACAATTGTAAAAACATTCTTGAAATTTGCATACTTTTGCATTTCTTAGCATTTACACATGGTTTACACATTTTCTATGTGCATGCAACTGGTTCAGAGACATAAAAATTGCGGAAGTATTTCATGATAGAAGTACGTGGGTCACATGTCAGGACTAAATACATCAGATATTTGAGATTCTGCATTGTGAACAAATTTTATGTTATGTAAAACATGAAAATATATTAATTGCAAAAAAAAATTCAACATAAATTTAGAGGGGTACATTTGGTTACCAGCCCTACAATGGGTTATGGTTTCGAATGTTTCATTATTTTTTTCAACGTTTCATAGGAGAAAAGACAGAGAATTGTAGAAATGATTGTTATAGTAAATTTGAACCTTGGTGAAAGTAATCACCACTTTCTGGAGTTCCAAAAAGTACAATTTATCAGTGAAAAAAAGACGTAAAAAGTACCTTATACAAAGCCCCTGTGCTTCCCATCAACAAGGCATTTCATTCACATAAGAAAGAGAAGAGCAAAAGAGTGGAAACAATTTTAGCCTTAAACCTGACTTGCCTAACCTACTAGAAAACCCATTGGCACCAAACATGTGACCTAGATGGCAGATGCAGTCCGTAATCAAAATTATATAGATGAATGGCTGGTTTGAAGAGAAGAATTATGTAGGAGAATACAGAAGTGAAAAACTTTTCTCAAGCAAACATGTAGTAATGGCTAAAACTCCAAAGTATATGTTAACAGACATAAACGGAAATTGAACCATGAGAAAAGCACCTGTGCACCATGATGAAATCAGAATTAAACAATCGCAACTTGGGCCCTAAAAAAGATATCCTCATACTGATATGAAAACCAAAGAAATAATATCATATTCAATCAAAATTTCCCTATTCATTATCTACATGGAAAAAAGCTTCATGAACTAACAAATAAAAAGCAATATTACAAATAAAGTTCACTTACAGTAAGTGATAAATAGTTTTTTATCTTTCCTTACGTCAGTGAAATTAGCATCAAATTCAAACTGAAAGTGGGAGAGCCTAAAAACTAAGAAAGCACAGGATTGTCAGTACACAAAAAGAATGTATTCCCCACTTTTCACATTAAAGTCTTTTCTCTGCATCTCCTGGTAATCCTGTGATTACCTCATTTTAGGCAAAAGGTGTGTACGTATCCATACTTATGGGGGTGCAGTTGAACCACCGTACTCCTTCGAGAATTACGTTGAATTGTTTAGTAATTGACTTGATTTTGATGACTTATGAATAAAGCCCGGATTTTTATGTAATATCAACCCCTAAAATATGTACATAAATATGTAATAAAAATGTCTGAAATATGTAAAAAAATATGTAAATTCATAATGAAATATGTACTATAAATATTTATTCAAAACGTTACTTCCTATTTTTGTTACATTTTTTACAAAAATTGAAGTTACAATATTACAATGCTTACATTAAGTATTTTTTATGTTCTTATAGAGCAAAAATATTAACCACAATTTGAATATATTCAATATTTAATATACAATGTCACCAGGTACCATTCAAAATGTTCAGTAGTAAATTTTCGTTGCCCAAATTTTTCACTCAAAAAGCACTTACAAAAATTCAGGTTACCTTTGATCTTGGGGCAGGCACTGTATTTAATTATTTAACTTACAATATGTTACCAGGTACATTTCCAAATGTTCAGAAGTAAATGTTTGTCGCCGATCAGATAATATGTTCTTGTACGCAGACAAACTTCTCTCCACGTCACAAGAAGTAACCGGAGCGTACTTCAGGAGGTGAATGTGGTCGGGAGAAATATCATTGGGAGGGTTAACTGTTTCACCATTGAGAATGCAGCTCACTGTAAATAACCTGACGTAACCTGGGTTTCTTTCAGTCATTGCGTCAAATTTTCTTCGAGCTTTCTCTCCCACATCTCCTCCAACAGCAGACAGTTTCTTTCTTGCATCCTCATATATATCCATGGCTTCCAGGAGAGGAAGCCCAACAGTTTCAAGTTTTTTTTATGCTTGTATCAATCCAACCAAAATTGCTGTTTATGTATGCCATATCGCAAGCAAGTTTGGTGTCCTTGAAGAGATTTTGAGCAGTGAGTACCGATACAGCTGAGTCCGCCGAAAATGAGTCAAGCACAGATTTCACTTCTTCAAAATGTTCGTTGTAAAACTTACTTGCCCGGATCCAAGTGCCCCATCTAGTAAGAATAGGTTCCGGAGGAAGTGGCACACCTGGCAATTGTTCCTTATAGTAAAGTTCGTGGAAGAAATAAGTTGGTTGACTTTCGGGAAATTGCCTCTCAGCTCCTCAGCAATGCGTTGGAGAGCATGTGCCAAGCAAGTAAAGTGGATCAAGTTAGGATAAAACACTATAAGTGCCGTAGCAGCTTTTAACATGTATGACGCACTGTCTGTGAACATGAGAAGAACTCTCTCTTCTTGTACGCCATCCGGATACAACAATTTAAGACTGTCATTCACAAATCGTGCTATGGTGGAATGATTAGTACGCTCTAGAACTTTGCATGCAATGAGATGTGGTGTAGATGGAGAATCAGCAATTAGCGTTCCAACAATGAAATTACTTACATACCGTCCCAAAGCATCAGTTGTTTCGTCGATGGAAATCCACACATAGGACTGCCTACTTCTGCCCTAATTGATTCTAAAGTTTCTTTGTAGGAATGTGGAAGATATCGCTTTCGAAGGGTTGACTCGTCAGGAAGTTTACGGCCACAATATTTTTCCAGAAAATCCCGGAACTTCGGTACTTGAATTTTATACCAAGGGATGTTTGCTGCAATCATTGCTTCGCACATTTCCTTCTAAAACACACTGAATGAAGAATCCTCTTGCATCTGGGTTAGTAAAACTTGCTTCTTTTCACTCCGTAGTTGTTTGTTTTTCACATGAAGTGAAGTGCGAACATGTTGATCTAATTGAGACTTCATAGTGCACCCAACTTTTTTATCGCACACTCGACAAAAAATAACTTTACCATCCGTAGTAAATGCATCATGGACTGCTATCCAAGATCGCAACTTTTGAGATAACGAGGAGGTAGGCGGAGCCATTCCAGCTTTCTACAGCTAAAACACTGTTTAAATACTGAGGCAAGCTCTTCTTAAAACTCCAATGGTTAAAATGAAAAGGCGACGAAATATATATACAAAATTCTACGGTTGAGTTAACAATACTTCATTCAAGATTTGTCGCCGCCGGCTGCACAAATCAAAACGATCACAACAATGTACGGATGAAAGGTAAGTGCCTCTCAGCATTGTACTTGCCGCCTTCCATTGTTGGTTCTCTTCGTTTGCTGTGTGTTGCTTGCCGCTCCATGTTACAAACTGGAAACTGAAACACTGTCGAATCTTGATGTAATTGTTACGATGCGGCGAATCAACGAACTGCTATGTACGTACAACGAAGGCAAATCGCACTTTTAAGTTACTATATTTTTTTAGACCTGGAAATGGGGAGGGGAAGTGAGAAGATACTTTTTTAACTAGTAAGCCAAAAGTTCATTGGATTTTCCTCTTAAGGACTGTTCTATGTAATAAATATTTCATATCTTAGGAATATGTAACATTTAGTAAAATAAAACTTCACTGTGACTGGGAATCTAGCGCATGGAGAGCCATTGGGAGGACGGAAGCAGGGCAAACACAACGTGAGGTGGCTGCAGCCCTTGGTCTGTCACGCAGTGTCATTTCCAGGTTGTGGACACGATTTCAACAGACAGGTACAGTACGAAGGAGGCCTGGGCAAGGTCGCCCACGGTCAACAACAGTTAGGGAAGACCGGTACTTAGCATTGTCGGCTCGCAGGAATAGGCAGCAAACTGCAACTGACTTGCAACGCGGCCTTGTTTTGGCAACAGGACGAAGAGTCTCAGGCCAAACTGTACGAAATCGCCTGCGGAAAAGGGGTCTTTATGCAAGAAGACCAATGGTGTGTGTCCCTCTGAATGCCCAACACCGTAGGGCCCGCAGACAGTAGGCTGTGGAACATCATAAGTGGGGACATGGAGAGAGGAGTTGAGTTTTCTTCTCGGATGAGTCGCGTTTCAGTCTCCAGTCAGATAATCAATGCATTCTCATCTGGAGGGAACGTGGGACTCGCAATTATCCCGCGCATGTGTCTCAGTATGGTGGCGGTGGCTTAATGGTATGGGCAGGGATCAGTGTTGGTCGACGAACCCCCCTGCACATTATCCGGAACGGTACTTTGACAGCCTTATGGTACCGGGATGAGATCCTCAGGCCTCATGTTGTTCAAATGGCTGCAGATATCGGTGATCATTTCATTTTTGTGGACGATAATGACCGCCCTCACCGTCTGGTTGACGCCATGCTACGGGATGAGGGTATCGAACGAATGGTATGGAAAGTGTCCTCCCCAGACTTGAATCCCATTGAACATGTGTGGGACACCCTCGGAAGATGCATTGCTGCTCGGCCACCGCTGCCTACAACTCTGCAACAGTTGGAAATGGCCCTTCTGGAGGAATGGGTGAATCTCCCGCAGGCTGTCGTTGATAACCTTATTGGTTCCATGCAAAACAGATGTGCAGCTGTCATAGCAGTTCATGGCGACCACACGCCTTATTAGAGGTATGGATCTCTTGGCCTCCAATGAAAACAATTGAGTAAGCTAAACAGTCATAAATATGGACACATTTCTTTGGGTAAGAGAATGTGCGTTCTTATTGTTGTTGTTGGTTAGTTTATTTTACTTCTCTTTTCTGCCACATTTGATTATCGCAAAAATGGGGATGAGAATAATATATGATAGAATTGATGAAGGCTGGGATTCGAACACGTGACGAGCGTGCATTCTTGTTTCTGTGTGTCGTACTCTGCAGTGAATAATGAAATCATTTGGAATGAAAAATTTATTCCAGAACTCAAAAAGCCAAATGAATATTACTGAAGAAACTACAAAAAGGTGTGTATTTGTTAGCTCTCTATCTCTTTAATATATTGAATATTTGCACCTCCCATCACTTCTTCTAGCTGTATAGATATAATCGCGATAAGTAGCTAATGAACTTATGGAAGTCAAGAAGGCCATAATAAACAGAGAACTCCGGACTCCTGATTTCACAGTGCCTTGCAGATGCATTTGGAGAATATTAGTTGAAATTACTACTTCGATGTGGTCCCAACACCTCACACTCGTTTATTTCGTCATTTTGAACATTCGCACTTACCTATTCTGCATTGCGATTCTTCAAGGTATTATTTGGGTATTTTCGTGAAAATAAATTCAATTTTTCACATTACGAGTAATTATTGTTCTTCCTTTTTTTGCTTGCAAAACCCACAATATGGAGAGACAGCTTGACTAGCATGGTAGATCATCAGTGGGTATGCAGTGTTTCCAACCTTCTCAAACAAAATTTCACCACAAACCATTCACGGATAGCTCCACGAACCATGCACGGATAGCCCCACAAACCATGCCCGGTGAAGTTAGGTTAGGTTCGGTTAGGCAAACATAATTAAAATTGTCATCATGCGTAACCCCACAAACCATTCACAGATAGCCCCACAAACTATGCATGCCAAGGTTAGGTTAGGCAAACATAGTTAAAATTGTCATCTTCTTGCAAAACAATGGCATGGTTGGAAACACTGACAGGGGGTTATGTCATCAAAGGTACCCAACATTTGGTTCACGTAGTGGAAGGAAATGAAAGCAATGGCAATTGTGCATCGCAGAGATATTTCTGTTGAAAAATACATGATTTCTCGTGAAATACATTCCACGATGAAAGAAAATAACTCCACACACTTCTAAATGCTACAGAAACTCATTTCTGTAAGTAGTTTCTTGTGTAAAAAATCAAGAAATCTGTTGGGACCGTATCGAAGTGTTACCTATTTGAATTGTTTTTTTTTTTCTTCTTGTTAGCATTGCTCTTCCATCACTTTACCTAACTTCTGTCATGACGATGAACGTTGATATAATTAAATGGGTGAAGGGTGGATACAAAGAAACACTCATGCACAGGACAGGGCTTGAACTCGGATCCTTCACTAACGAGATCGTGAGATGCAGAAATCGAGGAAATCAAGCAATGCAAAAATTTTTGAAAAAACGTTAATCATACACAAAGATGGTGTTTCAAAAATCCAATTGAAAATTACCACTGAGGGAAAATGCAGTTTGCTTTACCGATACCCACGTATCCGAATGGTTAGCCCTTTCATCTCGTCTTTGTTGTCAGCTTACCTCCTTGGGGAAATACAAACACCAAACCAACCAACCGTGGATGAGTGGTTATCACAGCGTGCTCTGACACCAGGAGTTCCAGGTTTGAACCCCCACCTGGGCATGGGTGTTCTTTGGGTTTGTCTCTTCCTTAATTTTATCATATCATCTTTGCAGTTAACCAAATGTGACAAAAAATCGACGCTAAGTAACAAAAATCAAATCAAATCATTGTTTGATGGTTTATTTTACTTTGCTCTCCTGCCACTTTTGGCTAATCGCAAAGATGATAAAATTGATGAAGGCACACACACACACAAAAACACCCACGACAAGCCAGGATTTGAAACCGGGATCCATGGCCAAATCAAATCATTTTTATTTTTTGCAAGGGGGTGGGAATTACGTGTACTTCTAGTAGTCATACCTCATTTTGCAATCTTTTCATGTCGTTGGCATTCTATTTTAGGATTGATTGATTGATTTGGTGCTTTAAGTCCACTTTATCCACAGAAAGGCTAATCGGGACTGGACATATGTTTAAAGTGGGATCCGAACCACTTGGGCCTCCACTGGGTATCGAACCCGGGATCCCTTGATTACAAGACGACGACGCTACCACTGTTACATCGAGGAGGCCCTTTCTATTTTAGGACTACTGGGCGCTAAAGTGTGTGTGGGGTAGGGGGGCAGGCACGTATCCAAGAGGGAGGCTTAGGGAGCTTGAGCCCCCCCCCCAAAGTTTTCAGTTTACACTAGATAAAATGAGGTTTTTGGTTTCTTGTGGTGTGAAATAAAATAATGTGAGGATAATTTAAGGAGAGAAATAATAACCGAGGAAAGATGGAGAATGTTCTGTAACCCTGTTATTGTTAATAGCACGTATTCAAGGTGGGGATCAGAGGCTCGAGGCCCCCCCCCCCCACACCGAAATGTTCAGTTTACACTAGATAACATTAGGCTATTGGCTTCTTGAATAATGTGACGATAATTTAAGGAGATAAATAATTATCGAGGCAAGACTGAGAATGTTCTATAACCTTGTTATTGTTAATAGCACATATCCAAGGTGCGGATCAAGGAGCTCGAGCCTTCCCTTCAGGATTTTTTACGTTTACGTTCGATAAAATTAGGTTAAATGTACTTGAATAATATGATGATAATTTGAGAGTAATAATTATAGAGGTAAGACGGAGAATGTTCTATAACCTTGTTATTGTTAATAGCATGTATCCAAGGTGGGGATCAGGGGCTCGAGCCCCCTTCAAGAAATTTTTCAGTTTACTCTACATAAAATTGTTCTTGTCTTCTTGAATAATGTGACTATAATTTAAGGAAATACATAATTATAAAGACAAGACGGAGAATGTTCTATAACCCTGTTATTGTCAATAGCATGTATCCAAGGTGGGGATCAGGGGGCTTTAGCACCCCCTCCCCCACACACACAAACAGGAAATTATCAGTTTACACTACATCAAATTATGTCTTTGTCTTCTTGAATAATGTGACAATAATTTAAGGAGATACATAATCAGTAGCGTACGCAGGATTTCATCAAGGGGGGTGTTATTTCTAAAACTTTTTTCCAAATTCACATTACCATTGTTTTATTATACTTTAATTAAATAATAATAATCACAATTAATTAATAATGCTTATAATTAATTAATTAGCTAAATTAATACTAATACTACTACTAATACCACTACTACTACTACTACTACTACTATTAAGTAGTAGAGATCTCCATAAATATAGTATTTATGAAAACATTAGAACGAAATTACTTTCTAGTCATTCGATTTTTATCAAATCCTGGAAGCATTTTTTTGTTTCTTTGTTACGAAATAATTGTCTGGTCAACGAGGTGAGACATTTCAAGGGTGAAGAAGATCCATAAATACAAGAAAATATATTAAAATAAATTGAAATAATCAAAGTATGGAACTCATCCAAGGAGCTGCGGTGATCTGGTCGGTAGAGCGTCTGACAAGTGACAATCACGCGGGAGATCCGGATTCGATTCCCGAAATGGGTTGGAATTATTCCGGCATCTTCCCACCATAAATGTCCCCGATAATTCACATCTGGATTGTCTCCCTGTTCTTACCAACAAAACATTTTACAATAGTTAAGCTTATTGTCGTTTGAATAATTGTCTAGTCTACAAGGTGACACATTTTAAAGAGAGACATTCAAACGTGCTGCGGTAAATAATACAATGGGAAGGTGGACTGGTGACTGTATTCTTGTCCGCCTAGCCTTTGTCTATATATTAGCAGCCTCTTACAACGTACCAAGAACTTTATTTAGTTAATTGTCATTGTTCACACACAAAAAAAAAATACATGTTCTTTGAACACTGGCGTACATAGAGCGGTGGCCGATGGTGTTCTAGCCCCTACCGAAATTTTGAGAAAATCAGAATTTTCAAATAAAAATCCGTATAGAACTTTAAAAAATCAAAATGTGTAAATGCGAAACTCCTCTTTTAAAGTGAATCCCGATTACCATTTTTGTCTTTGAATACAATTTTAATAGACTGAAAGCTCCAAAAATACGAAATATTTTATTATGCATCCTGCCCTCCAAAACGAAGCCATGTGCTATCCACATTTACTATTCCAGCCTCTCCCAAAAAAAAATCCTGCGTACGCCAGTGTATTGAACATTGTTGCAACTGAGATACAAAACAACTTTTTTTCTTTAAAATCATAGTTACCCTAACCTAACCTCATAAACTCGTGTTTATTTTCAAGGCATCGCTCTGAAAGACGCGTGTGTTTGGAATGCTGTGCTTTTCTCCATGCTGCATGGAAATAATAATTCAAATTATTATTATTATTATTAGTAGTAGTAGTAGAAGTAGTAATAGTAATATTATTGTCCCAGATCTTTGTGAAAAATTGGCCATTTATTTTTTTCTACAGCATATTTCATAATATTTCACAAGCTCAAGGGGGGGGGTTTAAACCCCGTAACCCCCCCCTTGCGTACGCCACTGTACATAATTATAAAGACAAGACGGAGAATGTTCTATAACCCACTTGTTGATAATATTGCACAGAAACTTTCCTTGCTCTTTCGGTGTTGTCGCAGCAAATCTTTTTTGGAAGCTGCACAACAAAGGTACCGCCACAAGTAGGACGATTCGTTGTAATTTTTAATCTCTGGAAAGCACGATAGGGAAAGTTCTTGAATAAGAGAAGGAGTCGAACTACTGGCAATATTAACGAATCGTTTTATCTGTGGAACGTTCTAGAATATAATGATTAAATATGCGGCTTCAATTTACTGGTTGATCTGTACAACAAAATTGGTTAATGAGACTTCAGAGTATGACAATTCATAGTCAATTAGTTATCAGTCAGTGTAGTGCTAGTCCAGGTCGAAGGCCGAAGAGATCGAAGGTCTCTCTCTCTCTAAAGTAAATATTTCAGCGATTTATTAAAAAGAAATAAGCTTCACAGATCAACTGAAAATCAGAGTTTTGAGTGATGGTTTAGTTGTGCCCGAACAAAATTTCATGTATGCAGTCCGAGAACTTCATGGCATAAAAAAATACTTTTGTTCAAGCCTACTGGGTTCGCAATCACAACTAGCATGAAGAAACATCCGAAAATTTTATGAATGTCGAGAAGAGAAAGCAAGAAGATGTTGCATATGTAGTTATTTTAGTGGAAATTTCTAGGTTCTACCAGGACCCGAATCAGGGCTCTGGCATACCTTGCTATTGCTCAACCAACCGGGCCATAGAGCCACCCTTGACTTCGTCTGATTTTGCGCTAAAATATCTACATAGTACATGTTCTGTGTATGTCAAATCGTAAGATGTTACCAGTTTAATTAACAAGTGCAGAAAATATTGGAGATAGAAGAAAACTGAGGGGTATTCGTACTGGTTGAGGAGACATTTTTGTAAGATTGTATAAGTCGGAGACGGATTTCTTCAAATTTACAGGATAAAAGATGAGAAAGTACTTACGGAATTGCGTTCTTGAGGACATTCTGAAGCCAGGGAAATTGTTTTTTCGAATCCTGCAACTTATTTGGCCTGTAAGTAAGGTATTCTTCGTCATTCATGCATCTCCGTTGTACGATAGCTTGTACCGCCATTACCGTTGACTACGTGAATCAAATGTTCCGTGTGTTCGATTATGTAACCCCCTGTCTGTGTAGCAACCACGTGGTAGTTTTACAAGATGACGTGTGAGCGTTTTTTTTTTTCCAATTTAAGGTAAGACTCTAGTTTACGTCCTTTTCCAAAGGAATACGTGTCATATATCGTTGGAAAGTTTATTTTATAAGGAATTCAACAACGTAAATCCCAAAGCGAGGAAAAATTTCCTGAAGGAGTAAATCGAGAAAAACCGATGTTGTCCAGATATGCGCAATTGAACGTACTGAGGAATTTTTTAGATAATGAAGCACATATTTAGGGGTGAAATGAGTGCTAATGGAACCTAACCTAACAGGCCTAACCTAACCTCGTATGCATACCTCGACCCCGTGAATGGATAGTGGGGCTATCGTGAACAGAAACTGTAAAAAGAAAAAGGTACTTACCCGAAGAGATGCCAGGTGCCACACCACGATCACGCACTGCAAACGCAAAGAAGCAATCACCATGCAGATAAGGACGTAAAGTAGAGTCAAGCCTCAATTTTCGCTTAAAAACCTTTTGTGAATAGTTTATGCGGCATTTATCGGTTCATAAGTTTGGAAACACTGCACATCAGCTGACGATAGACAACGTGAGTCAAGATTTGCCCGCCGAATTAGCAACGACCAATAAATGATTATAATGTTAAAAATAACGCTTTTTTCATGAAAAAAAAGTGATCCCCAGCTTGAAAAATGTTCCGGTATGCATATGAGGTAAGTAGAAATGATTTTTATTTGAAAATAAACGAGTTTAATGTGTCTCCGGCTTATACAACTGGTACCGACATTTTACTTCTGTGGTCAACAAGAGCCGCTGCTTCGAGGTGACAATGACAGTGGCCTACTAAGGGAGATTTCACAAGCCGAACGTTAGTTTGTGTGGCCTTTTGTGTAGCTACGGTGTGAAACGTTGCTGTTGATTGTCTCATTCCATACGACATGTATCGCATGTCCCTTCGATCTGAAATCTTCCTAAGTCTTGAAGATGCAAGTCACAAGGATGGAAAATGAGGACTTTATTAAGGTTAGGTCCGAAGGCAGGTGCCAGCACCCTAAAGGATAATATCCAAACCTGCTGGAAGAATGCATCTTACTTATGTTTTCAATACGAAATGGTAAAAACTTCTGGTGAGTTGATGTTAAAAAATGTATCTGAGATAAAGAGTGGCCTACCCAGGATTATCGGATGGGAGACAGGTTATGAATACTACGTATTTTTGGTAGTCAGTCATTTTGCCATCTTTTCCTGTCTTTGACATTCTTTTTAGGGAATACTGGATCAAATGGGGTTATGACCCATCCTCCCTTGGGCACTTCAATAGAAATAAATGATTAAGGATTTGCTCATATTGGGAGATGAAACATTAGATGTGTTGGGCCTGAATGTGAACAATTTGGTGGGTTTCGGCTTTTATAAGAGCTGCAAACATGGGAGAACAAGACATATTAGTGGTGTTCAGGCTCGAATCAGAGAGAAATATTCGAGAACTGTTTGCATCCAGTTCGCAGCCCACAGCTTGAATCTCGCATTGTCGAGTGAATTGTCCATCGCGTGCATGTGTAATAGCTTCATAATAACACTCAATACACCACAGATGTTTTGAGGCCTGATGAGAAGAAATGAACAAACACACATACTCTGGTTCTGGCACACAACGTTAATGCATGGAAACGTGGCAAAATGGCAGCCTTAAACAGTGGCATCGATTTAGGGGATAGTTGCTCCCCATTTTTTTGCCTCGTAATCCTAGGCCTTGTCTACCAAGAAAAAGTAAACTTTCCTTGCAGCCCCCCGTTTTGAAACCCAATGGCCACCACTGGCCTTAAACATACAATTGTGAGGTTCTATCTATACCCCCCTCCCCCGAAAGGAATTTCTGGATACGTGCCTGGTGGGGGGTTATGACCCACACCAACCCCTCTGCTTTCCCCAAGTGTCGAGGTAACCGGGCTAGAATTTACAATATAGAGAAAGTCTCCAATTTCGTTAATTTTCGGTATACTAACTAATTTTGACCTCCTAATCACGAATCTGTTGAAAAAAACCGGCGGTCACGTCTGAAAATTGTACAAAAATTGTTCGTTAGCGCCACAAGCCATCCACGGGTAGCCCCACAAACCATTGACGTTAGCCCCACAAACCATTGACGTTAGCCCCAAAAACCATCCACGGGTAGCCCCACGAACCATTCACACGAGGTTAGGTTAGGCCTGTTAGGTTAGGTTCCATTAGCAAATTTTCAGACGTGACCGCCGGTTTTTTTCAACAGATTCGTGATTAGGAGGTCAAAATTAGTTAGTATACCGAAAATTAACAAAATTGGAGACTTTCTCTATATTGTAAATTCGCTCCGGTAACCGCACGTCACTGATGTTAACAGACGTAAATCGCAATCGAACCATGTAAAAATTGCATTCGTAACATGATGAAATAGCAATAAAACAAAAGGAACTTGGGCCCCTTTGGTTTTAGAATCCGCTCTCTTCCAGCTTCAATTCAATGCTTATTTCACCCCTCTAAAGAACACATACAGTTGAAAAATTCTGCATAAACCCCATGACAATGATACGCAGTGGAATTACATTACACTGAAGGTACTAATTTTCTTACACGGGAAGAAAGTAACCAACCTGACACAACTCCATGTGTTGTGTTCCAACGATGTAAACAATAAACAAAACACTAACCAAAGCGCCAAAATGGCTGCAGTATTGCCAGATCAAAATTAGAAAAGTCCTGCCCTCTGTATATGAAGTCACACGATTGAAGCTGTGTCTGTCGCCATGTCCGCTAGGGGTGTGCGGGAATCCAAAAAGTCGGGACCGTGATCGGGAAATAAAATTCCCGTCCCGATCCCGACTTCCGGACGGTCATTTTTAAAAGTAGTTAATTCTGGACGTTTTCTGCATTTTAAGTGCGTGGAACTTATCGTAAATTGTTAGTTTTATTCCAGAAATGCAAAAACAATCACGTAAGGTGAAAATGACGTATAGAATTCGAGATTTCAAGAGCTTAGGGAAATTTCGAACATTTCCAGACTTTGTTGGTAAATTTCGAATTTCTGCCGTCTCGACCCACTAAAATTCTGTTCCGCACATCCCTAGTGTCCGGTCGATAGTAAGGATCACAGACTAGAAATAAATACTGACGGATAACTTCCTATCATAGAAAAGTTAGGGAATAGAAGTGGAAGCTACATTTAAACCTCGCTGCGCTTTGAAATTGCATTTCCATCGGTGGCCAGTAGATGGCGCGGCCGTCTTCTTTTGCTGCTCGCAGTAAATAGGGGGGGAGATTCATTGTCCCACTGGAGTGTCCTTCACCACAGAAAGGACAGGGGTGGGTTGTGAAACAGGTTTTCTGAAAACGAGGGGGAATATATGTCTTTTTCTGATTTCATGCAGTTCGTGAATTTACGGAATGAGGACTTTGCCAGGCAGCTACATACCCTACCATGGCGCGAAATCATTGAAGATTGATTTTTTTCAGGGGGGGGGGGGGGCGGCGCAAGAAGATTGTGGTCTACACAGACATACACAAACTATACATATATATTATGTATGTGCATGAAACTTTTCAAATTTTCTACCAAGCATCTGAGAAGAAAGAGCCTATATGATTAATATTTATAATGTTATTAAATATAAATTTAAATTACTAAACATGTAAAAATACATTAGTATTTAATACATATAAGGGAATTTATTTGATATTTTTTATGTATCAGATATTTATAACTGCCTTCTCGATTGCGCCGTGAATACGTTTTCGCCTTGCAATCAAGGAGTCCCGGGTTCGATACCTGGTGGACAGGCACGTATCCAAGGAGGGGGCTTAGGGGGCTCGAGCCCCCCCCCCGAAAGTTTTCAGTTCACCCTAGATAAAATGAGGTTTTTGGTTCCTTGTGGTGTGAAATAAAATAAAATAAGGATAATTTAAGAAGATAATTAATTATGGAAGAAAGACGGAGAATGTTCTGTAACTATATTATTGATAATAGCTCGTATCCAAGTTGGGAATCAGAGGGATCGAGCCTCCTTCCCCAGGAAACTTTCAGTTTACACTAGATAAAATTAGGTTTTTGGCTTCTTGAATAATGTGACAATTATTTAAGGAGAAAAATAATTATCGAGGCAAGACGGGGAATGTTCTATAACCCTGTTAATAGCGTGTATCCAAGGTGGGGATCATGGGCTCGAGCCCCCTTCCCAGGAAATTTTTTAGTTTACACTAGATAAAGTTAGGCTATTGGCTTCTTGGATAATGTGACGATAATTTGAGGAGAAAAATAATTATCGAGGCAAGACTGAGAACGTTCTATAACTTTGTTATTGTTAATAGCACGTATCCAAGATGGGGATCAGCGGGCTCGAGCCCCCGTCAGTAAAATTTTTCACATTTCGTTAGGTTATTGGAGATTTAATAATATGATGATAATTTAAGAGTAATAATTATAGAGGCAAGACGGAGAATGTTCTATAACCTTATTATTGTTAATATCATGTATCCAAGGTGGGAATCAGAGGGCTCGAGCCGGCCCTTAAGGAAATTTTTCAGTTTACACTGCATAAAATTATGTTTTTGTCTTCTTGAATAATGTGACGATTCAAGGAGATACATAATTATAAAGACAAGACGGAGAATGTTCTATAACCCTGTTATTGTCAATTGCATGTATCCAAGGTGGGGATCAGGGTACTTGAGCCCCCCTCCCACACACATACACACAAACAGGAAATGTTCAGTTTACACTACATAAAATTATGTTTTTGTATTCTTGAATACTGTGACGATAATTGAAGGAGATTCTTAATTATAAAGACGGAGAATGTTCTATATAACCCTTTTGTTGATAATATTGCACGTAAACCATTCTTGTGCTTTTGGTGTTGTCGCAGCAAACTTTTTGGAAGCTGCACAACAAAGGTAGCGCAACTAGTAGGACGATTCGTTTTAATTTTTAATCTCTGGAAAGCACGAGAGGGAACGTTCTTGAATAAGAGGAGTCGAACTACTGGCCATATTAACGAATCGTTTTATCTGCGGAACGTTCTAGAATATAATGAGGATATAAATATGCTGCTTCAATTTACCAGTTGATTTGTACAACAGAATCGGTTAATGAGACTTTAGAATTTCCAGAGTATGGCAATTCATACAGTCGATTAGTGATCTGTGAGTGTCCATTGCTTGCTTTGTAAGATCTAGTGATTCTAAAATAAAATGGACTGAATATCGTAAAGTAACGAAGTCTACTAGTTCGGGTCCAAAGCTGAAGACATTGACGACAGCGGAACTTCCGGAGCCTCAGTGTAGTGCAGCTAGTTCAGGTCGAGGGCCGAAGAGATCGAAGGTCTCTCTCTCTAAAGTGAATATTTCAGAGGTTTATTAAAACAGAAATATGCTTCACAGATCAACTTAAGATCAAAGTTTTGAGTGATGATTTAGTTGTGCCCGAACAAAATTTCATGTATGCAGTCCGAGAATTTCATGGCATAAAAGAAATAAATTTGTTTAAGCCTACTGGGTTCACACACACACAAATACTTAACTACCATGAAGGGACAGCCGAAAATTTCATGAATGTCGAGAAGAGAAACAAGAAGATGTTGCATATGTAGTTATTTTAACGGAAATTACAGGCTCTACCAGGACCTGAATCAGGGCTCTGGCACACCATGCCATTGCTCTACCAACTGATCCACGAGCCACCCTTGACTTCGACTGAGCATGCGCTAAAATGTATAGGCTACATAGTACATGTTCTGTGTATGTCAAATTGTAAGATGTTACCTGTTTTATTAACAAGCACAGAAAATAAAGGAGAAAGAAGAAAACTGATGGGCATTCCCACCGGTTGAGGAGACATTTTTCTTCGGTGGTCAACACGAGCTGCTGCTCGTGGCCTATTGATGGAGTTTTCACACTGTGTTGCCCGAGGATTTCACAAGTCGAACGTTGGTTTGTGAGGCCTTTTGTGTCGCTACGGTGTGAAACGTTTTGTTCATTGTCTCATTCCATACGTCATGTATCGCGTATCACTTCGGTCTGAAATCTACTTAAGTTTTGAAGATCCAAGTCACAAGGGTGGAAAATTAGGGCTTTGTTAAGGTTAGGTGCGAAGGCAGGCGAAAGCACTCTAAAGGATAAAATCCAAACCTGCAGGAAGACTTTACTTAAGTCTCGAATACGAAATGATAAAAACTTCTGGTGAGTTGATTTTAAAAAAAAAATGTGTCCGAGATAAAGAATGGCGTTCCCAGGATTATCGGTAGGGAGAAGGGTTACGAATACTATTTTTGGTAGTCAGTCCTCATTTTGCCATCCTTTCCTGTCTTTGAAGTTTTTTTTTTTTTTTTTAAGGAATACTGGATCAAATGGAGTTATGACCCCACCAATGCTCCCTTCGGCACGTCAATAGAAATAAATAAGTAAGCATTTGATCATATTGGGAGACGAAACATTAGATGTGTTGGGAACGGAAGGTTTTTTAGAGGCCTGAATATGAACAATTTAGTGGGGTTCGGCTTTTATAAGAGCTGCAAACATGGGAGGACAAGACACAGTAGTGGTGTTCAGGCTCGAATCAGAGAGAAATATTCGAGAACTGTCTGCGTCCAACTCGCAGCCCACAGTTTCAATCTTGCATTGTCGAGTGGATTGTCCATCCCGTGCATGTGTAACGGCTTCTTAAAAACACTCAGGCACCATAGATGTGTTGATTCCTGATGAGAAGAACTGGACAAACACACACACTCAGATGGTACTGGTACACAATGTTAATGCATGGAAAGAGGGGAGTCGAGTGATAAAAAACGTTCCGATTTCACGTTGATTAAAATGGCTGCCTTAAACAGTGGCAACAATTTACTTTATAGTTGCTCCCCATTTTTTTGCCTCTTATTCCTAGGCCTTGTCTACCAAGAGAAAGTAAACTTTCCTTGCACCCCCCCCCCCTCCGTTTTGGAACCCAATCGCCACCACAGGCCTTAAACATACAATTGTGAGGTTCTATCTATATATCTTAAAGAGATGATGTTCAGCCCCCCCCCCCCCCGAAAGGAATTCCTGGATACGTGCCTGCTGGTGGAGGCACATAGTGATTCGGATCCCACTTTAAACTATCGTTTGATTGACTTGTTATTGATTTTTAGTTTTGGTTATTATGTATAGTTTTTCTACCTACCTGTGGGTGATCGCGGCGATAGGGTTGAAATAAAACATTATCTCTTATGCCTTTAGAATCGGTTTGGATGGAAGGGGGAAGGGTGCGTGGTATTTGCATTAACACAAGGTTAGTCGAGCAACTGTGCAGAATAAGGTTGACTAACAATGGCAGTGAGCCTAAAGTATCCAAAGTAAACATATGCTTAAATATGTCTGCATTATACAGTGACTCAACTACAGGGGGGACAGGGGCTAATGCGAGCAATTACCCCTTCGATTTCAAATTTTATGCAAATAAAAATTCATTTTGTAAAATTTTCTTCCTTGTTTCGCTCGCAATATCTGCTATTCTTGTTTTCATCAAGTTCAGAGGGGCGGCGGGAGCCAGCCATTGGGCACGAATGATCTAAAAAAAGTTGTAAAAGAGAGAATGCCATGGCGTCCAGGGAAATTAATTGCGCACTAATAAATCAATATTGTTTTCAATTGCACAAATTGGATCTAAAAATTTTTGAGGTATCTATCTGCATTTTTACGGACCTTCTCATCGGACTAAAATGTATGATATAAAGTAATCCCCTCACATTAGCCTTCTAATACTAATAGTAACTAATGTATTCAACAATGTGCTCATTTCTGTTTTGGGGGTTGAACTGGACCTCTAGATTTCTAGTGTTAACCCAGCATCACAAGTTCAATTGAAATCTAGTAGAAGGAAATATGGCGGAACTTCAGCCTTGAAAGACGGGTAATAGGGCGGTGATGGGACTTCATTCACTGAAAATTCGTCACTCAATGAAAGTCGATCGGAAAGACTGAATTCCGAAAAGGATTTCAATTTTAATAATAGTGGACATTATTAATAATAATTTCAACAATAGCATTTCTTTTCGATATATTTCATGAAACAAGACCTTTTTATATTAATAATAGATCATCAGTGTGGAGAAGGAGTGCAGAGGGGTGCTTTTCCCCCAGTTATGTACATTTCCATTAACCATCGCCTCCTGCTAGGATAATTTGCATAAGCATCCCCCACTTCTTCATTGTCTCCATGCTGATCTACACAAAGACCCTCCTCGACCAAGAGGCCTCCCTGATGGCGCAGTGGTAGCGTCGTCGCCTTGTAATCAAGGGGTCCCGGGTTCGATACCAGGTGGAGGCACAAGTGGTTCGGATCCCACTTTAAACTGTAGGTCCACTCCCGATTAGCCTTACTGTGCATAAAGTGGACTTAAAACACCAAATCAATCCAATCCTCCTCGACCAAGCATACCAGCTATAGAAGTATCCACTTCGAGCACTGTAGATCATAAAATAAAAACACACTGGAAAGAAGGAAATGTCCACAGAATTTCAATATGGAAGAAAAATGAACTTCACAAAATGCCCCCAAATAATGGTAACATTTAACCCATACGCTGTGAACCCTTAGGGCAAAGGGATAATTCGACTCCACATCAAACTGAGTTTTGGGACCACTTTGAAGTAACATGGAACAGGTGTAAACTATTTTAGAGTTTTTTTCAGCTCTTATTTGAATATAAAAAGGCTTAGAGCCATCTTGAAAATATTTGATGTGAAGTTACATTCAAATACCACACGTAAAATTAAAATTAGTGATAAAACTTCATGATTTATCAAATTTAATTCTTTATATTGTGCAGCAACAAAGCAACGACTGGTTGAGTAACTGGATCTTTCTATACTGGATTCATGCAAGAAATAATAAGTTATGTCAGCGTTTCGTTAAAAAACGCAACAAAAGTTTTTTAGTGCTTAAAAACCTATTTTGCTTGTTAGAACCTATTTTAGGTTACACTGTGACCTGTGCAATACAAAGTGGTCTGATCTGTGTGGTCTTGCTCACTTTGGCGTCACTTCCATGCTTTGTGGCATTCACGCCTTGCAAACTAACATTTCAGCATTGAATTGATTGATTGATTTAGTTTATTTTACTTCGCGTTTTGTGCCTCTTGGCTAATTTGCGAAGATGAGGATGAGTGATGATAGGATGAAATTGATGAATGGACATTCACAAACAACCAAGCCCGACCGGGATTCGAACCCGGGACCCTTGGCGTCGCAGCGCGATGTGCTAACCGCTCGGCTACAGGGTCGGGCATTTCAGCATTGAAGTTTGTACCACTCACTATATTTTTGTTGTAAGATTTTCAGAATATAAGATGATCTTCACAGACAAAATTGCGGAGTTTTACTGTGGATAACATGAAAACAGATTGGTGCCTAACTATACGGCGATGAGTGGATTTTAATAGCAAATTTCCAATGTTGAGTTCTGCCATCGCCGTAGGGTTAGGCAACACACATAACGTTATGCAAGATAGTGCATATTTCAGGATATATGTGTCCCATTTTCATTGCCGGTGACTATACCTAATCAGCAGTATTCAGAAATTTTGAACTATTTTAAGTTTTTTTTTTAACCTACTTCAGGATTTTTCGAGTCTAACTTAAGATTTTTAGGACCTATTTCAGGATTTTTAGAATCTAAAAATCCGAGGTCTAGTTATGAGATATGGGATTTTTCCTATAGATGTCCACCTGCGAGCAAGGAAGTTAATTCTGCATTTCGGAGGAGGACATATGTTAAGTTAGCCGGGCCCCTTTGGCCGAACCAGGACGCCCCTGCTTATTATCGAAGATGTCGTATCATATGTTACTGGAAACCAGATTTCTGTCTTGTAAATTAAATTATTTCATAAGCGACACTTCCTGTTGAATTTCTAAGCTATATAAAATTTCAGAAGCAGAGAGAGAGAAAGAATATTGCGGGGCTGGTTCTACACTCGCCACACCCTGCATTGCCGCTAATTATCATGATCAATTGAGCTTTCGTGGCTGCCTTCAGTAGCTGTTATGTCAATCTTCGCAGGTTTCAGATTCAAATCTTCTGTGGAAAAATAGCGACGCATTGGCTTCGAGGAGGAGAGGGGGGGGGGGGTAACCTTGAGTTAGGACTCACTCACTGTCGTAATGTTCCCAAGTTTACGACCGCAACCATTACCCCCCCGATGCCCAAACTGCTCGCGGATCTGATTCAGGTTTGGCCCGCTTTTGAAGGTCCTACAGGCATTTTCTTCCCCCAACTCTCGTGTTTACAATCCCGCCAGAGCCAGTTTCTCTGTGACGCAGGCCCGTAGCCAGGAATTTTTAGTAGGGGGGCGAAGTCAATCCTAGAGGGAGCAAATTTTTAATATATTGTGTTGCATTGGAAGATGCCCCCCTCCCCCTCCTCCAAAAGTGATAAGTAACAGGAAAGGGATGATATCTTGAAACTCCAACGAACAAAAAAAGTTCGAGCAACATCAAATAACAATATTTCGATAATGACATTTTCGGACTACCAAAGAATACAAAGATAAAGTTTAACATAAATAGGCTAATCGGGACTGTATCTACGTTACATTTACAGGTCAATAATGTTAATACACGATTAATATGTACCAACAGCTTTGGGCTTCTCTGCAGAACTGATTAAGGAAGACGTTTATAAATCGTGCTTAATAATGTTTTCCTCTAGTTTCCAGTATGCAAGATTTTTACGCTCATAGGAATCTAACGAGAATCCAAGAACACCATTGTGTTGTGTTAGGCAAGAAAAATAGAATTAATTAAATAATAATGGTTACATATTATCTACACTTTGATGAATTGTTTAAACATTTACATTTTTTTAAGGCCTACTTGCTAAAACATTAAAATGGGTCCCTTAGTCCACCATGGATTCTATTTGCTTCAAATGAAAGACTCTTGCATCACTTCAGACAATCTTTGCCTACGTTAACCATTTTGCAAAATATTGTGTTGACACCTGACAAACAAATAGGAATCCCTTGATTGATCAGCGACTTCTTGGATTACACTGTCATCATTAATATTTCATATTTTTATCAAGTTTTATCGAGGGAAATGCTGTATCCTCTTTACATTTTGAAAAATACCTTCCTTAATGACTATGGTACGAAACCGAAAGATATAAGGGGCCTCCTTCGCTTTACCCCATTTCCGCGGCACGAAGTCTCTGAGCAGCTTATCGTCACCACTTTTTGAGCAGAAGAGTACAAACCCCAAATATCAGGGATTTTTATTCTGATACTAATTTTTACCAGTCACACAATGGCTTAAGATATATGAATAAAATTAGGAGAATCCACTACATAGCAGAAGAGTTGACATAATTATTTGTCAAAAAATTAGGTTGTGCCTGAGGTAGGTTTAACAGACAACTTCTGCTACAGACACAATTTATTATTATAAATATAAGAAAATAAATAGAATGTAATTTGAGAGATTTTCAATCGTATTTATTTCACTGCAGCTTTTTTCTACTTGTCATTTTCTTGAACCTATATTCATAAGGTGCCGCCTGATAACATCGACAACTTTCACAGTGTGTGCAGGACATCAATGCAAGCAACTTTTCTCAGTCACTATTTGCGCCTCTAATTCAACTTTCGATGTTACAAGGAATCAAAATAGGCATCTTCTGTCCTTAATGAATGCAATCCCATTGTAAGCTTCGTAGTTGCAAATGTCATTTATTTTTACTGCAGTTTAAAATTCTGAGAGCAATATATAACATGCTATTGAAACGATATCATGCAAACAGTCAGGGTTAAAACTTAACTTTTCCTTTATAAAATGGATATCATAACACACACCTATGTTGCTTACCATATTTGATGCGTTTGCATAGAGAAATGATTCATAAGATTTGAAATTGATATTTACACTCCATAAGATGCTTAGTGTAACCCTATCGAACTACAAATTTTATCGCTTTCTAACCGAAATAATAATTGTGAAACACTATCACATTTTCATCGTGTTTGATAATAATTTGAGCCAGTAAGCTGTCCTACATCTTTCACTAGCCGACCTACATGGTAGGATGGTTACATAACGCGCTGCGAAGCCAGGGGTTCCAGGTTCGAGCCTGGGCATGAGTCTTCTTTGTGAGCAGAGGCGAAACCACAATTTTTTATCTGGAGAGGGGGGGTCAAGTACCAGGACAAACGTGCTAATAATAATAATAGTAATATAGTGGTGGTAATGGTAGTAATAATAGTAGCATTACAAGACGTTATTATCGTCGTAAATCATGCAAAAGGGGATAGAAGTCGGTGTTAAAGCATTTGTGTTTGAACAAATTATTTGAAATATTTTTCCAACACGTTCAATTTCATATTAGCTAATAATGGAAAACAAGCACACAAACCGTATTTTTCAAGGGCAGAATAATTACGAACATTATTATTTTGTACATATGACAAGTATAACTTTCATGTATACAACATATATTTTAAACATATGTAACATAGAGCGACATAAAATAAGAAAACACATATGCAACATGTTAACGCTAAATTGTGTACGTATTCAAAGTTTCCTTAATATATATATATATATATATATATATATATATATATATATAAAATTTAAATACATTACATTGTCAATTCATCCGCCAAATTGTCTCTCAAATGTGAACGCTCCATTTCCTCAAAAGAATTGTTCATGCATTTAAGCAGCAACAGTCTGAAGTATATATATCTGGCCTTACCTCTCTCTCGGGTAATTTAGAATGCATTACAGAAAATAATCATATTGGGATCGAAGCGAGCAGGAAAATCTTTAGTATCAAATATTTGCAAACTGAAAACAATATTTATTTAATAGGGCGCAACAAATTTCACGGCGAACATGGCATTCTCTTTAACATTTTTTTATTTAGATCGTTTTGGCTCCCAGGGCTGACTCCCGCCGTCCCCTAGCTATAGCTCTGAACGTGGGACTATAAGAATAGTAGATATCGAAAATTTTACGAAATGTACTTTTATTTGTAAACAAAAATTGAAATCGAGGGAGCAATTGCCCCTCTTTGTCCCCTGCAAGTGCCCTTGGCCGTCTGGAGGAAAATAGCAAGAAACACTTGAAAACTAATTCCAACTTGAGTATCCATTTTGTTCTACTATACTTAGATTCTGCTAGTCATGTTTCTTTACTTCAATGTTTGCCCCCTCCCAGATTGGACTTCCGTTCAAGATTGGGGGGGGGGGGGACAATGCCCCTACCCCCTGTGGTTGCAGCACTGTTTGTGAGTGTCTCTTCATCAATTTCACGTCACTCCCTCTCTCTATCACATGAATCGCTATTACCAAAAGGTAGACTTGGGAAACAAAAAATTATGCTGTTCAAACTTCTTAGCAACACATCCAAGAAAAACTTCCAAATACATTAGGCACTTTTAATACAAGACTACTCAAAATATCACAACTGTTCTACATACAGAAAATTGATAAATCATTTCCCGAAGTTTGAATCTGGAAGAGATTTTATTCCCCAAATCCTGATCCGACATTATACGGAATCCCACACACCTTCATAAATCACAAAATCAATAAATGTCTTTGTTATGTTGCTAGAGTAATACAGGATCAAATTGTAAAGATTAGTGAGAATTCCAGGTAGATATGTATTCTGTATTTTTTACAGGGGGGCAGTTGCCCCTCTGCTCCGTATAGCTACAGGCCTGCTGTGACGTCACCTACGTAGGTGAAACTTCTTCCGAGGGTCGCCATTTCAGCAACGAAAACATGTTGATTTGAAGAAGATTTATGTCAGGCTCACACAAAGCATTTGTGGGGGGGGGGGGGGGGCAGATTCGAAAGTGTTGAATGCTCAATTGATTGAATTGGGTTATTTACGTCGTTTTCTGCCACTTTGGCTAATCACGGCGATGAGGATGAGTGATGATATGATGAAATTCATATGAGAAAGCTTATGAAAAGTCTGTATTGCGAAAGCGGGAACGGCTATGATCAAGGGCATTATTGCTAAAGCACGGCGTGCTATGTGTTTATTTATTCTTGCAAAATTAAATTTAAAAAGTAAAATACAAAAAAGTAAAACTATTTGCCTCCGATTTGTGTTAGCATTTATGTAAATAATTAAATAAAACTGTTAAATATTGTAAATATTCGCTATTTTTATGGGTACGTCAACACTAAGGTTCTTTGCACCCGTCACATGTCCTTTCTTTACAAGTCTGTTGCGGACATTAAAACACACCCATGCCCTCGCCGGGACTCGAATCCGACACCTCCAGATCAAAGCGAGTTGAGCCGACCACCCAACACGCTCGGCTACCGAGGCCGGCATAAAACTGTTATGTTGGCCTCTTAATTTAAATACATAGCCTACTTTTAAATAAAAATATTAACTGTTATCTAAAAAACAAATGAGCAGACACACATTTTTCATGTTACATTTCATTTGCATGAGGAATATAATAGCTGCTTAAATCTGCTATACGAAGACGTAATTTTTATTTTTAAAAAAGGGAGGGAGTGAGTCATTCATTCATTTATTTCAGTGATCAGAGCCACCCCAATAATTTTGACAAGTCGGCGCCCCTGGGCACCCAGGGCACGGTGTTATATGCACGGAAAAATTTACATTACCTCTACCTATGGAACTCACCAGAATACATGTTGCTAAATTCCACTGAGTCTATTTTTGCGTTCAAAAGTAAATTTTAAAAAATTGCAACGCATTAATCACTTCTAGGCTATTCAGAAAGCACTTCATCAACATTATTTACTGATGTAGATGTAGATTCAGTACCACTTGAGAGTTCACAAGGGGATACGTAATCAATACCGGGAAGAACGTTCGCAATAACGACGACCCAATGCGACGAGGCAAGGAATTTTCACAATTCTGGCAAGAGTCACCGCGTGACTTCTTTTTGGGGGGCGGGGAGCGGGAATGCAAAATTGAATTTTGCGGTGGCGGTAGCTTACATGGTTTAGACATATCAAAAGTTCTCAAACGACACTGTAAAGATTTGTGATAAACCTCCAATACCGCTCTCCAAATTTTCCATTATATAATCAAAGCTAAGAATGGGTTTAAACTAGGGATGGCCAAACGGATCCGGATCCGAAAAATCCGGATCCATTCGGATCCGGATCCAAAAGTTACGGATCTGAATCCGGATCTGAAAATTCCGGATCCGGGTCTGAAAGTTTCGGATCTGGATCCGGATCCGAGGGTTTCGTATCTCAATCCCATTATAATATTACCACACCTTAAAAGGTATTATGATCTTCGATTACAAAGAAATTTTTCATTAGTCCTACAAGAATTTTTTTCAAGTGTTGTTCCTAAAATACTTTGCTACGCATCGGCTAACACACTCGTGCAGAAAAATAATCTTACTTGTTTAACATAAAATGTCAGAGGTGATTTTGTAAATGCCATTGAAACGAATATGTATTCATTCGAATGTATTGGAAATGAAAACACACATAAATGTGAGACATTCCATTCCAGGATGAAACCTTTAACACATATAACAAGATAGAAATGTTATACAAAAATTATACAATTGTTCTACAGTTACAGTTTTACAAATTAAAATAAAACATTATAATATCTACAGTGTTATATAATTACGAAGTGTAAGACTAACAAGGGAGGTTATCTAAGTGTCCCCCTCCGATTTCCATGAAACTAGGCAGGCGTATAGTGGGGCCCAAATGAAGAAATACGTGTTTTTTTGTATCGGCTAAAAATCTGTTCTAGGGGGCAACCTCACCTCAAATGTCAAGATGAGGACAAATTGAAGTGGGGATATGACCCCTGTGTTCCCCTCCGATTTCCATGAAACGTGGTGGGTGTATAGAGGTTCCCAAAGGAAGAAATACGTGTTTTTTTTGTTTCAGCTAAAAACTGTTTTAGGGGGCAAAATCCCCTCAAATGTCAATTGATTGATTTATTTTTTTTATTTTACTTCAAGTTTTGTGCCTCTTGGCGTTTTTGCGAAGATGGGGATGGGTGATGATATGGTGAAAGTGATGAATGGACATTCACAAACAACCGTGCCCGAGCGGGATTCGAACCCGGGGCGCCTGAGGTTGCAGCGCGATTTGCTAACCACTCAGCCACAGGGTCCGGCCCTCAAATGTCAAGATGAGGACAAATTGACGTGGGGATCATCTGACCCGTGTGTTCCCCTCCGATTTCCATGAAATTTGGCAGGTGTATAGAGAGGCCCTATGCACCCTGTTTCTTCCTATGTCATATTTACGTGGTTTCAGGGTCAGATCCCCACTTCAATTTCTCCTCATCTTGACATTTGAGGGTGGGTGCCTCTATACACCTGCCAAGTTTCATGGAAATCGGAGGGAGATACTTAGACCTCCCTTGTAAGTGTATTAATTAATTACAAATCGCGCACGCGCACACACACACTATATATATGTGTATGTATGTATATTATATATATATGTATATTAACAGGTAACAATATGTTATAAGCACATTCTTACTTTCCAAAGAAGCGCATGTGGGATGGCAAAACGGATCCGGATCCGGATCCGAAAAATTTTAAGATCCGGATCCGAAAAATTTTAAGATCCGGATCCTAAGGATCCGGAACCAACCGGATCCGGATTTCGGATCCGCCAGGATCCGGATCTGGCCATCCCTAGTTTAAACTCGGTACACTCAGTACACTCCACTGATGTTTTTATTTCTATACGCTTCCACGTGAACACATCACAGGAAGGCAAGTTCTTCAAGCCGATGTGACGATGACGCGAGGGTTGACAAAATCCCATTCATTCTCTTTGCAAAAGGGGATGAGGCCTTGCTCGAAAAAGGTTTTATATCCCTGCAAAAGGAGACCTTCAGGCAGTGGGCAGAGAACACAACGTAACTTGACTGCGGGACAGAAGGGATGCCTTCTTGCGAGGCATAGAGGACCAGTCGTCCTTGAGCGAGGGAAGGTTGGGGGAGAGACGGATCCATTGACCATAGTTTGATGTCGTGCGTCAACCAGCGTTGCCAACCCCTCAGCTACGAAAAGTGCTGTTCGAACTGTGAAATTATGCTAGAATGCCACCCAATTGTGCTAGGGCAGTATTATTATTATTATTATTTTATTATTATTAACAATACATTTTATTACTATTTTCAGATGTTATATTGTATCCTACCCTAAGATCTATTTATTTTAATTCGCTTTTTTGCCTTAGGGTCTCTGTAGGGTGACCAGATATTTGTTGACCAAAAAGAGTATAGTCGATAGGTTGAAGGTGCGCATGCATTTTTGCTCTTTAACGGGGTGCGCAGAAATCCCGCGCGACTTCATGACAGTCTAATTATCCTGGAAATTATGCAAAATTAAAACTTTCTTTTTATTTTACACTAATTTTGCACAATAAAACTATATTTTGTGACTACATAATATCTATTTGGAACGAGTTTACAATACCGGACCACTCTCCAATTTCTATGAAATTTCGCCTACTCACTAATTGTGAACTCCTAATCACGAATCTGCATGTAATAATTGGCGAAGATTGTTGTGCGTAGAGGAAGACCATTAACGAATTGCGAAAGAAAGATGGTTCCGAATTGCTCTGTATGGACAATGACCGTGGTAAATCGCAAGGTTATTTTACAAGTTCTACACGTAAATGTACAATTTTAACACATGACCGCCAAATATGAACTACAGATACGTCATCAGGACACCGAAATTAGTAAGTAGGCGCAATTTTATAGAAATTGGAGAGTGTTCTGGTATTGTAAACTCATGCCGGAAATTCTTGAGTTAAGGAGTAAATACTTCAGTTTGTTGACATCTTGACGTTTTCCGTTCTGTGGATTTTAAGTCATTTTTACGCGTAACATAATGAACGAAATTAAATAGCAAGGAAAAGAGTATATTTGGGGATTTTTGCAAATTGAAAAGAGTATAGAGTATATAAACCTCTAAAAGAGTATAATACTCTTAAAAAGAGTATGTCTGGTCACCCTAGTCTCTGGGAGGGACAATGAGGATGGATGAAGAACTGATGAAATGGTATATGGACTATGGGATGGAATAAAAACATAATTACATGTCCATACCTTACCAAGAGTCGAACTAGGGCATGTGGTTCAGTAAATTTGTAAAATGTCTTCACATATTTTTTCTAACAGATGGGGAGAGGGAAGATTGAATGACACAGTATAAGCGTCGTTACCTTTCAATTACTGCCGGGGGTGAGGGCGGTGTATTATCTATGGTATAATTCAAAAAATATCTTTCATATAGTACTGCATTTTTTCCGTTATATGGAAGGACGTATTAACCCATTTCCACCTCCAACAAATGCTCATAATTTCTATGTAAACTAACAACATTTCCAAAAGAAAAAAAAGGAGAGGAGAAAAGGTACTCGCCAAACGAACAAATATAAACAGCCTCTTTCCCACTCCTTTCTAGCTATATTTCTGAGCATACGACTCCCATTTCTGGTTGCAATCTCCACGGTCTCTTTTTTTCTTTCGGGAGTTTCATAGTTACTTCTTTTGCTATTAGTACTCATTTTTCAAAATTGTTCCGAATATATTTTACAACAAAATAATTAAAATGCAGGAAAAAGCACTCACAGATACACTCAAACACACGCTCAAAAATACAATGAAAGACGCACGCACGAAGAATTAAAATCATCATAAGAACAACGATTTTTTCGCCGCGGGAGACTGCTTCCGAAATGGTAAGATGCCGACCGGACCGAACCGAACACAAGCTGAAGACAAAGATGGTCAAAATTTGCCGACAAAGGAGGGCGACACATGATCTTTACTTGTCAATCCAACTTTCTACTAAACATTCCTCGCGAAAATACAGGCACCGCAAATGGCACCCCTTTTGTCGGTGCTGAGAAAGGACTAACTTTTGAGGGTGGGCCGCCCCTACCCTCCTCTTCGATTTTATGGCAGGAAGGTGCAGAAGAAATGAAAGGCGTTGGCGGGAAACGGGATCCCTGGGCCAGTTTACTCTCTTTTGTTGGAAACATGTCCACTCCTGAAATAAAGATGTGCAGTTACTTTTATTTTTACTTCTTCAGAGCACTTTCCTTTGAGGTCAATATCTACCGACGGTTGCAGATTATGCCACAGACTAAGATTATGCTAGATTTGGCTGTTATGCCAAACACAGGGTGCTAGGTGCCAAAGATGGTTAAATTATGCTAGGTTTAGCACCATTATGCTAGGGTTGGCATCGCTGGCGTCAACGATTTCTTTAAAAACAACCCGCAAACTCCGTGCTGTGACTTCCTGCGTGATGTAGGCTTTGTCTTGGTTGGGACCAGAGGCGCAAACACGAATTTTTGTCTGGGGGGGAGGCAAGTACCAGGATAATCGTACCAATAATAATAATAATAATGTTAATAAAATAATGTTAATAATAATGTTGCTAATAATGTTATTGTAACATTATTATTATTATTATTATTGATTTACTTTATTTTACTTCTCTTCTTGTGCCGATCACCACTACTAGTTAGCAGTCTTAAAAATATTCCCGAATCAAACGATAGTATTATATATATTGTAATATTGGGCAATGTTTGTTAGAAGTTTTAATTTAAATTTTAGATTAACTGAATACTTAAGAAGAAATGATGCCTCTCGCTCAGGGTTGGCAATTTTTTTTTTTTAAAGAACAAAACAAACTGTTTTTTTGTTTAAAATATGTTTTTTTTGTTTTAAACATAGTTTTAAACATGAGTTTTAAAAAACAAGTTTTAAACATGTGTTTTAAACAAAAGAAAGTCAACTTTTTCCAGTAAATTATAGTTAAAGTCGTTAAAGAAAAAATAGGGGTGTGCGGAATCCCGAAGAGTCGGGACCAGGATCTGGAAAAAAATTTCCCCACTTTTCGGGTTCCCGAGCAGTTAGTTTTTGTACCAGAAGTGCAAAACAAGTACTTAAGATGAAAATTACGTGTAGAATTCGAGATTTTTAGAGCTTCGGGAAATTTCGATCATTTCCCGTCCCGAAAATTTCCTGACTTTGTCGGGAAATGGCAAATATTTCCCGTCCCGAATGTCGGGATTTAAAAAAAATTTCCTGTCCCGATCCCATCCCGACCAAAAACATTCTGTCTCGCACACCTATAGAAAAAATACTCATTTTTATGAATCTATATTACTGAAGTACAGTGGCTGCAAGGACAGTTTATATCCCTTTGCAGATAAGGTTTACCATACTGTAGGATAGGGGTGTGCGGGACAGAATTTTTAGGTCGGGACGGGAAATTCTTTAAATCCCGACATTCGGGACGGGATATGTTCGAAATTTCCCGAAGCTCTTGTAATCGCGAATTCTACACGTAATTTTCATCTTAAGTGTTTGTTTTTGCACTTCTGGAACAAAAACTAACAATTTCCGATACGTTCCAGACATACATTTACATTGAAGAAAATGTTCAGAATTGGCGACTTTTTAAAATGACCATTCTGTATTTCCCTACTGCTTGGAACCTCAAAAAGTGGGGATTCGGACGGGAATTTCTTTTCCCGATCCCGGTGCCGACTCTTCGGGATCACGCACACCTCTACTGAGGGACAAAAGTAGGGAGTAATACCCCAATTTTCCGCCACTGCTGAAGTAGATTAGGATTCATATTCATCTAAATCTCAAGAAACTAAATATTATAGAATTACTATCTTTGTCGTGGAAAAATCAGTGTGAAATAGTTCCTGCTGCCTGAACAATTTATATAGGAGAAAACAACCTGCAGTGTCATAATAGATTCTCCAGGTCAATTTATCTATCCAAAGTACAAAATTGTGTTACCAAAAGTAAGCGTCTGCGCTTTATTCAGTTATACAAACGAATGAATCCTATCGCAAGAGAAAAAAGTCACATCATCATCAAAATCACGCATTGTGTATTCAGATACTTCCACCAGTCTCAAACTTACAGGACGGTACGAAACAAAGAACTGAGAAGTTTCCATTTCTACAGTAAAGTACGGGCCCTTCTTGTCGCAAAACAGTTTTTCTACCTTGTGCATATATAGCTAGCCTGCCTAACCAACGTATTCATTCATTCATTCCTTTATTTGGAACCTAACAGCTTTTATGCCGTTTTTTGTCCATAACAATACACACACAATTGTTTTACAATAAAATTATCAGTCCATCCCCCCTATTTTACAGATATTAGTTTGTTTTTTTTTTGTTTTTTTTTGTTGTTTTTTTTAACATTTTGCCTTTTACAATTGTATGTTACACTTCCTTAAAAATGATAACAAACTATAACCAATTCTCACATCTGGATTAACAATTAAACTTAACAAATTTGTTGGAAACTGAACCTTTAGATTATTTAAAGTTTTATACAAGATATTTCTCTCTCTATTATATTTTGAGCATTCCAGTATTATATGTTGTGCATCTGCACTTTCCCAGCCACATTCACATTTCTTATTGTTCGTTATTCCAATTTTGGATAAATGTTGCCTAGTACACAAATGGCCCGTTCTCAGTCTATTAATTAATACAATTACATTTCTTGTAGCACTTACATGATGAAACCATGGTTTTTGTGTTTTGAATTCAGCAAATGGTCTGTATGATTCTCCAACTGTTGTAAGTTCATTTCGACACCAATCAAACCATTCATTCAGAATTTTCTTCTTTACTCTAGGGAGAAGATCCGTATAGTATAATGATAAGTTCGTAATATTTGGAAGACGCACTGCTTTCTTTGCACATTCATCTACATGAGAATTACCTGCAATATTGCTATGAGCTTTAACCCAAGAAAACTCAATGGTTTTTCCAGATTTTTGTATTGTTTGAACTAATTGTATGCAATTTATAATATAAGGGGATAATTTGTAAAGACTCTTGTACGAAGATTTAAGAGCCTGTAATACACTTTGCGAGTCAGTAAGTATTAAGAACTTTCGTAAATTTAATTTTTGGACATATATTAAAGCTTGGTAAATTGCGTAAGATTCTGCTGTAAATATTGAACAGTCTTGTGGAAGCCGAAATAATAGGTCTGTTTTATGTTGTGGATCGTACACTGCACATCCAACTCCTGACTCACATTTAGATCCATCTGTGTATATGAAATAAAAACTTGGCCATTGAGTAAAATATTCCGATATGTGCGAATAACGAGGGAAGTGAATATTATCCAGAGATTGTTGAGGATAATCTAATGAAAAAACAGGCCGTGAACGCATCTGTAGAACATCCTGATATTCTTGACAAAACGAATTATACAATTCTATCCACATAGCAGATTTTCTGTTTGTTATTTTTCCTGTTTCATATAAGTGTATCATATTTGTTAGTACATTGTTGAAAGGATGCTCACGATATGATTTCACTTTGAAGAGCATATTTGCTGCTAACATCTTCTGTCTACATGAAATGGAACATTCACCCGCTTCCATGTATACTATGGAGTGCTGTTCATAACGCCTAAACATCTTCTCAAGAATTTCCTCTGTATGACATCAATGGAATTCAATTTTCCTTCTGTCAAGTTACACATTGCCAATAGAGAATAATCTATCATAGGCCGAAAATAATTCTTGTAAAATAAAAGCATAACTCGAGGATGACATCCCCACTGAGTATTTGCTATTGCTTTGAACAAATTAAACACTTTTTCTGATTTGACTTGTATTGCTTTATTTTGGTCCTTCCAAGTTAGTTTTTCATCCAAGATGACACCTAAATATTTTACTCTGGATGTAATGGGAATTCTTGTTTTTCGGGACATTGAGTGAACTATTGGAGGTGTTCCCTTTTTACTAAAAATTGTAAAATTAGATTTTTCCATTGAAATGGAGAGTTTTTTACTTTCAAGCCACTTTTGCACTTCCAATATTTGTTCCTCTAAAACAGGAAAATCAGTATGAATTTGTGTCGTGGACATATAGATACAGATATCATCTGCATATTGAAGATAATTGACTGTTGGAATTAATTTCCTTTTCATCCCGATCATATATATGTTGAATAACAAAGGACTTAAAGGACTTCCTTGAGGTAACCCTTTGCAGGCTGAATACGGTCCTCTACTTTCACTGAAAAAGTGGAAATATACGGATCTTTTACTGAGTAACTTCCATAATATCAAAACATAGTTGTGAGGTATTTTTAGCTGTTGTATTGTTTGGATTAGGATATTAATATCTACATTATCATAAGCTGCGCTTACATCTAAGAATGCAGCTAATACAATTCTGTTTCTTTTCAGTGAGTCGAAAATATACGAGGAAAGAGTGATTAATCCATCTTGGCATCCTAATCCCTTTCGAAATCCTATTTGTTCGAACTGAAATATGTTTTGGCTTTCTAAAAACCATTCTATTCTTTTTTGTATCAGTTTCTCAAATATCTTTCCTAAAACTGACGTCAAAGCTATAGGTCTATATGATTTACCTACTTGAGGGTCCTTGCCTGTTTTTAAAATTGGAATAATCAACTGTTTGGACCAATCTTCTGGTACTTTTCCATTATTTAAGAATTTATTAAAAATTGTGCACATCGCCTTTAACGCTACATCTGGAAGGTGATTGATCATCGAATAAGTAATTCCATCCATCCCTGGAGCCGATTCTTTACTGTTGCCGATGATTTCATAGATTTCCTCTTTTGAAATTGGAGTTGCAAAACCTTTCGCCGAACGTAGTTTTGATGTGTAACTACATAATTCATTTGGTGTTTCAACTACTCCGTCTGACACTGTAGGTATGAGTTTCTGAATAAATTCAGTCTTCCAATTTGATTTCAAAGGGACCACATTTGCTGTACGAGGATTTTTGAGCGACCTAAACTTATTCCACACATATCCTAATTTCATGCTTGGGTGTAAATTTTCACAAAATAATTTCCATGATTTTCTTTTTGCTTTTATGCATAATCTCTTTGATTTGGCCACAGAGTGTCTGAATGCTATCCAGTTCTCCGGATTTGGTTGACGTGCGTATATTCTTGCTAATTCGACTCTATGTAGTTTTGCTTCAGCACACTCTTCTGTCCACCAGTATATCTTTGGGAAGTGTTGCTGACTACTTTTTATCACCCTGGGACAGCTCAAGTCCATCGCAGCCGAAATGGTTTTTACAAACTCCTCGTATGTAATATTATCAGGTTTTAATCCATCATCCTCTGAGAAATAAATATTTAAAAGTTTAGTATAATTAGACCAATTAGCTTTGAATACTTTCCATTTGCGAATAGTTAATATTCTTTCATTTGTTGCATGGCAATAAGCCAGGTAAAAATAACATGGATAATGATCGCTTGTTCTCAAGTCCACATCGGCTTCCCATGTAAAGTCTGCACAATACTTTTCTGAAATTAATGTTAAGTCTATAGATGACGGATTACTTCCATTTCTAGGCATATGAGTAGGTGAACCATCATTTATTATAGTTAACTGTTCCGCCTCCATCCATTCAACAAGAGTTCGACCCAACTTATCTGCTGCCTGTCGACCCCACAATGGGTGGTGGCAATTGAAATCTCCAGTTATGATTAATGGAGTCTTGAATGAACTAATCATAGACCTTAAATGTTTCACTGCAATTTTTTGCGATGTATAGGTAGATGGTATATAGATCGAGATAACAGTAAATATTTTATTCAAAATTTGCACTTGTATTCCCACTACTTCCACCCGATATTCTCGAAGAATCACTAAATTGGGATTAAATGATATGGGTTGGAATGCCAGACTTTCATGTACAAATATACCCACTCCTTTTCCGCCTTTTTGATTAATTACTGCGTGATAATTTTTTATTTCAATTGAAACTCTTCCATCACCCCATACTTCACACACACATATAATGAGAGGATGATGCTCTTCTATCAGTTTCATGAGTTCAAGTTTTCTTGAAGGAAACGAGCATAAATTCCATTGAACAAACAAAAACATATTTTGCATGTGATAACTTACTGATTATTATATTTAATGTTGAGCATCTTCATATGATTCAAGCTCTTCAATAAGTTTCAATAACTGTGAAGTAATATTTGTACAATCGACTAGAATCTTTTTAATTCTCTGAAGATTATCATCCACAGTTATGTTCGACGTTAGTTTTGCCATAACTTGTAACAAACTAATCATTATTTGCTTTTGAGAGTCATATTGTGGAATGCTAGTTCGTAATTTTCGTTTTTCCGTTGTTGTCACTGACGTTGGACTGATTTGGGAATTTAGTAATACATAATCTGGTCTTTCTTGTTCGTTTTGGGTTTGAGGATTGTCACACGACTTTAGATTTTGCATACCTTTATTTTTCATAACTTCTTTACTTTTACATATCTTCCCAAATCTTCGATCAGCATAACTATTGTTCATGTTGTAAGGATGAGGTTGAGAAGATTTCCAAGAATATAAGTTTCTTGATGTCCCTGATTCCTCATCTCTTAGAGTGGCCAGCACCTCATCTAACCAACGTAGCCCGTGATGTCAGAACACGAGGTTGGTCAAGTGTTGTGCGATAAGTGAGACCCGTAAAGCACGGATTAATTGACACTGATTCAATGAAAAGACAGGGTTGCCAAACAAAAATATTATCACAGACTATAAAATATCAAGTACCAAAATGTGTTTTAAACACTTCTAAAAAAACATGTTTAAAACACATTGTTTTAAACGTTTAAAACATTTGTAAAAAACAAAGCCGTGTGTTTTAAACGTTTAAAACAAAGTGTTTTAAACACTTTTGTTTTAAACATGCCAACCCTGCTCTCGCTCGAGCGCGTTCGTCTCCCGAGTTTTCCCCGTTTACTTCTGAAAGAAGTAATCAATTCCACTTCTCCGTAACTATTGGACTTATGACCTTCAAATTTTTATGGGACACTTTTCAAAGGTTTATTTCATAATCCGTTCATTCAAATTTTCATTCTCACAAATGGTTTGATATTTGGTTTTATTTACATTAAATTTGGCAATGTTCATTCCAAATGCCATAAACAGGCGAAGTCAAAATCGACCCTTTACACGGAACGGGGTCTTTCCCGGCGGTTGGAGTTTTTTCCCCCTCATTTCGGCAGGACCGCGAAGGAAGGGAGGGGTGCTGCTAATGAGTGCCAAACCTTCGTTGGAAGAGTAAACCTTCAAGAAATAGAAGATCGAAGAGAGAAAAGGCGCAGAATACCACATTCAAAGGTTCCAAAGAAGAAATCTCGGCAGGGTGCTCTTCTTCGGAATTAATGGAAAAATCACAATTAATCTCTTTTCATTTAGATCGTTCGGCGCCCAAGGCCGACTCTCGCCACCCCCAGCTACGGTTCGGAACTTGATAATACTAAGAAAATCAGGTACTGCTAGCGAAGCGAGGAAGAAAATTTTACGAAAAGTATTTTTATTTACATAAAATTTCACAATATTTTTTATTAGCTTTATTTTTACTTCAACTTTTGTTCACTTTTTGGCTAATTTGCGAAGACGGGGATGAGTGATTATATGACGAAATTGATGAATGGACACTCACAAATATCCATGCCCAGGCCGGGAACCCGAGACCCCTGGCGTTGGAATGCAATGTGCTAACCACTCCGCCACGGGAGCCGGCTGAGTTCACAATGAAAATTGTTTGCATGTCCGGGTAAAAACAAATATTTCATTTCGATTTTGTGGTTTGATTGAATTGGTTTATTTTATTTGCTTTTCTGCCACTTTTAGCTAATCGTGAAGATGAGGATGATTGATGTTCTGATGAACCGACACTCACAAAGAACAACCATGCAAAGCCCTGGCTTCGAACCTTGAATCCCTGGCATTGTTGCGCACAGTGCTAACCACAGCGTCACGTAGGTCGGCGATTTGGTGTATTAAAAATAAACAGAGAATCCTTGTGTATTAAATCATTCTTAAGCGAAGTGATAGCAAGGGACACCAGATCACCAAAAATAAAAAAAAAATAAAGACAAAATGAAATAAAAATAAAGAATACTGCTTCGGTAGTCTACTCGGTAGGGCGTCTGACTGCCACGTGGGAGACACAGTTTCGATTCTGGAGGTGGGCCTTGTCCCCTCATAAAGCGGCTCTGAGGCTCACCTAGCCTCTAATCAATGTGTATCTGGGGGCAACCCTTGGGATAAAGGCGGCCGGATCGTGGTGCTGATCACATGACCGAGACCGAGAATGTGTGGGGCCCTACCTCACATCCCCTAAATGTGTGTTATGGCACGGTGAACTTTGCTTTACCTTACCTGTGAAAATAATGACGTCCTATACAGAAATTTATCCACGCACCCCTAACGACTACAAAATTTCTCAACTCTCACCAAAAATTTTTCACTGAAGTCAAATTTATGATTATTTCGGCTCTAAATTTACCCTTACACTTCTGTAAAATTCTAGGTTGACCCCTGGTCATATAAAATCAGTATCGTTCGGCTTGCAATTGCAAAACAGTGATAGACTTTTTGCTAGCTTCCTAGTAATACAAACTTTCTAGTAGAACCATATCAAATTCTTACTTATTATACTTGGAAAATATTTCTACTTAGTAACAACTTTTCTCTCGAAAATTTTGGCCAGGGTATGAGGCCGGAGGGCACTCACCATCATGAGCAAATTGGGGAGCTACGAACGATTAGTGTAATCAGGTCGTGGAAACCTATAACAACAACTGAGGGTTCGTCGTGCTAATCACACGTCATCCCGTAACTGGTAGCATGACAGAGGCGGAACCACGAATTTTTTAAATTTTTGTCTTGGGGCGGGGCAAGTACCATAATAAACGTACCAATAATAATAATAATAATGTTATTATTATTGATTTTCTTTATTTTACTTTGCTTCTTGTGCCACTTTTGACTTATTTGCGAAGATGGGGATGAATGATATGATGAAATTGATGAATTGACACTCAAGCCGGGATTCGAACCCGGGACCAACATTATTATTATTATTATTATTGGTAGTAGTAGTAGTAGCGGTAGTAGTAGTAGTATCAAAGACGTTATTACCCTCGTAAATTATGCAAAAAGGGGTAGAAGTTGGTGCTAAAGTATTTGTTTTCGAACAGACGATCTAAATTATTTTTCAAGACGTTCAATTTCACATTAATAACGGAAAACAAGTACTCAAACTATTTTTGAAAGATAGTAATGCTTGATAAATGCATTCCAAATATAATTCCCTTTTACATTAACATGTATAACTCATGCACGATATATGTTTCGCACATATGCAACACTAAATTGTGTACGTATTCAAAGTTTCTTTAATGCATATTATATACAATATAATATATTATTTAAATACATTACACAATAAATTCATCCATCTCACAATAAACCAACAGCAAAAATTACATAAATTGTGCACGCTCCTTTTCCTCAACAATTGCTCATACATTTAAAACAAAATCAATTAATAAAAGTGTTACTCTCTCTCTGGTAATTTACAATGCATTACAGAAAACAACCTGCGAGCAAGAATATTTTTAGATCCATTTTTTTTAAAATTTAATAGGGGGCAAATAATTTCACGGGACGCCAACGCATTCTCTCTTTTACAACTTTTAAGCCTCCCCGATGGCGTAGTGGTAACGTCGTCACCTTTTGATGGAGTCCCGGGCTCGATACCCGGCGGAGGCACATGACAGTGCTTCGGATCCCACTTTAAACTGTATGTCCAGTCCCTATTAGCCTTTCTGTGCATAAAGTGGACTTAGAACCACAATTCATCTCTTTTCATTTAGATCGTTCGGCGCCCAAGGCCGACTTTCGCCATTCCCAGATATGTTTCGGGACTTGATAATACTAAGAAAAGCAGGTACTGCAAGCGAACCGAGGAAGAAAATTTTACGAAAAGCATTTTTATTTACATAAAATTTGAAGTTGTGGGCGGTAATTGCCCCTTGCAGATGCACTTGGCCGTCAATGTTTCCCCCCCCCCAGAACTCATTTCCGTCCAAGGTTGGGGTGGGGGGCAATGCCCCCCTGTAGTTGCGCCACTGTTGCATGATCTCCCTCTGCTGAGGCATGTGGGAGTGATGCCGACAGTATCTTGACCTGCTTGGACCTTTGCGCCATGGGTTATAATTATAATTATTGTTTACACAGAGAGAGAAATTGTATTGTATACGCTTCATCATCCTCATACTCGCGATTAAGCTAAGAATTATAAAAGCAACGAAAATAATAAATACAGTCAGTTTATGTGAATTATAAGACTGTGTTTTCCATAAAGACCTCGTATGCTTTCTTTCAATTTTCTTTATCTTGAAACTTTTTCCCATCAAAGTTGATCTAACGGTGAGGTGAATATAAGTGTAATAAACTTAAATATATTGCTCTTTATATCATTAGATTAAGAAAGACGAGATGGAGGAATAAAAATATGAAACTGGGAGGAAGAGCCTCCATTATGGTTGCATCTTAGAATTTATCCGGAGTGATTAAGTACAAACTGATACACGTACCTATATTTTCTACATTTAATGGACAGCCTCAGTGGCCAAATGATTTGAGTTATCGACTCAAAATCTCACCGCCGAAGATTCCAGGTTCGAACTTCGCCCTGGGTAATGTACACGTTTTCTTGAAAATTCTATTAATGTTTGAATTAGTAAGATTTTCGGACAGATTTCATTAGTGTATATCCCACGACATATATTGATCGCTGATCATATAAATTAGAAACTATCTGTTGAAAATATAAATTACAAATTTGCGCTGTCTGGATGTCGTTCAATTTGTCTTTCGAACATGGATTCGTATAAAGTGTACGCAATTGAGGCTTTTCAAATCTCATTTCACAGTGGATGTTTTTTATGTGGAAGCAATTCTGTGAAGACTGAACTAAATATAATCTAAAAACTAATTTCTGACATAAGCACAGAAATAAGCATAATATTTCTAATGACGCCTTCTTTGACGAGATCCCAAGAGAAGAAATGGAGGACCTCTTCAACCTGGACATTAACGATAGGTTAATTATCATCTCTTAAACATGTAATTCAATTTCTGTAACAGTGCATTAATTATTATAATAGGCCCGAACCCGAAGTGACATTGGAACATGCTCTTCACAGGAATATTAGAAAATGGAATCCAAGAAGTTAAATGAAGATAGAAGTGTTTTAGTGTTCCAAGGTAAAAACCTGCAATTTTGTGACTGTCTTCGTTTGGATATCACTTTAATTCATTCCTGAATTAACAAACTTACGGACAGAAAACGGCAGTAAAAGTTTCACTAGAATAACTTACAAAAAAAGAAGCTCAGTTGTAATAAAATAAGCCAACTATTTTTTCATCGAGTTTGCAGATTCAAAATAAAATACCAGGCTGTTCCAGAAGACCTGCACCATACTAGAACGAAAACGAAACACAGAATATCAGAAACAAAGACAGACTTTATTCAGCAAAGTACAGGCCTCCATGTTCAGTTACCTTCACCCACCTCTGCGACAACAGTTCAATCTGATGGCGATACCAGGTGGCAGGTTTAGAATTGAAAACCTCACGACAGGCAGAATTTACCTCATCATATGAACTGAAGTGCCGACCACACAGGAAATGAGAGAGAGCGAAACAAACCGTAATCCGATGGTGCAACTTCCAGACTATAGGCGGGATGAGGTAACAACTCAAATCCGTCAAGCTCAGCTAGTGTGTTGGTCACTCTTCGAGACCGGTGACTGGGAGCATTGTCATTTTGCAGCAGTAACCTCTTCCTCCTCGTTAATGCCGGGTATTTCCCGTCCAGAATGGCATACGCTCGGCGTAATTGTTCAGAATACATTTCACCTGTTACAGCATGGTCTTCTGGAACAAACTCATAATGGACAATCCCGTCAATATTCCACCACACACTCAGCATGAGCTTTTTCCCAAATCTGTCCTGTTTCACATGGGCGATGGCCTCCTGCCTTCTTTTCACCCACTGTTTACGTGTATCGGGGTTTTCAGAAACACATACTTCTCGTCTCCTGTCACAATTCTCCTCCTAAAACGAAGATCATGCGGGTTTTGTAGCAATGTCTGGCAAATTGCAACTCTGCGCTGGGCCTGCACCTCTGTCAGCTCGTGTGGACTTTGTCGAGACTGTGTATTGGTGTAATCCATGTCATGCAAGCGAAGTTTTACTGTCGATTTGGATGCCCCAACCACTCTGGCTAACACGTGTGCTGGATTGTGGTGTAGCATGCACAGCATCCTGCAGAGACTCGTTAATGTCCATCGGAGGTCACCCCGTGCGGGCCTTGTCCGCGAGGCGTACTTCACCCGAAGCGAATTTTTTAAACCAACGGGAAGCTGTCCATCGATTCACCACTTCTTCGTTCTCCACACGACAAATTTCCTCCGCTGCCGCTTTTGCTGTTAGACATTTTTTCCATAAAAAAAAGCTAGCACTGCACGAAGTGCAATTTGGTCCTCACTCATCGTGCCCACTTTAATTTCAAAGGAACACTCGCTACACATGCTGCGCGTGCCTTCACTTGATCCCACGAACCTGTCCTCTATGCCTGCCAACAGCCTTTCACCGGTGGCGCCACCCACCCTCGCAAACTTCATCTCTTAGGGCTCAGTGTGCTGATGGTGCAGGACTTCTGGGACAGCCTGGTATTAGTGTTGAACTAGTGTTTATTGACTAAATTATATATTTTACGCATGTACATATTTGTTGTGTGTATATGATAGGACAGGGTTTCGCCGATAAACTGTCATTCTTCTGCTGGCTTCCTGCTTAATTGACTTCTATAGTGAGTACAGTTTTAATTAAAATTATTGATTTGATTTGCTTTCTTTTACTTCGCTTTTTGTGCCATTTTTGTCTAATTTGCGAGGATGGTGATGAGGAATGATATGATGAAATTGATGAATGGACAATCACAAACATCCATGCCCAGGCCGGAATTCGAGCCCAGGACCCCTGTCGTCGTAGCGCGATGTGCTAAGCACTCCGCCACGGGGGCCGGCAGTTTTAATTACACAATTAAAATCAATCAATTTAATAAAACAATAATCAATTTTATACGGAATAATATTATATATTTTTTATCAGAAAGGGGTTTGTCAATAATAATGAACAGAAATTAATTTAATGATGATGGCTTGAGGAACTTATATGCTATAATATTGCTTTGCTCCAGTGATTGGTAACTAATTTAAATTTATATTTGTCAGTCTTTATGATTATACCACACTTTCCAATTGTTAGTATAAACTATAAAAAAAATGAAAAGTATTTACGAATAAATTTGTTGGGATTGGGCATCGTCCTATAAAATAAAAAAATACTAGGCCGAGGTCTCGAAAAGGTTGAGAACCACTGGGATAGAGTAACCAACCTACCATCTGCTCTGTGTTCCTATGGACACAAGCAAGTGGAGAATAGAAGCTGCTGCGAATTTTGTCACGCTGCCCCTGCCCATGGCTATAGTAAAAGACCGAGGCTATTTATTCTGGAGGAGGCAGTTCACTCCCCCCCCCCCCCCTCTCTCAATCCCTCCCATCGGGCGAAACACTAGAAACCACTGCCCGCTCGGTCCCGTCGATTCTCGAAACCTGTTTTGTTTACCCTCGGAATCGGAAAGTGAGAAGCCGACCATTTAGTGAGGCAATTGTACGCTGTTACCAAACTCAATATAATTAAAATCAAGTATGAAATCATTATTGCTACAGAGAATTTGAGTGAATAGATTATGAAATAAACCTTTATAAAGTGTCCCATAAAATATGAAGGTCGTAAGTCCAATAGTTACGGAGGAGTGGAATTGATTACTTCTTTTACAAATAAACGGGGAAAACTCGTCTTTCTAGGAAAGGGAGGGGGAGACGGTCGCGCTCGGGCAAGGGGCATGATTTCCTCTTAAAATACTATTTTTATATTTATAAAGTTACTGGACAAATGACAGTTATACAAAATTTTATTGCTTGAGACCTCAATTCGAGATGTTGGAATGAGCTCTAATTTATATGACTGAAAATGTAAGAACATAACCATCAACAAAATTTTCAATATGCAGTTATTCTCACAAAATACTTTAAAAATGAGTATTTCACAAAATAATCGTTTATTTTTTAAAAATAGATTTATTGATTTAGTGTGAAAGTTTATACTATTTGGAGCACTTCTGAGAAAACCAGACATTCATAGGCGTCACCGTTCCCGAGAAATATCAAACCAAAATAAATCTAATACGGTGGACTATTTTGAACATGGGAGACATCGGCACGCACATAGCGATTGGCTCCTCGACTGAAAATTCCTTAAATGGCATAACAATTATACTACCAAGTCTCTTGCTTTTATCAAAAAGTGTAACAATTCGTCAATCATTAGGGACTTAGCCGCTGGACAGTGATCAAGAGTGTGGGTACGAGTCCTCTATTTGGAGACACATCTTATGGCGATTCTTTGATTAAATACATTAAAAGTTATATCAGTTTAACGCTTATAAATTAGGCTATAATTTTTATTCCAAATAATATTCTGTCGCATAATTTATTTGATAGTTACAATCGAGAAAATTCTAAAAGTACAGGAAGACTTGTCTCTATTTTACAGGGGAAGACAAGACTTGTCTTTATTTTAAAAGATGATTTCTTACATAACGTGAAAACCACTTACATTCGTATCATTGCCTATCCTTCCAATTTTCATTTATTTCGAATTGAAATAAATGAATATCCCACATCTATCACCACGTGGGATCGTACTACGGGTAATGTAGCTCATTCATCATTCATCACCCCAACTATTGGCATACTCGCTGTTCATGGCAAACCTGATGGTAAGGTGCAAGTGGTACTGACTAAACACATACGTGTGGCTAGGGTTAGCACTTAGCAGATCGCTGTAAGGGAAATGTAGGACATGCTATCCAAAATGTAGGTAGGACACAAAACATTCTCAATAAATAATAGATATTTCTATAGAACACTTTAGAAAGTAGTTGAAAAGTGACACTTTTCAGTTTTAAAAAAAATAATTCTTAATGAATTTTTAAATGCAAAATTTCAAAACTTGCAATCATACTAATCAATGCACCTCTCACTACATGATTTAAGCGGTACTTCTCAGAGGAGACAATCTTTATCAAAATTTCAGGTTTAGCCAAACTATATTTATGTTAGAGTGGACAGTCAAACTCTTTGAAATTATAGGGACCAGTACCAAACAAACATTTTACAGACTTCATGAAAAAATAATTTCTCTCGTGAGTCTGTTGTGCTGATGGTAATGAAAGTACTTTCTCAACATTTGAATTATGACCTGTAATGGCAAACAAATATTCAGCAGTTACCGTAATTGAAAATGGTTCGAGAAGTTTCATCTTGAGTAGTGTCCAGGGTGTCTACCAAAATAACACATCCAGAATTCTTGACTTTTTCTGGACTTTTCTATACCTTTTTCCGTTTTTCTTAATGTCTATTTATTCGACCGCTACTTAGGTAAAGTTGAAAATTAGTAATTAAGAAAATAAATATTTATTTAATGAAAAACCCTACTAAAGAGCCTGAACTGTGTTTGGCAGATAAGCGAGGCTTTGGCGTCTACTCATGTGGGGCTTGTGTCGGTTGTCCCTATATGTTTGTGACTGTCTCTTCATCCATCTTATCTTACCACCATTCATCCTCATCTTCGCGATTAGCCAAAGGGACAGAAAAAAGTTAAGTAAAATAAACTAAATCAACCAATCAGTCATTATGATAGCAAAACTTCTTGACCACAAGAATAATTTATTGCCTTTTTATTGACTTCTTGACCTACTTGTTAATATATTTACTTTTTCTTGACTACCATGACTTTCTTGACTGGCAGACACCATGAATAATTTTGTTATCTATACCCCTGCTTTACAATCAAATTGTATTGAATATTGAATCAGAATGGGCAAGACCTTGTTCCATCAGTATAAACCCTAAGGCAAGAAATTCTGCTCAGGCATTGAACAGTGACGTTATCAGAAAGTGGTCCCAAAACTTTGTTCATTAAGTGCTTCCGTTTTCCTGTTTGTTTAATAGCAGGACAAACTTTTTTTTTGGGGGGGGGGCAATGACTCATGGCCGCGTTCACCAACTCCGATTATTTCGAAGTTCAGATGAACGAGATCAATTTTAATCCACAATAAATGAACTTGGTTTAAGGATTTGCATTGCACCAACGAAAAACGACGTTCAGGAGGTTCCGTTCAACTGATCCGAGATTAATTTGTAAGGCTATACCTGATTGGTTGGCTAACACAAATCACAACCAAGAACTCCATAGAGTAATGTGATGTGATAAAGTATAAACATGTAGGAGAAGAAGATAATTCGGGCTGCAAACTTCTCTGAATTTGAGAGATGTACTAATCAACCTTGTCAATATGTACAAGGATGTAGTGGAGCGTAAAGAAATAATGATATTAAAAAAGAACTGACGGCACAACACAAAAGGAGGAGAAAGCATGGAACCTTCTTCTACGGGACTTTAATGCCTTACGAAATACATTCGATTTTGAGAGAACAGTGTACGCTGAACCTCGCCCGCAATAAAGATATATTATTATTATTATTTCTATTATTACTGTACTGTGGTAACTATTTGAATTTTTCATTTCTTAATTCTTATATATTTATATTGTCGTGTCGTGTAAATAGCCAGTAACATGTATTTTCGTAAATTTATACAATCATATTTCCAACACCATGTAGCAATATCGTAAACATTGCTGTGTTCTAATTTACCTTGCGCGTAATATATGACATTTATATATGTTTTGTGTTCTGGGATAGAAAGTACAGTATTTATAAATATTACAACTTTGCACCACAGAACCACAAATTATTATTATTATTTTAACAGTTTTTAGTTTACATAGTTCTCGAATTATTAGCATTGTACATCCAACATCTCTAGCGTTTGCACGCCCTCGATATCACTTTCCGCTCTTTTTATATTAAAAAACAACTGCCTGCAGTCGAAGCGTCAGTATCGTGAACCAGGATCACACACCAAAACGGTCGCGAATGGCCGATCAGAAGGCAAACAAGTGTTGAACCGTCTTCGTGCAATGGAATTTTCCAGTGATCCTTTCCCGATCCGAGTTTAAAATTTGATCTTCGTTCGTGCACACGGACATCAATGACTGAAGCAAAATAAATTTCACTATTGAGTTTGGAAGCGTAGTCCATAGACTTGTAACTAGCATGATTTCTTTCTGTTACCTATTTTCCTAATTAATATTTTGTGACGCTCAAAATGTAGGACTTTTATGATATTTTTCAAATTCCTCCCGGACGCCGGACATAAGGCTAAAATGTAGGACATGTCCGGGAAAAACCGGACGTCTGGTAACCCTGCGTGTGGCAAGACACACCACTTGAGTTTTAAACCCCCAAAGACTGGATCAACATGGCTTATTGGAAAGGGTATACTTGTCTCTGCACTACTGAAGATATGCGATGAGAGGTTACGCTCGAGACTATACAAAGAGTCTGACTTGCGACTCGTCTCGACACGGTCTTCCCAAGGCGTCCTCTTATCTCTCTTCGTAATCCTCGTACTCGCTCCTCGATTGACTGACTTAGAACTGACCACTGACCTCTCTCCTTCCAGACATTTATTCCAATCGAATTTACTAAGTAATGCCGACTCAGTTATCTGTAGACTCTTCCTTGATTGCGATCGTTTACACCTGTTTGCAACGACGGCGATCAAGGAAGCTCGGCAATGTCTAACAAGACATTCCTTAGATGGTTCTAGCAATTTCCTGATTTGGAAAGTGATGGCTAAATGTCTGGGATTTTAGAGTTCGTTGTACGTTACATTTAAAAGATTCTACAGATCGTTACGATGCCCCTCTCCGGAAAATAATTCCTTTGAATTCGTCTTTATATGTGATCCAATCTTATAGGGGCATCGTTCATTACCAAAACATAAAATCCTACAGATCGTTACGCATTATTGAACAACGAAACATTACCTTTTCTTCAGTCTATCTAATGAGGATCAAAAGTTTAATAGAAAAATAACTGCTTAGATATAAGCCAGTAACTAAGAGTCTGTGAATCCGATGCTTGAGGGGAAGCACAGGGGAGAAGGACGTGAACTTTTGAGATTTTTTTCTTCTAGTAGAGGTCTAACAACTGACCAAAATCCATCTTTTACGGAATCATTCCCAACATTCGTCGTTTTCAACTTAATTTTTTTTTTTTTGGCTAACACAGAAGTTTTCACAACACTCCCACATCTCGTCCCCATGAACGCGGCTAAAAATATGAAAACAGTAACGTATAAATTAGCAATAACAGCACAAAATAAAGGCTATTATCAAGAGGAATATCATCTGTCCCTGAACAGTACGTATGTATATCCTCTAGCGCGACACAAATGAAAAGTCTCATTATAGCTCAGTTCATTGCTGATGCAGGACAAATTTCAAATTCATTTTTCTCTCTTATATAAAAAAAAAACCTTCATAAAACTTTATTAGTATGAAGAGGAAGGATGGTAGTTAAAAATATTCAAAAATGAGAAAAATCGATGAGGGGATGTTTTGAGCTGTTCAAACTTGAAATTTGAACATTTGAACAGTGTGTTCAAATTTTACAAAGTTTCAACATTTTATCATCTCATAATATGCAACCGTTTTTCCCCTTTACAACGAGCTCAAGAACGCTTCTGTATCTTCGTTCGTTCCCGAGATATACTTAATTGAAAAGAGCATGATGCTCAAAACTGACATTTTGAACAACCCTCATATAATTCGTAATAATCATATTTCAGCAAAATCCTTTCACAGGTTTTGGAGCAAAGCAAAGCTGTGTCCGAAATATCATCAACATCGTGACTATGAGGGTCAACTCCTGCCTGATTTGACATGGAATGAATGACCCGACCCATATTTATATATATAATGTCATTAAATGTCTCAAATTATTTTATAATATATACAATATATTATATCGACTGTCTTTCAATCAAAATGTATAATTGCAAATAGATGAACAATGATGTGCATAAGGGAGGAGGGATAAAAAATAAGATATATTAAGATGATATAGTTTCATGTATAAAATTCACATATAAATGCTATTACGTGTTTTATTAATATATCTATGTACTTCGTGGTTGCTAACGAAAGACGATGAGAAATGGAGAAGAAGTAACAAGTCGGTCCAATTTCTGTGTTCTGGGGATTGCTGGGTTTAGTGTCCTTAGAGGTGAGGCTCTTTGTTGTCCGTTCTTTTTGTATGTTCTCGATATTATTCCAGTCATGTATATTCGAATCTCAAACTAATTGTTTATATTTGTTGTTAAAACAAAAACTCTTCCCCCCTTGGAAGAATTTTTGTGGGGGGAGGGGGGAATTTCAAGACAAGATCGTTAGTGGGAGGAATTCCCCCGTCCCTCCGGGATTCCGCACCTTGGTTTGGAACATTTATGTTACATATTATGCTGTTCATTAAATCACATTTTTGTAATCTGTAATTTTAAGGCAGTATATTGTTTGAAATAAAATATGCCAAACCATTTCAAAGGTAGAATTACAAGTATTGTCAACTGACCCCGAACATATCGTCAACTCACTCCACATACAGGTTGAATTGACAATTGTCACTCTTCAAAAAAAAAAAAAAAAAAAAAAAAAAAAAAAAAAAAAAAAAAAAAAAAAAAGCAATAATTTTACAAGTTTTTTGGAGCATGGTGAATTAAAAATTTGTAGTGGTTGAGGAAAATACAAATATTGCTCGTAGGATTTCATCAATAGTATATCTTAATTTTTAAAAGCTGCAAAAATTTAAACATAAAAACATGGTCAAGTACGATTTGATGTTGCTCTTAAAGTAGGGTGACCATAATATTTTGACCCAAAGGTCACTTTACTCCCTCCTGAAAAATTGGTTAGGCCTAATTAGCTATAAAATTATTGTCATTAACGTATTATTATTATTATTTATAGTAACCGCTGTAGCTCAGTCGGTGGTCGGCCTCCGTGGAGGAGTGGTTAGCATAGTGGTCCCGGGTTCAAATCCCGGCTAGGACTTGGATGTTTGTGTTGTCCGTAAATTTAGAAAACCGAGAATATAGAGAAAAACTGATATGTACGAATGTTGAGAAAATGTGTGTGAATGACGGGGGATACCACCGAATAGGGGAATTTCTTTATTTTATATATAAAAAAGTCGGTATTGCGTCTGACTACCATGCGAGAGGCCCGGGTTCGATCCCCGGCTGAGAGAACCGGGACTTTTTCCACCTGTTTATGCGGCTCCGGCGCTCGCCCAGTGTTGTATAAAGTGGATACCTGGAGGAAACTCTGGGAGGTAAATGCGGCCAGGGGCGTGGTGCTGATCACATCACTCCAAGCTTCGGCCGAGATACGCCTTCATGGCGTGGTGCAAAGCACAGGGGAGCACTTTACCTTTTTTATTATTTATTATAGTATGGATCACATAAATGATACATCATGAACAATATCTATGTAAAATATGATCTCTCGTTGTCAAGAGCTATTAATTTTTATAATCTCGGTATGACTACTATGCCAGAAGTATTTTGCAGAAGGACCAATCTTCTTGAGAACAACTTTATTCTTTACTAACCGTTAATAAAGCTCCCCGAAAAAGTTGCATCACATATTAATATCTAACACAAAACGCGGGATTTGACATTTGAATTTCCGCCAAGACACAGAAAGTCATTCTTTTTAAGAATCTCTCAAATTTAGACTTGGTTTTCAAGCTAATTCCTAGACTTTTAAAAAACGGGACAAATAGTGTTTCTTGTATAATATCGACGGGACAACTGGGACACGCCTATGAAACGGGACTCTCCCGGTCAAAACGAGACGAATGGTCACCCTATCTTAAAGAAACGATTTTATTTCGAGCAAAGTGAAACAAAAATTATTTGAATTTCACGCTATTCAGTTCATTTTCATTTCTTGTGCGGCAAGGCCGAGTAAAGATTGTTGCAGTCAAGAAATGATTGTTGCGCCGGTGCATGGAATTCGCCGCCCCCCGTTTGTACTTCAGTTATGAGCTATTATTTTTTTCTTTTTGCTCAGGCCAATCGGGACTAGACCTACAGTTTAAAGTGGGATCCGAACCACTTGTAGCTCCACCGAGTATCGAACCCGGAACCCCTTGATTACAAGGCGACGACGCTACCACTGAGCCATCGGGGAGGCCCACACACTGTACTCGTTATTTCAAAAGTGGTAATGAAAATTTCCACAAGCGAAGTTGAAATATTTTTAAAAAAAAGTTTTTTGAGAACTGAATTTGAAAATTCAGGCGCCAGTTGAAAATGCCTACATTTTACATTCCCAATTCCGCCTTCAAATAAACACTCAAAGAATCTGTTAATTGCATAGGAAAGGCAACCTTACTTTCGAGTAAAAGATTCCGAAGAACTTTGCGGTGGCGGAAACGCATCACCCATCCCATCTCTTCACCCCACCCCTAACAGCGGTGCTTGGAAGGGAACCAGCGAAAAAGGAAGCCCTTTCCATTGGTAACAGCCTTGATGGCATACAAGAGATCTGACCAATAAGGACGTTTGAAACCCACGTGACTGTCACCGAAAGAGCTCTCCCCCCAATTTGTGCTGGAAACAGCAAAAGAAGACGGCCACGCCATCTACTGGCCACCGATGGAAATGCAATTTCAAAGCGCAGCGAGGTTTAAATGTGGGATAATCCTCTACTCCCTAACTCCTCTATGTTCCTATCACTCCCGTGCAATTTTCTTTTTAACGTCTGCTACCCGCTCCTCACGTGATTTGTCATGTTTCTCACTTCTCCCACGGTAGTGCTAGTATCGCAGAGTGTTTGACGTCATGCCGTCCCCAGGGCAACGCAGAGAATGCTGGAAGGGCACACGTTCCTTAAAATCGCATCTTTAAAAATGGCGACTACACAAACACGGTATACCACTTCATAAGTTTAGATGCTAATAACTGCTGAAGATTTGGGGAAATAATCTTGGCAGTGAATGTAAGTGTCAGCCCAGTACAGAGTTGGCATGTTTAAAACACACGGCTTTGTATTTTTTACAAATGTTTTAAACGTTTAGAACAATGTGTTTTAAACATGTTTTTTTAGAAGTGTTTAAAACACATTTTGGTACTGTTTTTTCATTGAATCTGTGTCAATTAATCCGTGCTTTATGGGTCTCAGTTATCGCACAACACTTGACCAACCTTTTGTTCTGACGTCACGGGAGAAAGCTTTTTAATTTTATGGCACATGCCTACGTTGTATGCACAAGGTAGCAAAACTGTTGTGCGACAAGAAAGACCCGTGCAATACTGTAGAAATCGAAACTTCTCAGTTCTTTGTTTCCTACCGTCCTGTAAGTTTGAGACAGGTGGAAGCTGGAAACTAATATCTGAATACACAATGCGTGATTTTGATCATGACGTGATTTTTATTTCTCTTGCGATACGATTCATTGGTTTGTATAACTGAATGAAGCGCAGATGGTTACTTGTGGTAACATAATTTTGTACTTGGAAAGATAAATTGATCTGGAGAATTTATTATGACACTGCAGGTTGTTTTCTGCTATATAAACTGTTCAGGCAGCAGGAAATATTTCACCTTGATTTTTCCAGGACGAGGATAGTAATTCAATAATATTTAGTTTCTTGAAATCTAGATGAATATGAATCCTAACCTACTTCAACAGTGACGGAAAAAGGGGGCTATTACCCCCAACCTTTGTCCCTGCAGTAGAGGTGTGCGGGATCCAGAAAAGTCGGGACCGGTATCGGGGGCAAAACAGGCCCGTAGCTAGAGGGGGGCAGGGGGCAACTGCCCCTCCCTGAGAGCCTGCTTTGGCACATCTGTGAAAAATACAGAACACATTCCTACCTGAAATTCTCAATAATCTCTACAATTATATCATGTGTTACTCTAGCAACATAACAAAGACACTTATTGATTTTGTGATTTATTAGGGTGTGTGGGATTCCGTATAATGTCGTATCATGATTGGGGGGAAGGGGAATTCCCTTCCAGATTCAGACTTCGGAAAATGATTTCGCAATTTTCAGTATCTAGAAGAGTTGTGACATTTTGAGTAGTCTTGTATTAAAAGTGCGTATAGATGTCGGATGTTTTTCTTGGGATGTGTTGCTATGAACTTGGAACTGCTTAAATTTTTGCTTCATGTGATAGAGAGAGGGAGTGGATATTTGAGTTTTGTTACGTATCTTTGCATTTCTGCCACTTCTAGCTAATGGCAACAATTACTGATGACGTGAAATTGAGACGTGAAGAGACACTCACAAACAGTGCCGAAACCACAGGGGGGCATGGGTCATTGTCCCCCCACCTTGGACGGAAGTCCATTCTATAGGAAGCAAACATTGAAGTAAAAAAACAAGACTAGGAGAATCTAAGAATAGCAGGACAATTGGATACTCATGATGGAATTAGTTTTTACGTGTTCCTTGCATTTTTCTTACACACGGCCAAGGGGACTTGCAAGGGACAATAGCCCCCCTCCATTTCAAATTTTATACAAATAACAATACATTTCGTAAAATGTCCTTGCTCGCTTCGCTCGCAATATCTGCTATTCTTATAGTCCAAGTTCAGAGCCATAGCTATAGGGCGGCGGGAGTCGGCCCTGGGAGCCAAATGATCTATAGTAAAAAAAATGTTAAAGAGAATGCCATGGCACCCCGTCAAGTTATTTGCGCCCTATTAAAACAATTTCTTTCTATGAAATGTAATATGAAATATTAAAGATGACACTAATCCAAGAAGTCATTGATCAGTCAAGGGATTCCTATTTGTTTGTCAGATGTCAAAACATGTATTTCAACTATAATATAATACAATTCACACAATATTTTGTAAAATGGTTAACGTAACCAGTAGGCAAACATTGTCTGTAGTGATGCAAGAGTGGTGGAAAGGTGCAAATAACGTGTAGAATTCGAGATTTCAAGAGCTTTGGAAAATCTCGAACATATCCCGACTTTGTCGGGAAATTGAGAATTTTCCCCATCCGGAATGTCGGGATTTAAAGAATTTCTCGTCCCGACCCAAATAATTGTGTCCCGCACACCCTGCAGTATGGTAAACCTTATCTCCAAAGGTAAATAAACTCTCCTTGCCGCCGCTACACTTATAAAAATGAGTATTTTTTCTTTAACGACTTTAACTATAATTTACTGGGAAAAGGTTGACTTTCTTATGTTTAAAATATGTTTAAAACATGTTTTTTTAACTCATGTTTAAAACTATGTTTAAAACAAAAAAAACATATTTTAAACAAAAAAACAGTTTGTTTTGTTCTTTTTAAAAAAACACAAATTTTGCCAACCCTGGCCCAGTATGTGCCAAATGCTTGGTGCAAACTTTGTAGCGGTGGGCAAAAGCGTTGTCATAATGGAAAAACTAAAGCCCCTATCACACGGAACTGGATATCTAGTAGGAATGCCCTAGTTGGCGCTGAACTAACTTTCTAGGTAGCAATCAAGGGCGCCTGGCTGACTGCTTGACTGGTTTGGAGGAATAAGAAATGTCCTAATTGCTACTTGCTTTCCTCGACTGGATTCTGTGGAACAGCCAATCAGAGCAAAGTTTCGCCATGTGAAGATAATCTGTGAGTGTGCACAGGGGCGATTTTGTCTATGGTTTCCGAGTGTTACTCCAGCAATGTATAAACTATACAGCATGAAAGGCGCGTTGAGTTACACCATCTATGCTGAGTGCACGGTGTTTACATTTGAAAAAACTAAACTATTCTTCCATACGTGTACAGTAAACGTTGTAAAGTATGTATTTAAGCAGCGCCATTGTTTTGTACCTAATAACGTTTTATACGAAACGTTATTCCTCTCGGTTGAATAGTTATCGGCTTTAGGGGTGAAGTGATACATTGTTTACATCTCACGCGGCCGCCATTACAACTTCCCTCGTATGGGAACAAAAGTCTATCGACAAGTACTCTGATAAGTATCGTGTGAGGCGAAAACTAGCAAATTGGTAGCCAGTCCAGCGCCAACTAGGGCATACCTACTGGAAATCCAGTTCCGTGTGATGCGGGCTTACGTGTCTACCCTTAAGCATGTACGTACGTTTCTGAGAGCTAGAACTACTCTGGGCAGGCACTCCTCAGTGTACTACTTCGTGGTGACTGTCTTCTGTGTTTCCAGCACCACGCGCTCCACAACTCGCCTCACAGTAAAGAAGCCGATCGGGATTTTGGCACAGACACGGGCGTATTTTCATCTTCGGAAAACCAGACTTTTTGCTGGGCTTTCGTGGGCATGTCATAATAGTAAAAAGAGTTTTCATAATCTGTTAAGATGATGTTGACATAGCGAGGTGTTCCATTTTCTTCAACACGCTTCAACTTGTCACAACATGCGACCTTCGGTTGCGTCATATTGGAAAACTTTCCTAGTACCCTTTGTATCAATTTCAAATCTTATGAATTATTTCTCTTATGCAAACGCATTAAATATGATAAGCAACATAGGCGTGTGTTATGAAAATGCATTTTATAAAGGAAAGGTTGAGTGTTGACTTACTGTTGGCATGATATATTCTCAATATCATGCTATTTATTTTAGAATTTTAAGCGGCAGTAAAAATAAATGCCATTTGCAACCATGAAGCTAATTGAGACTGCAAGAAAGCACCATTTTTCGATGGTTTGTAGCATTGATATGAGAATTGGACGAGCAAATACAGGGTGCGGCAGAAATAGTAAACTGGTTTTAATAATCTATGGTTTCCCTTGTTGCAGAGAAGGGGCAGGCATGTAGCGGATACCTTGGAAAGACGATGACAAGTTTATGTTCCGTCAGTGACATGTGTAGTTAGCCATGAAGCGCTGAACAGTGGCCGAGCGATATTTGTGCTGTAGAATGCTTTATTAGGAATCTCTCTATCACGACAACACAGAAAACATTTCGACGACAACTGAATCGACGTGATGCACCTTCTCCTGTTGCTATACGTTCTTGGCAGTGGCGTGGCGTGGGATTTTGAAAAGTGTTACCGGTTATCAGTAGGACATTTAAGGGAGGAGCTGTAAGACTTGGGCGTCTCCCCACCTCATCCCCCTCCCCCCAATGTCTTCCAAGTAGTTCATATAATATTAATCTGGCACGTCTGCAATTCAATACTAGATTTTGGTAAAGTTATTAATCAGGAAAAAAAATGTTGACATAAGGACTGAAGTGAAATCGTAAACATTGGTTGTTGACACAATAATACGTAATTTGATACTTACAGAAACATCGACATAGAGCAGATCAATCCGACGACTCTTCTTTGAAAATAATTATATGATGCTGTGGTCCCAGGTTCGAATCCTTGCTTTTGCACGGACGTTTGTGATGTCTATTTATCAATTTCATCATATCATCACTCATCCCCATCTTCGCAAATTAGCCAAAAGTGGCACAAGCGAAGCAAAATCAATCAAATCAATCAAATCAAATCAAAAAACTTCTATGATGCTGTCATAAAGTGAAGTTTTTCATTTGAATTTGAATTTTTGGGTGCGTCATGGTCATGGTCCACACCTGAATTCCACACTTTTTTTTTTCACCCGAAAATAGAGTACATGGCCAACAAAAGAGTTTCGACAACTGCGCACATCCACATAACCACGGATAGTCGTTATACCACGAAACATTGAAATGTCGGTCATATCCAGCAGACGACTTGGTTTTTAAATCGTTCAAAAAAGGCTTTGGCCTCCCTTTCGCCACAATTTCGCTATTTTCTGGAAAAGAACGAACCAAAAGATTGCTTCAAAATATCTTCTATCGCACAATTACACACACTGTTCAGATAGGATGAATCCGCCACCTCGGAACTCGGAGCAAGCTCCATTCCGCTTGTTAATTAATTGACAATGCCCGAAAACAACATAAAGACGAAAGACACCACTCACAAAACTCGCACTACACAGTCCCTCCCGCAAACCGTTGTTTACTTTTGTAACACGTGAAGCACCTTCCTTGCCCCCTCCCCTCTCAGCATCGGCGCTTCCCTAACATTTCCTTCGGAACCTGCAAGAAGTCCAGTTCTACTACCGTTGTCATCTTAGTTCTTTTGAAACCAGATTTGCCCAAATCGCGAAACTTTTCGTTTCAAATAAGACGTATGTAGAGTAGATGTAGTCTTCATCTGTTTCCTAACTACTCCCACTCCCATGTTTCGCTAAATCCACTGATATCTCATTTCTGACACCGCTACTATTTCGTATATTTTACGTCCCTTGCTACCTTTAAGGCTTTCGCTTTATAGGATAATCGTGACGATGAGGATGCATGGTGAATTATTGAAATAAAATTATTATTTCTTTGTGTATGTAATTATTAATTTTTATAATTATGTAAGTAAAATAATAACAACAAACATTGAAATAACCATTTCTTGCTGAGGATTCGAACCTGCGACACCTGACACTTCAGAGCGTGCTAAGATAACAATCGGGAAATTATGCTTGTAAGTAATGTTTTCACCCAAAAACAGTTCTACCACCTCAAAAACATTGCTTCAATCCGAAATTATGGTATTCCTGCGACAACGTATGTCAATCTCAATCGGCCCCTTCAACAATTATTACAAATTCATGTAACAGAAATAATATTATATGTGTGAAATATAGAATTTTAGGTTGACATTTTTAGAAGGACAGCGGACCCCTTGACCATCCCTCTCCTCTCCTTCTCGCCCATGATGCCGAAGAAGGACAAAGAGGACTTTCGTAATCGCTGATATTTAGAGTAAATACAAAATATCACTTGGTAGTTTGCTTTTCCCCCAGTGTAATTTGATTTTTTAAAATTTTGATTTGGCGATTTAAGTCCACTCATGCACAGTAATGTTAATCGGGACAGTTTAAAGTGGCATCCGAACAACTTGTGCCTCCACCGGGTATCGAACCCGGGATCCCTTGATTACAAGGCGACAACGCTACCACTGCGCCATCGTTCCCCAGTGTGACTGGACACCTTCAGAGTAAGATAGACCCGATTAGGCGACTTAGCTCTTTTCTATCAATTGAATATGGCAGCACTGATCTGTATCCGGTAAGTATCACCGGCAACTGCGGCAGCTAAACAGTCATGACAATAACCTGCCTCCTCCCCCCGCCGTAACAGTCTTTGCCGCGACGGAAAGTCTTCCTTGGGTGGGCTCAGGCCCCTTTCGTCATGTTGCCTGAGGAGGGTACCGGATCAGTCCTCCTCTTCGCTTTTGCCGGTGTCAGAAAAAATGTCAGTCTGCAATGTTTACTTTACGACAATATTACCAGTTTATGTAGGTAATAATATTTTGAGACGGGTTCTTCAATTATTTATATTGGTGTTACCTGCGGTAACAGCGGCTACATGCACGCCACGCCTCTGGTTGTTGGGTAAGACAATGGTGTGAAGACGGTAGTGTGAAGAATAACACCCGGCCGTCCGTGTCTCTGCAGCGTGGAGTCCATGCACATCAGCACGTAAACATGAATTGGACTGGTTAAAGTTACAGTGGTGTAAGTCACTTTCTTAAAAAGGAAAAAAAAGTCTGACTCATAGCACTTTGCTGATCAACACAACAGCTGTTTCCTTTATCACTAGACCTTAAATTGTCATCTGTTGACAGTTGAATGAATCTCTGATTTACTTCACGTTTTCTGTTAACAGATTGACTTATATAGATCTGGTTTCTGTGTCTAAATCTTCTTTTTTTAAAAAAGTGACTTACACCACTGTAACTTTAACTCGTCCATTTAGCGTTGCAGATATCGGATGTTGCACGTAGACCTTAACTTTCACCCGTGCAAGATGCAAGTTGTGATACGTCTGTCAGATCGCCATCAGGTTGTCCCTGTGGAATACTGTCAGCGCATCCTGGCATTAATAAGGCAACATCCGACATTGCTAGACACGTTGATGATGAGTGATCAAGCTCACTTTCATCTAACAGGAACAGTTAATAAGCAGAATGATTCAGTTGTCGTCGAAATGTTCTCTGTGTTTTGGTGATATAGACACTTCTAATAAAGCACTCTACAGCACAAATACGCTCCGCCACTGTTCAGCGCTCCATGGCTAACTGCACACATCACTGATGGAACATACACTTGCCATCTACTTTCCAAGGTACCCACTACATGCCTGCCCCTTCTCTGCAACAATCATTGCGCAACAAACGAAACCATGGATTATTAAAACCAGGTTACTATTTCTGCCGCACCCTGTAGTTACCAAGAAAAGTTGTTCGCCTTGATGTCCTCTACACACTGTGAAAATTGTGGTAGAGCGGCACCGTGTATATATAGGTTCAAGAAAAGACAAGTAGAAACAATTGCAGTAAAATAAATATCATTGAAAATCTCTCAAACTATATTTACATATTTTCTTATGTTTATATTAGTAGTTATGGTACCGCGTTTGGTCCGGTAAATCAATTGATTGGGAAAGATCGATCAAAGATCAATTGATGATGTAGGTGCGGGAGCAATCTGGGGAGGGTGGTGGTATTGTTTGAGTGATTTTGATTGGTGTGACGCCATAAAAAGAGGTGTGGTTTGTACGGAGTGTTTTGATTGGGGGGGGATGTGGGTGTTTCTCGGTGACGGTTTGGTTTTCTTGGAATTGTGATACCTGTGTCCGGTGTTTGAGGAGAGATGGTGTTATGAGTCCTTTTTCTTGGAATTGTGATACGTGTTTCCGGTGCTTGAGGACGCGTTGATGAGTTTGAAATTCGGGAAACTGTGTGTGATAAGGGTACGGTTTTCTGGGATGGTGAATGCGGAAAACGTTCTTTTTTATCTTGTTTCTAATAAGGATAATGGTTCCTGGAAACTGTGAGTGTCGGTCGTTAATTGAAAGCAAGGCGCCTGTTGAAGAAGATAAGTGAAACATTATGAAATTCTCGGAATGAATCGGAATTGCAGATTGGTATATTAGAATTCCGGACACTGGGAGATAAAAGTCTTGTCGGAGGTTAATTGGAAGGAACGTCAGACGGTTAAAGAAGATAAGGGGAACGTTATGAAATTCACGGAATTTACGAGAAATATGTGTTCCAGGAATGATAGCTGTTTGAGAAGATGATGTCGGCGTTGTTCTTTTTTCTTTTCTGATAAGAAATACTAGCGAGTGATGAATAATATGTTTGAAATGAGTGCGACTGAATTAAAACATGTCTGATCATGTTTCGGGCGTAGCCTTCTAGGAATAGTGGGTGTTTGATATATGTTTAATTGAAAACGTGATGTATGAAAAAAGACGGTATAAATAAAAAAGTTAAAAATGATAGGATCTGGTAACGGTTCTTGTTTGTTCTTTGGTTTTTGTAGTTAAGAAATGTGGTGCCCGTTGAATATAATTATGTTAAAACAGAAATACCTGAAATGTTGTTTCTATGCTGGTTGCTGTTTGAGGAGATAATGTTAGCGTTGCTCTCTTTTGTTTTTTGATAAGAAATACTTAGGAAGTGATGAGTAATATGTTAGAATTGGAAATGACTGAATTGAAACATGTCTAATGATATTTTGGGCGTAGCCTTTTAGGAATTGTGGGTGTTTGAAATATGTGTAAGGGAAAACGTGATGTATGAAAAAGAACGTATAAATAGAAGGGATAAAAGATGATAGGATCTGGTAACGGTTGTTGTTCGTTTTTTGTATATAAGAAATGTGGTGCCTGTTGAAGATAATTAGGTTAAAATAGAAATACCGTAAATGCTGTTTCTATGTTGGTTGCTGCTTGAAGAGATAATGTTACCGTTGTTCTCTTTTGTTTTTTGATAAGAAATACTAGAAGTGATGAGTGATATGTTAGAATTGGATTTGACTGAATTGAAATATGTCTATTATTATTTTGGACGTAGCCTTCTAGGAATCGTGGGTGTTTGAAATATGTTCAACGGAAAACGTGATGTATGAAAAGGAAGGTATAAATAGAATGGGATAAAATATGAAAACATGTCTGATGATGTTTCGGGCTTAGCCTTCTGGTAATAGTGGGTGTTTGAAATATTTTTAACTTAAAACGTGATGTCTGAAATGAAAAAAAGTATAAATAGAAGGGATAAAAGATGATGGATCTGGTAACGGTTCTTGTTCGTTTTTTGTAGATAAGAAATGTGGTGTCGAAGAAAATTAGGTTAAAATAGAAATACCGGAAATGCTGTTTCTATGCTGGTTGCTGTTTGAGATAATGTTAGCGTTGTTCTCTTTTGTTTTTTGATAGGAAATACTAGGAAGTGATGAGTGATTTGGATTTGACTGAATTGAAACATGTCTAATGTTATTTAGGGCGTAGCCTTCTAGGAATTGTGTGCGTTTCAAATATATTTAACGGAAAACGTGATGTATGAAAAGAAAGAAAAAAAGTATAACTAGAAGGGATACAAGATGATAGGATCTGATAACGGCTTTTGTTCGTTTTTGTAGTTAAGAAATGTGTTGTCTGTTGAAGATAATTAGGTTAAAATAGAAATACAGGAAATGCTGTTTCTGTGCTGCGAAAACGTTGTTCTTTTTGTTTTGTTTTTGATAAGAATTCGCGATTAAAATTACCACCTGAGCGCTAGTGTCGCTTCTAATATGGCCGCTCTACGTAGGATAGATCTTTGTTTACATGCAGTATTAGTACGTAATAGCAGCGTGTTGTCATTGCTGGTATGGAAGTAACGTTTAAATTACGCGTTATATTTAAAAATTGCGAATGCGATGTAAATTCCAGAAACTATAACGAAGGTGAAGCTGTGCTGAGAGCAAAGCATTTAAATATGATAATAAAAATAACACGGAAAACGCACAAAAATAATGTATAGGCACTGGTTTTTCAAAGCGGTGCTGTTTCATCTGCACTGCACCTCGGTTGTAACTGACTAACTGGGGCTCTCAGAAATGATTTGAAAATAAAGCAATTCACCTGTATTGCAAAGCTTGGGAGGAAATAAATGAAAACATGCAGTTGCAGTTTTTTCCCCGAAGAGGCAGCCTGGTTTAATAACAACACAGGATAATGATGATGATAATAATATTAATAACAAATTCATTGAGGCTATTTTCAGTCTTCACTGAAAATTGACATACTGAATCAAACAGCAACATTATCATGTCAATTATGTTTTTCTGACTTACCTTTATGATTACGGACATTAATTAATTCTCCAACTATTTTCATCTTTGCACTTAATCGACTTGCACCTGTTCCAAATTATATACATAATACATTGTTTTCGAAAAAAATATTATATTCATAAAGAACAATTTAAAACTTACTTTAATGGCAATAAAATCATATTTCCGAAAGATTATTTCGGAAAATAGAGTGAACAGACTCGTGCATTCTTCGTAGTTTCCTTGCCGCATTTCAGTTAAGCCATTCAGTTCTGTTTCCCCTGATTTAAACATTTCATTTTGTTGATTCCACGGGGTGAAAAACACGTTAGCTTTTCACTTGTCCTTAACCACAAAACAATTTAGAGCAAAAAACTGAACAGTATACGCTACTTTTTCGTATGTTCCCCATGCTTTGAACGGCTTCAACACGGCGAAGCGCAGCGAGGTGTCCTACATGGAGAGGTTCCTGAAAATTTCACCAGATGGCACATCGGATAATTTTAATCGGGAATAGCAGTTTTCGGAAAACTGTTGAAGAAGATATGTGAAACATTGTGAAATTCTCGGAATTTCAGAGTGGTATATTAGAATTCCGAAAAGTGGGAGATAGGAGTCTTGTCTGAGGTTAACTGGAAGGAACGTCAGACTGTTAAAGAAGATAAGGAAGAATTGATGAGAAATATGTCTCCCAGGAATGATAGCTTGATGGGATGTTGTCCTTTTTTCTGTTTCGATAAGAAATACTAGGGAGTGGTGTCTGTCGAAGACAATTAGGTTAAAATATAAATACCGGAAATGCTGTTTCTATGCTGGTTGCTCTTTGAGAAGATAATGTTAGCGTTGTTCTCTTCGGTTTTTTGATAAGAAATACTACTAGGAAGTGATGAGTGATATGTTAGAATTGGATTTGACTGAATTGAAACATGTCTGATGATGTTTCAAACGTAGCCTTATAGGAATATTGGGTGTTTGAAATATGTTTAATGGAAAACGTGATGTATGACAAAAGAAGGTATAAATAGAAGGGATAAAAAATGATAGGATCTGGTAACGTTGTTCTCTTTTCTTTTGTTTTTGATAAGAATAGCAGTTCCCGGAAACTCTATAGATTTCAAATGTGTTAATAAAAGGTGTTGTACAGAGAAAAATGTTGTGTTTGTATATAACTAGTACTGTGTTAGGAAGACGAAGACGCAGGGTACGAATCCTGAAATTGACTATGTTTTGATGAAAGAGGTACCGGATTCTAAATTCGTCCAGGCATGGTTGCTACTTCTGCCTGAGACCCCTGGTTCGAATCCCGGAATTTACTATGTTTTCATAAAGAGGACCCGGATTGGAATCCCGCTCAGGCATGGTTGCGAATATTGCCGGACACCCAGGGTTAGAATCCTGTAATTAACTATGTTTTCAGAAAAGAGGTCCCTGATTCGAATTGCCCTCAGGTATGGTTGTGAATGTCTATTTATCAATTCCATTCACTTCCATTTTTTCAAATTAGTCAAAAGACACAGAATACAAAGTAAAATACATTAAATACATATGGGTTACTTACAACACGGAAAAAAATCTTCGTTGTCCATTCTGTTAAAAAGAGTCAAGAGGAAATAGACTGGAGGGAAGGATTCTGCAAAAGGAATCTATCCACTTGCTTATAGGGACGCACATCAGCAATCATATTTATTATTTCTTGCAAAGTGATTTAGAAGTCCGCATATGAGATCACGACGCTTTCTTGTGTGAGGCACAACAGCCTTGTCTGATTTTCACAGGAGTTCCTTGTCCCATCTTGGTACAGATTCTTCAGCGAGAAACGAGTGATGCCACTTAAATGAATATAACGCAAGATGTGAAACGCCTCAAAACATTTATTGGGGGGGGTGCATTGTAAAACATAAGGGAAACAGAAAATGTTTATAAACATACTACGGTATAGTAGAAAATGTGGTAACTTCTTGAGGGTCCGATCGATTGATAGAGTGACGGATTGAACTGATGTTTCAAATCCGTTTTATGCACTGTGAGGCTAATCGGTACAGAAATATACGAGGGCATGGTAGAAAATGTGGTACCTTCTTGAGGGTCCGATCGATTGATCGAGTGACGGATTGAACTGATGTTTCAAATCCGTATTATGCACTGTGAGTATAATCGGTACAAAAATATACGAGGCTATGGTAGAAAATGTGGTCGAGTGCGTTGTATGCACTGTGAGACGAATCGGAACAGAAATATACGAGGGCATGGTAGAAAATATGGTACCTTCTTGAGGATCCGATCGATTGATCGAATGGCGGATATCGGAACAGAAATATACGAGGGCATGGTAGAAAATGTGATCGAGTCCGTTTTATGCACTGTGAGACTAATCGGAACAGAAATATACGAAGGCAGGTCACGATTCATCCACAGCCCGGTTACTGTTCGGTCACGGTCCGGTCGTACAGTAAGAGAAATGGAATAGGACCTACGGTGTTCAATTAGGACCGGCATCCATCATGTCAGTCCGGTTATGGTCCGGTCAAGTTTTTTAAATTTTTTTCTCCTCCCCAAACATTTCAAATTGCGATATCTCCGCACTTAATTGAGCTAAAGGATGGCTCAAACGTCATCGCATTCAGAATGAACTCCTCTTTCAATTGAAAGTGGTTTCAGTTTTCTAGTACCAGCGGTTTCCTACTTCCTTTATTTTCGATCGTAGAGCCCCCTTCCGGTCACTCTACAGTAGATAGTAAATGTGACTCCCACCCCAACTTTGATTTCTTGACCAAACGACTACAAAAAGTTGAAAAACTCACTTTCTCTCCCCGTTTCGCGCCTCATTTATTGCGCTGACGATGTTTCAAGGGCGGAAAAAGGTAGTGATGAGTGAAAGATGAGCTCTCATCCTCTCATCCTTCTCATCTTTCTCATTCTCCTTTTATTCTCTCATCTTCCTCTCATCCTCCTCTCATCCTCTCATCTTCCTCTTATCCTCTTATTTTTTTATTCTCTTATTTTCTTATTTTTTGAAAGATGAGTGTACCTTATCGTAATTTTCCAAGTCTGGGACCAAATGTTTATATATCGTGACCTACGTAAACCTCTCCTCTCATTCTCTCATTCTCTCATTCTCTTATTTTTTGAAGGATGAGTGCATTTTATCGTAATTTTCCAAGTCCGGGACCAAATGTTTATATATATCGTGATCTTCCTCTCATCCTCCTCTCATCCTCTCATCTTCCTCTTATCCTCTTATTTTTTTATTCTCTTATTTTCTTATTTTTTGAAAGATGAGTGTACCTTATCGTAATTTTCCAAGTCTGGGACCAAATGTTTATATATCGTGACCTACGTAAACCTCTCCTCTCATTCTCTCATTCTCTCATTCTCTTATTTTTTGAAGGATGAGTGCATTTTATCGTAATTTTCCAAGTCCGGGACCAAATGTTTATATATATCGTGATCTTCGTAAACCTCTCCTCTCATCCTCTCATCTTCCTCTTATCCTCTTATTTTTTTATTCTCTTATTTTCTTATTTTTTGAAAGATGAGTGTACCTTATCGTAATTTTCCAAGTCTGGGACCAAATGTTTATATATCGTGACCTACGTAAACCTCTCCTCTCATTCTCTCATTCTCTCATTCTCTTATTTTTTGAAGGATGAGTGCATTTTATCGTAATTTTCCAAGTCCGGGACCAAATGTTTATATATATCGTGATCTTCGTAAACCTCTCCTCTTATTCTCTCATTCTCTCATCTTCTCATTCTTTCTACCTTTAGAATATTGTCGTCAACATTAGAGATGAAGTTGGAGTGCTGGAATCAAGGGGACCAAAAAATGTTTATATATAGTGACCTTCGTAAACCTCTCTCTCGGGGGAACGATGTGGCATATACACACGCGCGCGCTCTCATCTTCTCATTTTCTTATTCTCTCATCCTCTTATTTTTGAAAGATGAGTGCACCTTATCGTAATTTTCCAAGTCCGGAGCCAAATGTTTATATATCGTGACCTACGTAAACTTCTCCTCTCATCTTCTCACCTTCTCATTTTTGAAAAATGAGTGTACCTTATCGTAATTTTCCAAGTCCGGAGCCAAATGTTTATATATATCGTGACCTACGTAAACCTCTCCTCTCATCCTCTCATCTTCTCATTTTTGAAAAGATGAGTACACCTTATCGTAATTTTCCAAGTCCGGAGCCAAATGTTTATATATATTGTGACCTACGTAAACCTCTCTCTCGGGGAGGGAACGATGTGCCACACACACACGCGCGCGCGTATGCCTCTTATTATTTTCCGTATTGTGACGCAAACAAACAAACAAAATAATAATTGTTGTTTTTTAGGATACCTGGCCCCCTATAACCTCACCAGGATGCGTGGTGGCGACAAAATCATCACGAGTTTAGATTTGTACTGCGAATGTTGTTAAGGTGCTAGAATCTTACATAGATTATTCTCTAAAAACTAAAATCGATAATTCTATACCAAACCCCCAAGACATTCAGGCAATTTCCAATGTTTGCGTGGATAGCGATGCTCGGTAGAATTTTTCCTGTCTCTGTGGAGAAATTGTGTTTTGTCGCTCAATATAACATTTTCATCATGGACCAAACTATCCACAGCAACCCCTCCCCGAACCCATTCACCTTGCATCCTCTTTCGCCCGAAGAGATTCTATTTTTTTCAGCTTTCCCACGGTCCTGAATAAAAACCCATCACATCCCCGATAACAATAGAATCAGAAGTGAATGCGGCGGAAACAAACACAGCAGCATCTTCCGTTTTTTGAGTTTTGTGCTGGGGATCGTCTGTTTCACACACCACACCCTGACGGGGCGTGGAATAGAGGCCGAGGGGAAATGATCGACAATACATGCATGGGTGGAACTGTCAACGTCCCGTTTATTGTTATTTGTCCCCCACAGGATATTGTGCGTATCACAAAAGTTTTTTTTGTTGAAAAAATATAGCATGAATAAATCAGTCAACAAGGGTTTTATTTGCTTATTGTGTTTTCACCAAAGAGAGTCGCGTGGAGTAGGAAGGAGAGAAGGAGAAAAAGGAGAGGAGTTCCTATATAACCTACCAGTTTCTTCTTTTGTACATTATTATCATAGTGAACGTCAATCGTGGCAGTTCAGTATTTTTTAATTTGTTTATCTGGCAGTATACATATATATCATCGTGGAAGTTTTAGTGAGCTACAAGTTTTATTTTGAAGTTTTTCTATCTCTCTTGAAAGGTGAACGTCAATCGTGACAGTTCAGTATTCTTAATTGTTTGTCTGGCAGTATACATATATATCATCGTGGAAGTTTTAGTGAGCTACAAGTTTTTTTATTTTGAAGTCTCTCTCCATCTCTCTTGAAAGGTAAGTTTTTATTTTCATGATATATTAATATTTTTTGTTTTACGTCTGACACACACATATTCAGAGGGGTCATAAAAAAATTGACACACACTTACATGTCCCATATTTTTAACCTCCTACAACAGTGCACACACACATACATACATACATACTGTTCGCGTCTAATATATATGTGGAAGGAAAAAATGTCGAGCATTTTTTCAATTTTTTTTTCTTCTGTTTCAGTGCGTTTTCCACTACCACCACCACAACCCCCAACCAACCCAAAAAAATTTCTCTGTATATATATATATAAATAACAGAGAGAAAAAAATGGAACCGCAACCAGGTCCCTCCGGTTTTTGCGGGAAAGTGGCATGTCGCAACTGTGGAAAGTTGATTTCTAAACCTAATATTGCTAGGCATTTGAAAAAATGTCGTCTACCGAAACATGATGACGCCCCCCCGGCAAAGAAATCTCGCACTGATGGGCATGAAGTCGGTGCTTTGAATAAAAGTGCACGCATCATAACGTATAAATCTGGAAGGGATGAAAAATGTGACTCGAGCATCTTCCTCAACAATGTGAAATCTCTGGTAGTCGATAAATTACGTGATTGCCTCGTCAATGTTGCAATTAAAATTCATCTTGTCTTGACTCTGCTGTATGAGAAAGTTGTTTCGTCCGAGTCAAGTACTTTTAGCTTTTACGTAGGGTGTGAAGCCTTACACGATGACAATAACGAGGATCTTGACGAGATAGTGACACGGCTATTTGATCACCTGACACAAAAACAAGAAGAGTTTGAAGGTAGAGGAAGTGGATGGAGTCTTTGCGGCCGCAGCCACATGTTAGAACTTCGAGTCTGCAATTTCAAACCATTACGCAGCACTCAAAAAAAAAAAAAAAAAAAAAAAAAAAAAAAAAAGCAAAATGCAGTGTTGAACATACAAAGTAATGATCAGAAGAGTTTCCTATGGTCTGTCATCGCCGCATTACACCCGTCTAATAATAATAACCCCCAACGCCTGTCCAATTACAGAGAATACGAGGGAAGATACAAGAATATGATGAGAGGAATTTCCTATCCTGTGCCTCTAAATAAGATCAATCAATTTGAAAAAAACTATAGAGAGGAAAAAGGAGAATATATCGATATTTCTGTTTTTGGGGTTGACGATTCCGACAATATTCGTGTCTTAAGACCTGCTAGAAGCCAGAATAATGTAATTCAACTCTTGCTTGTAGATGGTCGTTACAGTTTGATACGGAATTTCTCACGATTAGTAGGAAGACAGATCAGCAAGAATCGCGATAAGATCGAAATTTGCGATCGGTGTTTGAGAATTTTTCGCGGGGGTAAGAAGATGAGAGAACAGCACAAGTGTTTTGGCTCTGTGAATGCAGAACCTGAAGATGTCATGCCGGAACCCGGAACCAAGATGAAATTTCAGAAACACCGGGCTCTTCTCCACCATCCCGTCGTCCTTTATGCCGACTTTGAAAGCTTCCAAGTTCCCATGACGTCTTGCAACCCTGATCCCTCTACCTCAAGCACGACCCAAATTTTTCACCACGAGCCTTGCAGTTTCTCCATCTACGGCGAAAAATTGAATGATGTCTTCTTGTATTGCGGACCTGATGCGGCAAAACATTTTGTTAAGAAGATAGCGGAATGCGCGAGAGAACTTGCACCCGGCCTGAAAGGCTCTTACGTTTCTCCACCTGCTCTCACAACAGAACAACAACAGAGACATGACGCGGCGATAAGATGCGAGGAGTGTAACCAGGCTTTCTCCGCCGAAAATTACAAGGTCGTCCACCATAACCACCAGAATGGATTATTTCTAAGCACCATCTGTAATTCGTGCAATCGTAAAATTAAGGAGTCGCATTTTGTTGCCGTGTTTCTGCACTACACGGAGAAGTACGACACACATCTCTTCGTCAAAGAGCTCCACAACATAACTTCTCGAATCAGCATCATCCCGAGAACGAGCGAGAAATATATTGTGGTGAGAGTGTGGATCCCTCTCCAAGAAGGAGGAAGCGTGGAAGTGCGAATCCTGGACTCTTACAATTTCCTGTCCTCCAGCCTCGCAAGCCTTGCATCTCAACTTGGCGACGAAGATCTTGTGGCCACCAAGCAAAAATGTTTTTCGGGGAGAGATGAGAATTTGAATCTGTTGCGTCGCAAGGGCGTCTACCCCTACGAGTACGTCAACGATTTCGAGAAATTTGATGAGACGGAACTTCCACCCCGGGAGGTATTTTATTCTTCTCTCACGGAGGACGTCTGTTCCGAAGAGGACTACGAACACGCTCGTAGTGTGTGGACGGCATTCAATTGCCAAACTTTTCGCGATTATCACGATCTTTATCTGAAATTGGACGTGACTCTCCTCATGGACATTTTCGAATCGTTTCGTAAGAGATGCATCACGATATACAAGTTGGATCCTGCGTATTTCTTCACCACGCCGGGATTGACTTGGGAATCGATGATGAAATACACCAACGTGGAACTGGGCCTCATCGCAGAGAAGGAACAGTATGCTTTCATGGAGAGTGCGATACGCGGTGGCATCGTCCAATGTCCCCGACGCTATGCTCAGGCAAACAATCCTCATACGCCTGGTTACGACGCATCGAAGCCCAACACCTACATCGTCTACTGGGATGTCAACAACTTGTATGGCCACTCCATGTCCCAGTGTCTTCCCATCAGCGACTACGGGTGGATGACCGAAGAGGAACTCTCCTGCGAAGATTTTCTCAACTGGAGGGAAGATAATGAATGGGGTTGTTTCTTGGAAGTGGATCTCGATTATCCCGAAACGCTTCACGAGAAACATCACGGATTGGCCCTGGCCCCCACCAAGGAGAAGCCACCTGGAGGATCGGAGCCAAAACTAATACTGAGCATGGAGAACAAGCGAAATTATGTTCTGCACTACCGACTCCTCCAATTTTACATAAGTCACGACCTGCAGTTGAAGAAAGTTCATAGAGGATTGAAGTTCCGACAGAGCAAGTGGCTCGAACCGTACATAGCCGAGAACACGCGCCGCAGAGCGCAATCGACATCGCCTGCAGACAAGGATCTGTACAAACTGTTCAATAACGCCATCTACGGCAAGACGATGGAGAACGTGCGTAATTACATCGACGCAACGTTGGTCACGGACGAAAAGAAATTCGAAAAGATTGTCGCGTCACCCTATTTCAAAAACTTCACCATTTTCGACGAGAATCTGGTATTCGTCGAGAAGAACAAGAAGCAAGTGATGCTCAACAAGCCGATTGCCATAGGTGCCACAGTCCTTGAACTATCAAAATTGCACATGTACCAATCGTACTACGATCAGTTTCAACCTTTTTATGGAGATAACATCCAAATATGTTACATTGACACGGATAGCTTCATTTTTCTAATCCAAAACACACCAAGCCTCGAACATGATCTGACTAAGATGAAGCATCTTTTTGATTTTAGCAACTTACCATCAGGTCATCACTTGCATTCGACGGAAAATAAAATGACCATAGGAAAGTTCAAAGACGAAGCGGGTGGTAATTACATCAGCGAATTTGCGGGGCTTCGTGCCAAAATGTACTGCGTCAAGATTGCAGATAAGAAAGAGATCAAGAAAGCGAAGGGGGTGGGAAAAATTAGTACCAGTAAATTTACCATGAAAGACTACAAAGAATGTCTGTTTCAAGATAAAAGAAAACTCAGCACCGATCATCGCATTGCGAATAAATTACACGAATTGTACACGACGCGTGTAACCAAGGTCGCATTGGATGGCAGAGACAACAAGTTACGTGTTCTCGATTGTCAAATCCACACGAGAGAGTGGGGCCACTGCAATGGAAGCGATAAATGTGACGTGTGTTAACTGTAACCCCATGGCCATGAAGTTTGCTGTGTGTCTTTTGCCATTCTTCAAAAAACAGACGGAGGAAAAGAGGGGCCCTCGGGCGATGAAAAGTTGCAAGTTGTAATTATGTCGTTAAGGCTCGCTCTAAACACGAGGCTCATTAAATTCAACTCTTATTTTTTTCTTCTTCATAATTACATGTTCTCGAGCCTTTTGAATTGCATCGCCGCAGATAAAATCTTCTCTTCTCTTCTTTTTATTCGATCTATGAAGGGGCACAGCATGTAGAAATTTAATTTAAATAACAGGAACAATGAATCTTTTCGGTTTTCGCAAACAGACCATTATGGAAACTGCACCAATAAATTCCAATAACCTCTTACCTTCCGTGTTAACTAAACTCAATGGTCTACTCATCGTTCACCTTAACAGCATTTGGACAAAACTGGATGACGATGTAGGCAAGATGTTTTACGTCTTCAACAACAATTTACATTTTTACAAAATTCCGATCGATGGAAAACTTCAAATCACCGTGAATCCGGAAAACGTAGGCGAAATCAAAATATCTACCGGCAAGAACATTTTTCGAATCAAGCACGACAAGATGCTTTCTAACATTACGTACGATGTTTCCGCAGGAGATTACCTGTACGTCGAACTCCTAGGAGATTACGACAAACTCATTCCTCTCTTCGTAGAATTACGAATCGTCTATCCTATTATAAATAACCGTTAACCAAAATGCCTAACGATATTTTCGGCAACACTAAGCGTGTAGACCATGCAGAAGAGATTCTTATGTTGGATGTCCGAATTAAAAAGTTGAGGAGCGATTTGATCGCTTTGCAGGAGACCTTAAACAAAAGTTTAGAGTCGGAGATCGCTACGCTCCAAACGCAATGTCTCGACCCCATTCTGAAAATCGATTCCGAACTGAAAACGCTCATAAAAAATTATGTGGACGTACCTTCTTACGACAACGTTCAAAATATACAGTTGAGCGTGGATAAGCTTCAAAATGATTTGGCCAAATTACAGCAATTTCAATCGAAAAATGAAGATTTGGAAAAATTAAAACTCGAAATCGAAGAACGAACTTCGGCAATAGAAAAGAATTTTTCTGAACTTCAAACCGTTGTGAAGGATATTGATGTAGAACGTTTGCATGTTGTTGTTTCCAAATTACAAGAAGAATTCGCCGGCACGTTGGAAGAAATTAAATCCAAGTTACAGACTTTGGAAGATACCATGACGAACCTACCATCGTCAGACGAACTGCAGGTCATCAGCAAAAGCGTCGCGAACATAAAAATTCAATTGGAGGCTTATCAAGATTTCGAACACATTCAAACCACCATCGCTACGCTTCAGGCGTCTCTGGAGTTGATCAACGAAGAAATTAAAAATATTCACGCTGAAGCCAGTGCGTTGACGAGCATTCAGGACACGTTGAGCACGGTTCAGCAAAAGATCGAATATTTAGAAAATTTGAACGTCGAAACGAATCTTGCTCATTTTCATCACGTACTGGACAACATACAGGCTTACTTGGAATCGTTACGGACGAGCGTACCTTCGAGCGAAGATTTGGAAAAATTGAAAACGGCGGTGACGGCACTATCCGATTCGAGCGACATCAAAAGTTCGTTGAGCGATCTCGAGAGTAGGGTGGCCAATCTCCCCACCTCCAAAGAATTGCACGCTTTGAAAAGGAACATATCACGTATGCTGAAACGACTGGAAACGGAAACGGCGAACGTGGAACAGATTCGAGACGAACTTGCTTCGCTGGTGTCGACGCTGCCCACTTCGCAGAGCGTCGCTGACCTTCACACGCAGTTTACCGAAATGCGAAGCATCGTGAACGATCTTACCGAGAAGAGCTCGAAATTGAATCAAGTCGAGAACCTTCAGAACATCGTCGTCAACATCAGAGATCAAGTTGGAGTGCTGGAATCCACGCAGGAATCGACGCTGGCATCTTTCGGTGCCAAATTACAAGAACTCAACGAAAACTTCAAGCAGTTGAACGTGGAAGTGAAAATCAAACCGTCATTTTCTACAGTAACGGATACCATCGTCGAACATTTGTTGCCCGTACAAAATACACTGGGACAGATTCACAGCAACCTCGTTAGCGTCGATACTAAATTCGCTAAACTGCATTCTCTGCAAGCCATCGAAATCAACAGCGTACCCAATCAACAGAGAATCTCCACGTTCGTCGAAGGTAACAAACTGTACATGTTACATCCTTATCATCCGTACTACAAGTTTCTCCTCGATGGCACGATTCAGATAAATGAATTTTCGTACTGGTCTCACGGCAGAAAAGCTAGCGTTCCCACCATGACCTTGATATCGAATCGTGGTGTCCAGAAAGCAGGAAACATTCCTCTGGCACGTTGGAACGAAACGCGCAACATATATGAAATACACGAAGACGAAGATCTCACCGTTTTTGACGTAAGTGCCGGCGATAAGCTGATCATTCAAAACACGAGCGAAGTGCCACCCTCTTTGAATCCCATCACGCTGGTGCTTCTCTTCAAACGTAATCTCTAAAAAAAAAAATGTCTAGGCAAGCCATCGTCGAAGAATTGCATAAACCTGCACGGCGCAACTACGAACGTTTGGCTGTGGTAACCAAGGGCATCGATGACCTCTGGCAAAGTGACCTCGTGGAGATGAGCAGCGGCAATTTGAAAAACATACATAAATTAAACAAGAGCAACAAGTATCTCCTTACCGTCATAGACACATTTTCGAAATTCGCATGGGCTCTACCTTTGAAAGCCAAAACGGGAACGTGCGTCACGGAAGCATTCAAGACAATTTTTCGCGAAAACGGCAGACGGCCACGGTTTTTGCAAACAGACAACGGTAAAGAATTTTACAACGCCGTATTCCAAAAGTTTATTCAAAAACACGACATTCGGCATTATTCAACCTTCAGTCACATCAAAGCCAGCATCGTGGAAAGATTTAATCGAACCTTGAAAACACACATGTGGAAACGATTCACGCTTCGAGGAAATTACAAATGGGTCGACATACTGCCGGAACTCGTCGACACCTATAATAATACAGTACACAGAACGATAGGCATGAAGCCAGCTGATGTTACGAAATCTGACGAGCAGCGTTTAATTTCTACAGTTTACTGTCCAAAGTACACTCCCACGACTACCAAGAAATCAAAATTCAAAATTGGAGACCAGGTGAGGATCAGCAAATTCAAACGCACCTTCGAGAAGGGGTTCACAAAAAATTGGAGCACGGAACTTTTTACGGTGGTTCGAGTTTTACCCGGAAACCGACACACGTATATAATAAAAGATAGTAGCGGTGAGATTTTGAAAGGAAGATTTTACGAAGAGGAACTCTCTAAAACAAAACATCCCGACACGTACCTCATCGAGAAAGTATTGCGTAGGAAAGGCGACAAACTGTTTGTCAAATGGCTGGGACTTCCGGAAAAGAGTTGGATCGACGCGAACGAAGTGATCTTGTGAGTACGTGGAACGTGGTGAAACGTCTACCGGATTCGGAAAGTCAAACAAAAAAAAAGAACGGCGAGTTGCTTCCCGACAGCATTCGCTGTCTAATCGTAGGTCCTTCGGGGTGTGGGAAAACGACACTGCTCGTGGACAATTTTCTCCTCGCACCGAATTGGTTAGATTGGAAGAACAGGCACCTGTACGTATTTTCGAAAAGTCTCGAACAAGCGAAATACCAGCAACTGATGAAACTGTACGATGGTCTGGACATTGCAACTTTCGCATCTGAAATAAAACCACTCGACGATTGTCGTGAAAATTCAGTCGTTGTGTTCGACGATGTCATCCTGGAAAATCAAAATGAAATTCGCAACTTTTTCACGCAAGGTCGTCACAAAGGAATGGATTGCTTCTTCCTAGCTCAAACGTTTTCCAAAATTCCAAAACAGTTAGTACGCGACAACGCTAATTTCATATGTTTGTTTCGTCAAGATCACACCAACCTCAAGCACGCGTACGATGACTACGTAGGCGGAGACATGAACTACAATCAATTTTCGGAACGCTGCTGCTCCCACTGTTGGAACAGTGACGATTTCGGATTCGCGACGATCGACATGACGAGGAAACCCAACGACGGAAAATACAGAAACAAAATCAACGACTTTCTAAACGTTGCAACGTTGTGAGAAACGACGTGTATAAATAACGTCATGACGAAACGAAAAATCGAAGACGAAAATCTCAAGTTGCGAAACTACCTCGCGAAACGCTTCAAAGGTTGGAAATCCGAGAATCGCGGATTCTACGAAGAGAAGAAACGTCAGGATCAACCTGTGATCGATGCCATCAGCGGTCTAGGTAAAGAAATTAAAAGTGTCACGGAACAAAATAAAAATTTGATCAACGAACTCGTACCGCTCGCAGCTAAAAGTTACGCTGTACCCACGCCTATTTCAAGCATTCCTTCGACGCCGTTCGAACTGAAGGATGCACCGGCACGACGTCGAGCCATAGGCAGCACGTCTTCGGATAAAATCGAGTTGGGACCTTTGGCACGAGACTACCTGAGCACGGGGAAATTCGACAAGGATGAAGTGTTCGGATTGTATCCCAGCATGGAAACCAGCGAAGGCGGCGGTGTGGTTTGGAAGATTGGAAAATCGAAGGTGAGCTTCGAAGGCAACGACATTAAAGTTAATTTAGGCGAGAAGAATAGTTGGAACAGGTATCCGGGTACGGTGGGACTGTGGGAACTCGTTGCCAAAAAGCAGCCGAAAGATTACACCGACGAAGATTACCAGAGTTACAAGGAAATTTTGATCATGACGGATGCCTTGTACCAAAACAACGACGCCTCGCAGAATAGGGTGAAATCGAGCAGCGGCGAGAAGTACAGGAATCTCATCAAACCGATTTGGAACCAGGTCAAAACAGGCAGCGGGGTCAAACGCTACAACACGTTACCCAAAGAATTCGTTTGGGTGGACGACGTGAGGAAACTCGTGGACCGATTGTTGGTGATAGCCGGCGAAGAGAATGCAGGCAACCGTAATTTCTACAACGAGAAGGTTGGCATCGTGGACATGATCAGCACGAAACTTTCCAACTTCATCGTGAACGACGACAAGGGCATAGGTTACCTCATCAAAATCATCAACACGCTGCCTCCGAAATTCTGGAACGTGGCCGAAGGAAAGGGACTCGTAAACGACATCATCAACAAGTTACCTTTCGAGATGCATCTACCTGGCTACCAGTACTGCGGACCGGGTACCAAACTCGAGAAAAGATTGGAGAGAGGAGACAAGGGTGTGAATCCATTGGACGTCGCATGCAAAGATCACGACATCGCTTACAACACCACGCAGACGGATCTGGATGCACGTCACGAAGCAGACAGAAAGTTAGAGCACGCAGCTTTCGAAAGGTTCGTGAGCAGAGACGCATCGCTGGGTGAACGGGTCGCCGCACTGGGTACCACCATCGCCATGAACACAAAACAAAAATTGGGGTGGGGTATATAAATAACATCCAGTAAAAAAAAAAACAACATGGCTTGCATAACTGATTTGCCGCACGAACTACTATCTAAAATATTCAAAAAGGTAGTTAACGGAGATGTTAATAAACTTGTAATCATGGCAAGAACAACGCCGGAATTTCGCATCCCTTGTGAAATGGTTCTCAAGGACCATCTTCGGGAGATCAGCGACCTGAGG